>NC_138768.1:700428183-700883183 GCF_965119305.1 Pelophylax lessonae | reverse complement strand
GAATCTCACACTAGGCGCTATTTTCCGCCCGCCGTTCTTTGAATGCCAATTTCAGACTTAAATAATCGCCGCTTCGCAAAATCACGCCGAAACGCCAATTCGCCGTACTATGAATCAGGCCCAGAGTAACTAACTGTAACTAGCAGTTTACTAAGGAGGTGCAAATTTAGGAGCAGTGATGCAAAACAGGTTCAGCATGGTATAAAAAATTCATACACTGTGGAAAAATACAAAACACATTATGAAACTTGCACAAACATGGAATCTCCATAGCAGTGCCTCACTTTTCAATTAGAGCAACATGGGGCTGCATAGTATAGTCTCTAAAAAGACTCCACAACAACAGAGAATGACACTGAGAATCACTACTTCAGTAAAACAGTAGGGAACACAAGCAGCTGCTTGTAATTATCCTTATAAACAGCATCCTACTCAGTGAAGTCCAGGGTAGCTCTGGTAACACAGGTGAACAGCTGGAAGAATCCAAGGACAAAGGGCCACCCTAATTGGGACTGCTGTACTCTGGTATCATTTGGGGAAGGGATCTCCACAGTGGTTGGATCTTCCAGAGGAGCTACACCCTATTATGCTCTGGACTGGCTTGTCATTTCCACCATGAAATCCAGGAAGTCAGAGATTGTTCAAATTCTTTTGCGGGATCTGTGGACCATAGGTCAGTAGGCCCCCAAAAACATGGTCAAACATAATATGGTGGGGTGAGCAGCCTGTCAATGACAAAACTGTGTGGTTAGATTTACAGACTACTTTACTTAAGTAAAGGGTCCATTGCCTTCATTTCTTGTGAGTTATCATAAACTAAGCCTCTCAGCAGATGTAGCAGTTGAACCTCTTACCCATTGCTTCGTGGATGGGTAGCATGCAACTTCTTAATGCCTAGTCAGTGGCACATAAGGAAGGCAGAAATATATCCACACCATCTGAGTTATGATCTTGGTCATCTGGTCATGGATTGGTACTGCCACCGCAAACCTGGTAAAGTGGTCCACCACAATTGAAATGTGATGGTACCTGTCTTCTGAAATGATGAGTGTAAGTCAATTGGCGCTTTTCCACTGCATGATACGGCTTGGTTTGGCTCGGTTTGGCGCTTTTCCACTGCATGGCACGTGTTAGAACGGTTCGGTACGGTTTGGTACAACTGCGCTTTTCCACTACATGGTATGGCTCGGTACGGCTCGCTTAAACAGTACCACCTTGGTTGGGGTTCCAAGTGGGCCGTACCTATACCATATCCCACAATCCTTTGCATGCAGCCTTGATTGTTTGTCACTACTAACCACTGATTGGTCAGAGAATCTTTGTAATTCCACCCACTTACTAATTAAGTGGAAAAGCAAACCGAGCCGAGTAGAGCCTATACAGTGCTGAAATGTGCCAACTCGTACCACGCAGTGGAAAAGCAAACTGAGCCGAGCTGGGCCAAGGAGTGCCGAGTGGAGCCGAGCCGGTACTTGCAGTGGAAAAGTACCAAATGATCAGTACTTCCAGTGGGGCAGTCATGTATTAAGTCAGTGTTTGCATACTTTGACACTGAACAGATTACACAATGTCATCAGACTTGTTTCACTAATTAGAACAGACCCACAATCACAGCTTGTCCCTTGAACAAGGTGAATGTGTAGATACCTCAGTGTCCCTCTTCCATGTGAACTCCCTCTGCCACAGACAGGGCCAGGGCTCCTTCCTGACAGTACAACCTGCCAGTGCAAAAAAGAGTAATGGGGGAACATTATTGTGCGGTACACTATACCATCCCTTAGAACAAGACTGAACTACTCAGCAGATTGTTGGCTTCTGATATTAACTTCAATTTTCCTGTAGGGTTGGGCCACTATGATAGCCATATTGTCTCTATGTGGGGAAACACTGGATCGTCTCTCTGTGCCTCTGTCCAGTTATTCTCTTTCTGTACATAGATGTTCACCTGTGGCCTGCTTTTAGGCCTTCCTCCAGTCAAGTCAGGGATTTCAATTCATTCAACCTCTTTAACCACATCTTCAGTCCTGGAATGTGGAGTCGTTTCACTTTGCAGACCCACTGCTGGACTTCTGGCAGTGGGGCAATCTAGTTTAATTGGTTTTACTGGTGGGGTCAGTTTCTCTGAAAATAGTCTTGACAGCTCTAGCACGCCAACATTGTCCTTGCCCAGCCTCTGAGGTGGTTTGCACCTTCTTCCTCAGGGGGAATCCTCTTCTTTACTCTCAGAAGAGTATTCCTGTCTGTACTCCGACATGGACAATCCTGTCTGGAGCTAAATCATCCCTTCTTTCAGTTTCTGGATGGCCACCTCCCACCTGTATGCCACTGCTCCTGACATGCTATGGCTATCTCTAACAGTTTGTGGAGCTTCAAATTGGGGTGGGTCCCTTATGATCTGATTAGACTCCGCAATTCCTTGGCCCAGCCACAAGAGTCTTGATTCCTAGCAGGAATAAGGCAGTCATTATTGAAGGAGAGGTAGAGTGCCTGCTTATTTCTGGAGTACCACTAACCAGAGACCACTGTCTCACCACTCCCATTACCATTATCTGACAGCTTATCCTGTTCATAGATTTCAATTTTAACAGAATAGATAATCAGCTAAGTGATCAGATGGAGTCATAGGCCTGGGCACACCCTAATAATACTATGTGGCACAGATTCCCCCTGTTTAGACCCTAAAAATATTGTAAAAAAGTAAAAAAATAAATAAAACTAAAAAATAATTTAAAAAAATTAATGAAAAAAAATAGTCACCATCCACTGCCCTACTGACACCAATCTCTGCCAGACTGACACTGTCAGTATATATATACACATGCACACACACATATGTGTTGAGCTTTGGGGTGCACACCCTAATGCAATAGGCTGTGCACACCTATGGATGGAGTGTACCTGTAACTTGCGGTTTACTAAACAGGTACAAAGTCAGAAGCTATTATTCAAAACAGACTCAGGATGTCAGTAAACATACATGCATTGCAAAATAATACTAAACAGAAAATGAAAGCTGAACAAGCATGGACTCTTTACAGCAATGTTTTTGTGGCTCAAAGTAAAAAAAATGGGTGCTCCACTACATCCTCACCTGCTCAGTAATGTCCAATAGACCTGAACAGGACATAGCCATACTGCTTGGGCAACATTTCACCCAAGTTTATAGGATTTTACTACACAGGCGCAGAAAGCAGCACACTAAATTTTGCTAACTGAGATGTATACAATGCGGGAGGTCACCACCATCAAAGGAGGTACATACTTGCGTGGGAGAGTTTCAGCTTAGGAAACTTTAGGGAGATAGGAAGAGGGCTATAGTTTTCTTTCTGTCTGTGTACCATTGTGGAGGTTTTCCTTTACGTCCTGTCTCATAGACTTGTAAGCAAGTGCAGTTAGCGAGTCTGCCATTAGGTTTTTCTGTCCCAGAATAGTGTGTAGTGACAGAGCATAGTGTAATCAGGTGCTAGGTCCCTTTTAGCTAGAGCCCTCCTGTAGTAATGTCATGAGTGAGTCAGTGCCCATAAATTAGCCGGGTTGAGAGGAGCTTTAGTGCAGTTAGGGCGTGAAAGCCAGGTACCCCACATTGTGCAGGTGTAGTCACCTAGTGCAGGGGCCCTGGACAGGGATGGAGGACAGGGAGTGGTAGTTTTGCACCCAGAAGAGCCGGCTGTAGTCATCCTGTATCTTATGGTGGTGGAGGCTACAGTGGGTTGCAAAAGGCCTTTCAGGCTAGGCCAAGTGTTCTCTGAAGTGAGCCTATTCCCCTGGAGGACTTGCTCTTCCTGTCTCTGGAATGACAAGCAAGGTGGTGAGCTGGATACAGATAGTTTAGGGCACTTATATGTGATTGATAAAGTACTGTCAAGTGACCCTGGATTGTATATCTATGTAATGTGACTGTAATTGCCATCTTCTGAAGTAACACCAGTAAAGTGCAGCAACTAAACTTATTTTGTGTTGCCATTCCTTTCTTTAGAATATAAAGGCTAATGGCTGGGGATGCCATGGGAAGGCCCCTGGAAAGCAGTTGAGCACAAGGTGGCAAAGGTTTAGGGTTTCAACAAGGTAGGGTGTTGTTCTAGCAGGAAGAAGTGGGGCAGGGACTTGCACTCCTTGGCACCAACAATCAGCCATTCACAAGTTACCAAATAATAAGGGTGAATCTCCCTAGCAGAGACACGGCAAAATCTAAAACAGGGTTTATAATCTTCTCCCACTCTCCAAAACCTTTACCGTTTTGGCTTTAGTTACACTTTAAGTAGTGCCTGGAAAGCTTTAGCTGTCATTGCTAATTATATTTCACTGTGTCTGGTATACACCTGACGTTTACATATACAGTGTTATCCTATCCTATACATGCCAATGAGCCTAAGGAAGCAAATATCTATGGGAACTCAAAAAAGAGTTGAACTTAAACGTTTTAGGCTATACAGACATGTGAAATTCAAATCTAAATAAGAAGTACATCCAACTTGTCAGATTAGATCATGAACACATCCTGCTTGATTGCCATTCATAACACTATAATTATTATGCAGTATTTATATAGTGCCAACAGTTTGCACAGCACTTTACATGAGATCACACAATACAGTTACAATACAATTCATTATAGGAGGAATCAGAAAGCCATGCTCGTTAGAGCTTACAATCTAAAAGAGCTTACAAGCTAAAAGGGAGAATATAGTATTTCTCTTGTTTTATAAATGAAATATTGTTGGTAATTGTACTGACTATAAAGTGGATTTGTGCACCAAACCCGTTTTATGAGCATTCTTTCAAACATGAAACAGCTAGACAAAACCACTGGGGAAATAGCTTAGCACACTAATACAGACAGCAATATAAGCTGAGAAAGGACCATATGCTTTTTTACTGTAACCTGTTCTGTGGAGATGCAGTTAGCTGGAGATTATAACCTCTGAGTATACAAAAGTCAACCATAATATGGCTCAAGTTGGATAAACATTCAGCTGCTGCATTGTAATTGTGTGCAAGAAATAGAAGCCAAGATAATGAACAGATAGGAAATATTTGGGAACGTGCTTTCACCATTTTTACTTTTCACCATGGAGGTTTAAGCAATATATGAATTTTCAGGTTCAGTTAACAGTTTTATCAACCTCCCAATGGCTTGCTCCCTAATAAATGTCCAAGAGCACCTGCTGTATGAGTTTCCTAGACAGTACTATGTACAAGTTAAGCCCCATACACACAAGTCGAAATTCGGCTGGGAATTTTCGTCCGACGACCGATCTGCCGATTTTCGGCTTGTTAGTATGATGCTTCTGACAACCGACTCCGACTTTTCGGCTAAAAAAATTCTGGTGTGCAGGCTATAAAATTTTTGTCCTCTGTCAAAACACGTCCGATTTTCGTGCAGTCAGTACAGATTTCGACAGGGAAAAATCTTATGAGCAAGACTGGGCATGCTCAGAGAAGAAAGAACACAAAGAAAGCAAACCAACACATGACATCACTTCTGAAGTAGAAGTCGTGCGGGAAAATTCGTGTGCAGTCTAGAGCACATTCCAACCAACAAAACACCACTCTGGACAAAAGATGGACGACCGGTCGGCGGAAATTCGTTGCATGTGTACGAGGCTTTAGTCCCATGAATAATCAGGCAGCATGGTTCAGAGTGTGGTAGGTGGAACGTACCTAGTGACGTCACGTATGGAGAGTGGAACGCAAAACCGGAAACGTGACACTACACCGCTACCCACTCTATCCCCGACTCGTGGCAGTCACTTACACGCTTTTAACGGTTTTTAAAAGTTTTATCATTGTTTTGCCTTTGTGGAATCTTTTTACCCATGGATGGGAAATAAAAATTTTGCACCTACTACACTCTCCGGAGCCTTTTTCTTCTTTCTTCATGCCTGAGCTGGTGACAAGGAGAGCTGGAGAGATTACAGGTTCTGGCTGGAGTGACTACATTGGATGAACAGCTACTGATCCCGGTGGGGGTGACCACACAGGTGCTGCATGGTCTTGCTGCTATATAGCAGTCAGGACCCACAACATTTGGTGAGTGGCTCATTCATAATCACTTTTGGATCACGTTTGCCAGTGGAATCTAGCTTTATAAGGCTGACGGGAAGATCACCTTTTTAGCACCTGCACTTCAATTTATATAGAACTGTTTTTTTCACCTTGCACAAGGCTCTCTATCAAGTTTTTTTGGACTATTCATTGATCACTATTTTGTATATTCAGCAAAATATTTATTATTTATAATCAAATTAATTTCTACAGATACAAAGCACTTTTATCACGATTTATATATGCACATCTGCACTTTACACATATTTATGTAACGCAATTTTGTTGTAAGTTTATCTAATTTATAATTGATACGGAGCACCTTTACAACGGTCCATTTATGCACAATCGGCACTTTATATATTTTTTTTTGCATTATTTGTTGTATTAAGGCAAGCGCTGAAGCCCCTCTATGAGAGGCTATTATATATCAAGCATGGTTCTGCGTCAAAAAAAATTAATTTCACCATCAGTCTGTTCTACTGACACAATAGGTACATCCTATCTACCCTTCACCTTTGTCTTTGCTCTTTCTAGAAGGCATGACACCAGTGACCCATAGGACATGGTCTCTTTCAATTTACCTTGGCGATGAGGTTGCAAATCTCTACATTTTCCAAGAAATTCTTTATTCTCCAGTGGGGATATTCCAGTAGCCAGCCACAAAAGGCAACCACTTTAGTGTTCTTTTTGCCAGGCCTGTTATTTATGTACAGTAGTAGCAAACCTTTTAAAGCCATGCCATCTCTTCTCAAGGGACCCTAGTCTAGTGTGTAGATAGGTCAGCCTGTGTGACAGTGGTAAAGGGAACCCTGACCAGACATTCAATAAATCTTTCTGTGACAGCTCAGATCACACAAAAGTGTCCAGCCATAGGATATTGTATTATTGAATACAGCTACCATGAATTATTTTTTTTGTTTTTGTTTTGGAGGTTCAGTGACTATCAGCACTCTACTATCTTCTTAACTCCGTCCTGCTAAAAAAAAAAAAAAAAAGAAAGAAAATAAACTGTCTTATATTTCCCAGGCTTTACAGTACCCCGTCAATAGTTCTGCGAATACAACACTGGCTACAGTGACGCAAAAAAAAAAAAAACATTGAAAACAAAGTGCTTCCAAAAGTGCTACATAAATGTGCATAAACAAAAAATATTACATAAAAAGAAAAGTGAAAAACCAGAGAAAGCACCAAGGAGACTAATGAGTAGCCCAAAACAGTAAAAAAAAAGCAATAGATAGGAAATGAATAGCAAACATGAAAAGAAAAACAGAGAATGCTTAGGATCATAGGGAGGAAGTCTGCATGGTATGTTCTGCACTATACTTGCCTACAAAAATGACTATTTTAAGAGCCAGGCCCTGAGCTTTCCAGGTAGTCTTACAATTCAGAATTATCACAGTTGCGGCATTCAGTGTTTAGCAGCCACTTGATTTACTAGAACTGATGACTGCAAAATCAACCCCTTTGTTTATTACATGGTGCTCACAGGACATATGCACCAGGTTCTCGGATCTGAAAAGCGTTACTCAACAGCAGTCAAACCGAAACTGATTTTACGAAAAAAAAAAAAAAACAAACAAGACCAAAACCGAAAGTATTTAAACAGATAATCTGAAAAAAAGCAGGGGCCAAGGTAGCTGGCGGTTTATTGCATCCTGGGTGATACAAAAGAGTAATCCGGAAAACCAAAGGTCCGCAGCAGGTTGACAGGCCATGACAAGACATGTTTTACACAATATCTATGTACAGCGTAAATGCTGCAGCTTTATGAATACACAACTAGGTGAATAAAGGTGTAGGATAGGACATAGAAGTAGCTCATAGTAATTCCCATTTTGGCCACTAGATGTCCCATTAGCCAGGGGTCAAGCAAATATCTATTGTCAAAATGTAAAATTATATATTGGGCCCCATGCACACAGGGCATCAGAAAAAACGAGCTGCAGAGCCACTTCTTACGCCAGGAAAAAGCAGCTGTAAAAACGTGCTTTTAGTAGCTTTTTCCATTGGCGTTATTGCACGTTTGGCCACGTTGCTTTTAGCAGCGTTTTTGCTGCCTCCATTCAAAATCAATGGTTCCCTATGGGAGCCTATGCTCTGAGAATCTTGAGGTGGAACTCCACACCAAAATGAGAAAAAAACGGCGTGCCCCCCCCCCCCCCCCCCCAGGTTCGGTATGGATTTTGAGGTAAGCCCCACGCCGAAAAAATGGTGTGGGCCCCCCCCCCCCAAAATCCATACCAGACCCTTATCTGAGCAGGCAACCTGGCAGGCAAGGAAAGAGGAGGGGACTAGCGAGCGGCCGCACCCCCTCTTGACCATACCAGGCAACACTCCCTCAACATGGGGGGGTTGGGTACTTTGGGGCGGGGGGGTGGGGGCGCTCGCTTGTCCCCTCCTCTTTCCTTGCCTGCCAGGCTGCATCCTCGGATAAGGGTTTGATATGGATCTTGGGGGGGACCCCACACCGTTTTTTTTCCATTTTGGTGTAGAGTTCCCCCTCAAGATTCTCAGAGCGCAAGTAGCACCGCAAGTCAAATCATCCTGATCCGACTTGCCATGCGCCTTCCATTCAAATCAATGGGCTCCCATAGGGAACCATTGATTAAAAAAAAAAAAAAAATGTATAACGTGGCTTAACGATGTATAAGCAACTTTAATCAGCCATTAGCAGCGTCAGATGTTTTTACAGCTTGACGCTGCAGCTCCAGAACGCACTGGTCCTGGGGGTTTTTTTGCAGCTCAAAAATGCCTATGCCACTTGGAGCTCCTAAAAGCCCTGTGTGTGCATGAGGCCATAGAATAACATGGAGGGGCGTTTTTAAGCTGCAAAAAAAATGTCTGGCGCTCCTAACAGCAGCTGCAAAAATGCCCTGTGTGCATGGGGCCTTAATTTCCACATTGTATTTCAATTATTTCTAGCCAAATCCAACTAATCTGAATGATCTTAAAGTTTGTAAACTCACTTTGTGAAGATCCCCATACATTTATTTCCTTGAACTGTGACACATAATTACTATGCCCAACGAGTAGGCGTTGCTGTGTCACACATTTCACAGAGCCTGCCTTCTGAGTTTCATGCGACGGAGTCAGTACAGGAATCATTGTCTGCAGGCAGCAAGGTATCATGGGATATTTAGGCCCTAGAAATTTATAGTATACATCAGGGAAGAAGCTGCAAAGCATGCTGGGAATCCAGGAAGTTGTGGAAAGAGATGCCCAGCAGACAGGAAGAACTCACATGAAAGAAGATTTTTCAAGTAAGTTCTTACTGGATTGTAAAATAATTATTGTATTATTACAATGCCGATATTATAAAATGAAAGTGTGTGCTGTGACTATAGAAATCCTTTAACCACTTAACCGCTTGCCGACTGCTCACAGTATATTTACTGTGGCAGTCAGCCTCTCACAGGCAGAGCGACGTAGGTCTACGTCGCTAGACTGTGAGGGCTCTAGGGAGCGAGCGCGTGCCGCCGGAGGCGCTCCCGCGCGGTCACGGACCCCCCCGCGCGTGTGACCGGCGGACCCGATCGTCCGCCGGTCACTCGCGATAGTCGGTGGAGAGGGAGAAAGGCAGGCGGCTAATGTAAACAAGCCGCCTGTCATTCTCCCCTGTGTAGGAATAGTGATCATACGGTTCTACTATGTAGGACCGTTGATCACTGTTCCTACACCTCAAGCCACAGCCAATCACAGTTAGAATCACGCTCCTAGGGACACACATAGCCCCTCCCTCTCAAAAAAAGTTAACCCCTTCACTGCCAGTGTAATTTTACAGTAACAGTGCATATGTATAGCACTGATTACTGTAGAAATGTCACTGGTAACCCCAAAAGTGTCAAAAATGTCAGTCAAGGGTCCGATCTGTCCGCCGCAATGTCGCAGTACCGCAAAAAAAATCGCAGATCGCCGCCATTACGCGTTAAAAAAAACAACAAAAATGACAAAAATCTTTCCCTTTGTTAGTAAACGCGATAACTTTTGCGCAAACCAATCAAAATACGCTTTTTGCGATTTTTTTTAGCAAACATATGTAGCATAAAACAAATTGGCCGAAAATGTTAAAAAATTTTGATTTTTAAATTTTTTGGGGGGAATTTCATATAAAAAAATGTGAAAAATATTATTGTTTTTACAAAATTGACGCTCTTTTTTTGTTTATAGCACATGATCAAAAAATCGCACAGGTGATCAAATACCACCAAAAGAAAGCTTTTTTTGTGGGAAAAAAAGGACGTCAAATTTGTTTAGGTACAGCGTCGCACGACCGCGCAATTGTCTGTTAAAATCACGCAGTGCCGAATCGCAAAATAGCCCTGGTCAGGAAGGGGGTAAAATCTTCCGGGGCTTAAGTGGTTAAGGACCGGGCCTATTTCTGACACTTGTTGTTTACAAGCTAAAATCATTTTTTTTTTTGCTAGAAAACTACTTAGAACCCCCAAACATTATATATATATATTTTTTTAGCAGAGAACCTAGAGAATAAAATGGAGATCAATGCAATATTTTTTATCACACCGTATTTGCGCTGCGGTGTTCCAAACGCAATTTTTTGGGAAAAAATTCACTTTTTCTAATTAAAAAATAAGAGTAAAGTTAGCCCAATTTTTTTCTATAATGTGAAAGATAATGTTACGCCGAGTAAATAGATACCCAACATGTCATGCTTCAAAATTGTGCACGCTCGTGGAATGGTGACAAACATACTGGTACTTAAAACTCCCCAAAGGCGACATTTTAAAAATTTCTATAGGTTACCAGCTTAGAGTTACAGAGGAGGTAAAAATATTGCTCTCGCTCTAACAATCGCGGTGATACCTCACATGTGTGGTTTGAACACTGTTTACATATGTGGGCGGGACTTGCTTATACGTTCGCTTTTGCGCGCGAGCTAACGGGGACAGGGCGCTTTAATTTTTTTTTTCCTATTTATTTTATTTATTATTTTTATACAGTTTTTTAAAAGAAAAAAACATTTTGATCATTTTTATTCCTATTACAAGGAATGTAAACATCCATTGTAATAGAAATAAGCAGGACAGGCCCTCTTTATTGTGAGATCTGGGGTTAAAAGACCTCAGACCTTACAACTACACTTAAAAAAAAAAAAAATTGCTGAAAAAAAATTGTCTCTTTAAAGCGGTTGCTAGGAGACGACGTTTGACGTTGCTCCAGTCCTCCAAGACCATAGCATCAAGGGGGGCCATCTTGCCCTCACTCGTCTTCCTGTCTATGAGGATAGAGGATCGGATCTCTTTCCCCGCTGCCGGCGGGTCCGGTAAGCTGGGAAAACAACCGGTACGCGGCGGGAGGGGGGGGGGCACCTCTTCCACCGCACCATAAGGGTGATCCCGCAGTGAATACGCCGCTGGGACCACCCTTATCTTAAAGAGGACCGCCCACCGTTTTGAAAAATACCGGGGTTATGGCAGTTATCTGCTGCCATAACCCTGGTATTTAGCGTCAAAGTACCAGCGTAAATCGATGGGGGGCAGTCGTTAAGACACTTGAGCTCCAGGAGATTTTACCCCCTTCATGACCAGACCATTTTTTGCTATTTGACACAGTGCTAATTTAACTGGTAATTGCGCGGTCATGCAACACTTAATCCAAACGAAATGTATATATATTTTTTTTTTCACACAAATAGAGCTATCTTCTGGTGGTATTTGATCATCGCTGGGTATATTATTTTTTGTAATATAAACAGAAACCTATTTTTACTTTCTGCTATAAAACATTTTCAATAAATAGAAAAATCTAATTTCTTCATAAATGTTGGCCGAAATGTATTTGCTACATATTTCTGATAAAAAAAATCCCAAAAAATTTGTATATTAATTGGTTTGCGTGAAAGTTATAGCGTCCAAAAACGCATCGCATATACAGTACACTGGAATTTTTTTTTTTTTTACTATTACTGTTAGCGATCAGCGACTTATAATTAAACTGTGATAGTGCGGCGGACAATCTGACACTAACTGATTATGGGGGTAACCGGCTAACTGCCACTGACATCACCAGTGATATTAATACAGTGATCAGTGATAATATTATACACTGTTACTGTACTAATGACATTGGCTAGGAAGGGGTTAACAAGGGGTTAACAGGCAAACAAGGGGTTAAATATGTGCCTAACTGTGTGTATTGTTTGTTCCTTTTTACTAAAGATCTGTTTCTCTCTCCTTCATTCCCTCTTCCCTTCATCTTGTAGGGATGAGAAACTGACAGATCGCACCCTATGTACAGTGCTCTGTGTTGTTTACCAACACAGAGCTCTGGGCTGCGATTGCACACAGCCAATCAGCGGGTCTTGGCCGTGAATCATTGGCCGGGACTTAATGACATGCTCCTGCTGTGTACAATCACAGCAGTAGAAAGGCAGGGGCGCGCGTGTTCACCAAGTGGTTAACCATTTTGCTTGTTTATTATGTATTCGGTCTGACCAGACTTATGAGGTTGAGCATCCCATCCCCCACACACACCTGTACTCTATTGGTGTCCTCTATCATGTAGATATAGGAGGAGTCCCCTGCAGTGCATTAGCACACCTTCCCAGCAAGGAGTGTTGTCTCCAAGGGTAAGAGAGGCTGGATTCACCCCTTTTTTATGGATAGTGTAGGACCCACCGATAATGGGGTACTTTGACGCAGTGGTGGGCTTGAGCAAGATATGGCCATATGGTGGAACTAAATCCCCATTTTTATTTATGGATTGTCTCCATATTTGATAGTCATTTCTTTTGCATGGTTGCGCTATTCTTTTTTAATATACATGTTAACCATTTTGCGCCTGTGCTATAGCTGAAAGACAGCTACAGCCCAGGCTTCTAGTAGGGGGAGGGCATCTATAGACGTCCTCCTGTGATCGCGCTGCTCGTGCGCCCCTGCAGAGCGCGGGCAGCGCACTCTGTGATCGTCGAGTCCTTCGGGCTCGGCTGATCACAGAACAGGGTAAAAGGCCAATCACAGTACCCCTTAACAACGTCATCAGCTGTCAGCCAATGACGGTGGATCACGGAAGTAAACACAAGCCAGTTATTGGATTTTTTCTCCTCATGCTGACAACGTGAGGAGAAAAGAAGCAAGTCGATACCCGGCTTCTATTACAGGAACATCGGTCCCTTACAGTGCCCACCAGTGGTGCTAATCAGTGTCCACCAGTACTACTAGTCAGTGCCCATCAGTGCTGCCAATCAGTGCCCATCAGTGCCTCATCCTCAGTGTCACCTATCAGTACTGCCTATCAGTGCCCATCAATGCCACCTATCAGTGCCCATCAGCACCGCCTATCAGTGCTGCCTTTTAGTGCCACCTCTCAGTGCCCTTCAGTGCCGCCTATCAGTGCCCATCAGTGCAGCCTCATCAGTGCCCATCAGTGCAGCCTCATCAGTGCCCATCTATGCCACCTATCAGTGCCCATCAGTGCAGTCTCATCAGTGTCTATCAGTGCCCATCTGTGCAGCCTTTCAGTGCCCAACTGCTGGTGGGTACTGCTGGCTGGTACTGCTGGCTGATACTGTTGGTGGGTACTGCTGGCTGGTAATACTGGCGGGTACGGGGGCGTGGCCAAGCAAGGCATGTGAGCGGACGCGCATCACGGAGCTCCCGCTGTTACCCTGCTCATTGATCCTTCCTCCGGTATCCACCTTACCTTTAACCGGCACCGACGTCTTCCTCTCCTCCTGGGGAATCCACCGGTATCCTCTACGCCTCGATCCGCACGATGCTCACCCGGAATAACCGCGAGGTCCCTGCCGGCATGGAATTCCAACATGGCGCCGCGGCCTCCACGCCGAAGGGGACGCCGCGCGCCACGGACAAGGGCAAGGATCCTGGGGGTAAGTCTGGCAAACCCCGCAAGGACGGCACCAAGGACATGTTTTATTATGCCCAGAAGCTCACGTTTGCCCAGGCCGCGGGCCCGCAGGATGGTGGCAAGGGGGGAGCAGCTTTGGTTCCGGAGCCCGGCCTGGAAGCGGATCCCTCACCTAGTCTGCCTGGTACGGATGCCCCTGCTAACATGGACCTGGGGGTGAACGGGGAGGTGGTGGATGGTGATTCTCAGCCCACCCTGGGCCAAATACTTTCAGCGGTGCAGCTGTGCACGGCCTCTGTTGGCAAAGTGGAGGAGAAGCTGGGGGGGCTCACAGAGGAGGTCTCCCTGCTCCGGCATGACCTTCAGAAAATGCGGGAGCGGACCACTGCGGTGGAGGGTCGCATAAGCGAGGTTGAGGACAGGCTACCCTCCATTATCACGGAGACTCGGGCTACTGCATCCCTGGCCAGGGCGGTACAGGATAAAACTGATGATATTGAGAACCGGCTGAGGCGTAACAACATCAGGATTGTGGGGCTCCCAGAGAAAGCGGAGGGCAGGGACCCCACAGAGTTTGTGGAACGGTGGCTGCTGGAGATCTTTGGCAGGGATGCCTTCTCACCCTTGTTTGCTGTTGAGCGTGCCCACCGCACCCCTTCCCGGGCCATCCCGGGCAATGCACCACGTCCTATGCTGGCGCGTCTCCTGCACTACCGTGACCGTGAGAAGGCCCTTAGGCTGGCCAGGGAGAAAGCCGTCATTAAGTTTAATGGGGTCCGGGTGTCTCTGTACCCGGACTTTTCGGCGGAGGTGCAGAAGAAACGTGCTAAATTCCATGAAGTCAAACAACGCCTGCAGAAGGTCCACCTGCCCTATGCGATGCTGTACCCCGCTCGGCTGCGAGTAACTGCTGGCGGGCAAGCTCACTTTTTTCAGACCGCGGATGAAGCTGCGGAATGGCTAGATGTCAATGAGCCGTCTCTGCGGGCTCGACAGCGTGAGGGAGCGGATCCTTGAGGTTACCTTGACTGTTGGGGTGCTCTCCTACTACCTACCTGTTGGAAGGGACTCTATTTGCCTTACCGGAGGCCTTTTATCGTTAGCCTGTTATGGCTGGATGGCTCTATGTTTCCTGTGATGGTGAAGTATGCCAAAGTTATGCGATGTTTACTGTTTTCCCGGCTGGAGTGTATGTGCACGTTGCCTACTCCTCGGATGTCTCCTGTGCCATGTTGGCGCCGTTTTGTTTTTTACCTTCTCTGTTTTTTCTCTGGACCCGGATGTCTGAACTCTGGGACACGTTTCTATTTTTATATCACATACAGGCTTCGCTTTTTGTTTTGCTGCTGGCATCTGCTGGAGGAGGACTGCTTCCCGTCTGCTGTGGGGCCCGTGCGGCTGAGTCCTGCTGCACCCGTGTTTAATACCCTTTCTTTTTTTATTTTTTTCTCTTGTACTCCTTACCCTGACTGTAATTATGCACTCTATGGACTATGTCTAGTGTACCTTTAGTGTCCTGGAATGTCCGGGGCTTGGGAGATCCCCTCAAGCGGGCTATGGTGAGCTCTGTTCTGCGCAAGTATCACCCAGCGATTGTTGGCCTGCAGGAGACGCATCTCACTGTGGACACGGTTAGCTGTGTGCGGTATGCTTGGGCCCAACAGATCTACCATTCTACCCATACCTCCTTCTCTAGGGGGGTCTGTATTCTGATTCATCGATCAGTGGACTATCGGGAAATTACTAAACTGTGTGACTCGGAGGGTAGATTTGTATTCTTGTACTGTACTATATATTCACGTGCTTGTGTAATTGCCATGGTGTACGTCCCGCCTCCCTTTTCGCTTCACGTGTTGAGGGAGCTGGTGAGGTTCACTTTGGACAAGCCCCGAGCGCTGCTATTTGTGCTGGGGGATTTTAATGGGGTGCTAGATCCTGCAAGGGATAGACACCCACCTCCCGGTGTAGGGCCGGGCACCCGGGGTACCCCGTTGGCCCGTTTTTTGGGAGAGATGTCCTGGATAGATCTGTGGCGGGTCCGGCACCCTGCTGCTACACAATTTTCCTGCTACTCTAAAACGCATGGGTCATTGTCCCGCATTGACCTCTGCTTGGGTACCCCTTTTTCCTTAGCAGCGGTGTCTAAAATTCAATATGCCCCCAGGGGTATTTCTGACCACTCTCCCCTGATCTGTTGGCTGGAGTTGAGGCCTCAATCGTCCCTGTCACGGGTCCCTTGGCGCCTCAATGCCTCCTGGTTGAAACTCTTTCCCCCTGATAGTGATTTGCCTAGAGCTATGTCCCGATTCTTTTTGGATGATGACCTTTATCCTGATAGGCTGGTTCAATGGGATGCTTTTAAATGCTATCTTAGGGGGGTGTTCATTGATGTGATTAACCAGGTTAAATCTTCTACTAGGGAATGGGAGGCTCACTTGACTGCACATGTGAGGGAGCGAGAGGAGGAGTATATTGGCCAACCCACTGAAGCGTCTCGGGCGGCTTGGTTGTCTGCCCAGGATGCCCTGACTAGTTTTATCTCGCATAGAGCGGAACGCAAACGGTTTTTCTCTAAGGTTACATTTTATGAAGAGGGGGAGCAGACTGGCCGCCTTCTGGCAAAACTTGTTAATGTCCACCCTGCAGTTCCTGCTATAGGGGCCCTTAAATTGCCCTCGGGCACCCTGGTTAATTCTCCGGAGCAGGTTATGGAGGAGCTGGTCCGCTTCTATACTGAGCTCTATGCCTCTAGGGCGTCCTACACTGCTCTGGAATTGATGGACTACCTCCAGGGAGTAGATCTCCCCGTTTTATCTGCAGCGCATAAGCGCCAATTGGATGCCCCTCTTACCCTGGAGGAGCTTCGGGAGGCTGCCAGCTCTTTTCCCACCTTTAAGGCCCCGGGGGATGACGGATTGCCCATGGAGGTATACCAGTCCTTCCCTGACACATTGCTACCACGACTGTTGCGGGTCTTTAATGAGGCTCTGCGCGGTGGTCGCCTACCCTCGTCCATGTCTGGGGCCAGTATTACCTTAATTTTGAAGCCTGACAAGCCCCCGATAGATCCTGGTTCTTATAGACCGATATCCTTGCTACAATCTGATGTCAAGATTCTGGCCAAGGTGCTCGCTCGGCGCTTGAATCTAGTGGTGGCTACCATTGTTCATGATGATCAGGCGGGATTTATGCCCAACAAGTCTACAGCTGTCAATCTCCGCAGGCTTTATGTGAACATGCAGAGTAGAGCGGACAATGTGGGCTCCAGGGCCCTCTTGTCCCTAGATGCTAACAAGGCCTTCGACAGTGTCGAGTGGGGGTACCTCTGGGCGGTGTTAGAGAAATTTGGTTTTGGCCCCACGTTTGTAGCATGGGTTCGCCTTCTTTACCAGGCCCCGCGTGCGGTTATAAGGGAGGGGGGCAGGCAATCGGCACCGTTTCTCCTGGAGAGGGGGACTAGGCAGGGATGTCCTCTGTCCCCTTTGCTGTTTGCTCTGGCCATAGAGCCCCCAATACTGGCGGGTACTGCTGATGGGTACTGCTGGCTGGTACTGCTGGTAGATACTTCTGGCTGGTACTGCAGGTGGGTACTGCTGGCTGGTACTGCTGGTGGATACTGCTGGCTGGTTTTACTGGCTGGTACTGCTAGCTAGTACTGCTGGTGGCTACTGCTAGTTGGTACTGCTGGCAGGTGCTGCTGGTGGGTACTGCTGGTAAGTACTGCTGGTTGGTACTGCTGGCTGATACTGTTGGTGGGTACTACTTGCGGGTACTGCTGGCTGGTACTACAGGCTGGTACTGCTGGCAGGTGCTGCTGGCGGGGACTGCTGGCTGGTACTATTGGTGGGTACTAAAGTGTTGTTCATGCGAGCTAAACTGGTCTAGCACTTTTCTATGGGAATTGCAGCGAGCACAGCACTCTTTCTTAACCACTTAAGCCCCGGAAGATTTTACCCCCTTCCTGACCAGGGGATATTTTGCGATTCGGCACTGCGTGACTTTAACGGACAATTGTGCGGTCGTGCGACGCTGTACCTAAACAAATTCGACGTCCTTTTTTTCCCACAAACAGAGCTTTCTTTTGGTGGTATTTGATCACCTGTGCGATTTTTTGATCATGCGCTATAAACAAAAAAAGAGCGTCAATTTTGCAAAGATAACAATATTTTTCACATTTTTTTATATGAAATTCCCCAAAAAAAAATGTAAAAATCAAATTTTTTTAACATTTTCGGCCAATTTGTTTTATGCTACATATGTTTGGTAAAAAAAATCGCAAAAAAGCGTATTTTGATTGGTTCGCGCAAAAGTTATCGCGTTTACTAACAAAGGGAAAGATTTTTGTCATTTTTGTTGTTTTTTTTTTAATGCGTAATGGCGGCGATCTGCGATTTTTTTTTTGCGGTACTGCGACATTGGGGCGGACAGATCGGACCCTTGACTGACATTTTTGACACTTTTGGGGTTACCAGTGACATTACTACAGTAATCAGTGCTATACATATGCACTGTTACTGTAAAAATACACTGGTAGTGAAGGGGTTATCTTTATTTGAGAGGGAGGGGCTGTGTGTGTCCCTAGGGGTATGATTCTTACTGTGATTGGCTGTGGCTTGAAGTGTAGGAACAATGATCAACGGTCCTACATAGTAGAACCGTATGATCATTGTTTCTACACAGGGGAGAATGAAAGGCGGCTTGTTTACACTAGCCGCCTGCCTTTCTCCCGCTGTCACGGACGATCGTGAGTGAGCGACGGACATCGGGTCCGCCGCTCACACGCGCGGGGGGGTCCGTGACCGCGTGGGAGCAGGTGCGCGCCTCCGGCGGCGCGCACTCGCTCCCCAGAGCCTCACAGGCTAGTGACGTACCGGTACGTCACTTTGCCTGTGAGGGGCTGACCGCCGCAGTATATCTACTTGCGGCGGTCGGCAAGTGGTTAACTATGACTATATTAATTAAATAATGCCCCACAATATAAAGGGCTCAAAATAAATATATAAATGTCCAAAATACAATCAGTAATAAATATAAGTTACGGAGCTACGGAAGACGCCGTGATTGGATGGCGAAATGCGTCTAGCGATTGGCTGAGCGTACCCTGACGTCATTTCCGGCCGATGAAGCGTGCGCTGTGGGAGCAGCGAAGCACCGTGCCGTGGTCTATTTGCTTTATCATTAGCTACCATTGTAAGTAGGTTTCTTTGGTGAATAAAAGTTTTTTAAATAACGTACTTCACTATGGATGGCCTTTTTATTCCTATGAGGTGACTTGGAATGTAAGAAGGAGGAACACACAGGATCTCTCCCATATAATTGTGGATTCCAGGCTAAGAGAAAAAGGCGGTGACTACAACACAGTATTTCTATTTAAAGCCTATATACAAACAAGTTATGGTAAGTAGATAGCAACAGGGGGAGCACCCCAATTCGTGGATATTAGTGAAGCACAGAAGCACTTTTTCTGCACCTGATGGACACTATTATATGGACTAACAGTTATAATTTATGAATGGACTGAACACACTGTTTTATATTGCATTATATTATAATCTTATTTGCACAAATTTTAGCCTATTTTGCACTATCGATACATGAGGTTGCACAGAGGTATAAGTTTATATTGCAATATTTGCACATTTATTTGCACACTTTGGCGTATTTTGCACAATACATGCACTAGATTGCACAGAGATATTAGTTTACTGAGAGCAGCGCTGCAATATTAGGTTTCTAATAAATATAAATAATAAATGATCAAATTAATAAATATTTAAATGACAATCCATCATAAGATTTAAAGTGCAAAGCGTGCCATTGTGATCAACAATTAAATAAGTGAATAAATTAATAAATAAATATTAAGAAATTGGTGAAATATTTAAAAATATATGTTCAATGTATAAACGTATTTCAAATAATATTGTTTTCTTAAAATGTGATAAAAGTGCTAGGTGATAATCTTCTGTAATGGAAATTGCACTTCCCAACGATTTCTATATATAGTCCACTATATAGTGACAAAATAGTGCATCCAGTAGCAGCCTCCATGGTGACCTTCACCGTAATACCCTATGTGACTGGGTCCTCACCTCCGCTCCTGTGACCTAGCAATTAAGCAAAGGTGTTACAGCACAGTTTACCCTTTCAGGGTCGCCTTTCTCGGAATTACAGATGGTATACCAGCCCCTCAGAAGAGCGTTTCACTCTGGTTAACTTCCCTCCAGGGGCGGCTGGTACATTGGGGCGCAGGGGTGCCGCCCCCCCATCCATGCGTCCGGCCCCCTAATCTACATGCGGGGCGCCGGACCCATGGAGTTCAATGGGGTTTTTTTTTTTTTTAATCACCTGATTAGAGCCAGAGGCTCTAATAGGCTTCAGAAAAACGCTTCCTGATTGGCCCGAAAGGCCAACGCATGCCATTGGCCGAGGAGGAGGTGGGAGGACTCAAGGAGACGCAGGGAACTGAGGAGAAGTCGCCGCTGCAGGTAAGTCTCTCTGCATTGAAAGGGGGCACGCTGGTCTCTCTGCATTGAATGGGGGTACGCTGGTCACTCTGCATTGAATGGGTGCACGCTGGTCTCTCTGCATTGAAGGGGGCACGCTGGTCTTTCTGCATTGAATGGGGGCACGCTGGTCTCTCTGCATTGAAGGGGGTACGCTAGTAATTCTGCATTGAAGGGGGCACACTGGTCTCTCTGCATTGAATGGGGGCACGCTGGTCATTCTACATTGAAGGGGGCACGCTGGTCACTCTACATTGAAAGGGGGCACACTGGTCTCTCTGCATTGAAGGGGGGCACGGTGGTCATTCTGCATTGAAGGGGGCACACTGGTCTCTCTGCATTGAAGGGGGCACGCTGGTCATTCTGCATTGAAAGGGGGCACGCTGGTCTCTCTGCATTGAAAGGGGGCATGCTGGTCATTCTGCATTGAAAGGGGGAACGCTGGTCTCTCTGCATTGAAAGGGGGCATGCTGGTCTCTCTGCATTGAAGGGGGCACACTGGTCTCTCTGCATTGAAAGGGGGCACGCTGGTCGTTCTGCATTGAAATGGGGCACGCTGGTCATTCTGCATTGAAAGGGGGCACGTTGGTCATTCTGCATTGAAAGGGGGTACGCTGGTAATTCTGCATTGAAAGGGGGCACGCTGGTCTCTCTGCATTGAAAGGGGGCACGCTGGTCATTCTGCATTGAAAGGGAGCACGCTGGTCACTCTGCATTGAAAGGGGGCACGGCACGCTGGTCATTCTGCATTGAAAGAGGGCACGCTGGTCTCTCTGCATTGAAAGGGGGCACGCTGGTCTCTCTGCATTGAAAGGGGGCACGCTGGTCATTCTGCATTGAAAGGGGGCACGCTGGTCATTCTGCATTGAAAGAGGGCACGCTAGTCTCTCTGCATTGAAAGGGGGCACGCTGGTCATTCTGCATTGAAAGGGGGCACGCTGGTCTCTCTGCATTGAAAGGGGGGCACGCTGGTCACTCTGCATTGAATGGGGGCACGCTGGTCTCTCTGCATTGAAAGGGGGCACGCTGTTCACTCTGCATTGAATGGGGGTACTCTGGTCTCTCAGCATTGAAAGGGGGCACGCTGGTCACTCTGCATTGAAAGGGGGCACGCTGGTCTCTCTGCATTGAAAGGGGGCACGCTGGTCTCTCTGCATTGAAAGGGGGCACGCTGGTCACTCTGCATTGAAAGGGGACACGCTGGTCACTCTGCATTGAAAGGGGGCACACTATACCTTGATTACTGAAGGCCCCTTTCACACTTTTGTGACCTCAAAGTCACGTAATTTTTTACAGCGTTTTTTGCCGCAAAGCAATGCCTATTACATTTTTCTGTTTGCGCCCCCCCAAAATTTTTGAGCACAAGCCGTCACTGCTTCCCTCATAGTAACCATTCGGTGTCACATAGAAAGAAAGGGGGGACACATATAGTGCTTATATCTTTTTATAAACTGTATTTTATTAAGAAAAGTAATGTACTCACATTTAGTGAGTTCTTAAGTGCACCAAGCATAAAACAACCTTAGTAGCAATCTCTAGTAATTGTATGTGATGGCAACCGGGTGGGAATGGAGTATCTCTGTATGCTTCTCCTTCACTTCCTGGTTTAGGCAGAAACACCGTCCGGGCCCCTCCCCTACGCGTATGACACAGGGACACGTGTCTTTCAAGGGGGATATATTGGTGGGTACTGCTGGCTGGGACTGCTGGCAGGTACTGCTGGTTGGTACTGCAGGCTGGTACTGTTGGTGGGTAATGCTGGCTGGTACTGCTGGTGGGTACTGCTGGCTTGTACTGCTGTGTGCTGCTCCTTCACTTCCTGATTTAGGTAGAAACACCGTCTGGGCCCCTCCCCTAAGCGTAAGACACAGGGACACGTATCTTCCGAAGGGGGATATATTGGTAGGTACTGCTGGCTGGGACTGCTGGCGGGTACTACTGGTGGGTACTGCTGGCTGGTTTTACTGGCTGGAACTTCTGGCTAGTACTGTTGGTGGGTACTGCTGGCGGGTGCTGCTGGTGGGTACTGCTGGCGGGTACTGCTGACTGATACTTTTGGTGGGTACTGTGGGCTGGTACTACTGGTGGGTACTGCTGGCGGGTACTGCTGGCTGGTAATGTTGGTGGGTACTACTGGCTGGTACTACTGGCAGGGACTGCTGGTGGGTACTGCTGGCTGGTACTGTTGGTGGGTACTACTGGCTTGTACTACTGGCTGGTTATACTGGCTGGTACTATTGGTGGGTAATGTTGGCTGGTACTGCTGGCTGGTACCATTGGTGGATAATGCTGGCTGGTACTGTTGGTGGGTAATGCTGGCTGGTACTGTTGGTGGGTACTGTTGGCTAGTACTGCTGGTGGCTACTAGTGGCTGGTACTGCTGGCGGTTGCTGCTGGTGGGTACTGCTGGCTGGTACTGTTGGTGGGTACTGCTGGCTGGTACTGTTGGCAGGTACTGTTGGCTGATACTACTGGCGGGTAGTCCTGGTGGGTACTGCGGGCTGGTACTGCTGGTAGGTACTGCTGGCTGGTACTACTGGTGGGTACTTCTGGCTGGTACTGCTTGCGGGTACTGCTGGATGGTTCCTGACCCACTATCCCTCCCCCTGCGACCGAAGCCGGAACTCTACAGGAAGCATCGGCTCTGTTTCCTCTAGTGCCAGCTGAGCGGCTCTGTTCCTCACACACAGAGATGCCACAGACAGCTCGCATACAATGGTCAGTGAAGTCAGTCCTGCAGGATGCAGTTGCTAACGGAAACGGCATTCCTTCTGTGGAAAAAGTACAGGAATACCGTTCCCATGCATTCCTGCAGGACTCTTTTTTTTTGGGGGGGTTGAGTGTAGAACCCTCTAGTGTTTGCTAGAAATAGTGTAGGGATTGTTAGTGTAGGATTAGTTAGTGTCAGTAAATTTAGTTAGCTCAGGGCTGTGCCTGAGCTGTGACTCCTGGTCAGGGTTCAGTGAGTCAGGGCTGGATGACTCATCCTGACAGCTCCTCATGTGCCTCCCCCTGTTTCTGGAACATGGCAGAATGTACTAGGTCTAGTGGCTGCCTTGAATATTTGAGGCCTTGGCCAATCCCCAGGAGTGGGCTGACAGGGGGTAGAGTTTACCTTATAAATAGACATAGACCATGCCAGCAGGGCATTTGGGTGGAAGATGGAGATACAGTGCTGAGGAGACTGTCTGTGGCCCTCAGGGGTGCCCTCTAGTCTGTGGAGGAGACCTCGGGCTGGGGCTCGGGTGTTGGAAGGATCCTTAAACCAGGCAAAGGCGCCTAGTACCCAAATCTAAAATAAAAAACCTTAACAAAAAACTGCTGCCCCTTTAACCAGTTCCCGACCGCCTCCTGTACATTTACTGCGGCAGGCTGGCTAGTACAGGCAAAGTGATGTAGGGATATGTCGCTCGTCTGGGAGGAGCTAGGGGGCGAGCGTGCGCCGCCGATGGGGCGCACTCCCGCCCCCACTCGGCAGCGGGGGAACCGATGCGTGTGTCAGGCGGCTCCGATTGCCGCTGAGAAATTATCACAGAGCTCATGTAATCCTGCTATACATGATCGCATGTCTCTGTGATCATTTCACAAGTCCAACCCCCACACAGTTAGAATCACTCCCCTAGGGTCACATTTAACCCCTTGATAACCTATACTGTTAACCCCTTCCCTGCCAGTGTCATTATTACAGTAACAGTGCATATTTATAGCACTGATTACTGTACAGGGAGTGCAGAATTATTAGGCAAATGAGTATTTTGACCACATCATCCTCTTTATGCATGTTGTCTTACTCCAAGCTGTATAGGCTTGAAAGCCTACTACCAATTAAGCATATTAGGTGATGTGCATCTCTGTAATGAGAAGGGGTGTGGTCTAATGACATCAACACCCTATATCAGGTGTGCATAATTATTAAGCAACTTCCTTTCCTTGGGCAAAATGGGTCAAAAGAAGGACTTGACAGGCTCAGAAAAGTAAAAAATAGTGAGATATCTTGCAGAGGGATGCAGCACTCTTAAAATTGCAAAGCTTCTGAAGCGTGATCATTGAACAATCAAGCATTTCATTCAAAATAGTCAACAGGGTCGCAAGAAGCGTGTGGAAAAACCAAGGCGCAAAATAACAGCCCATGAACTGAGAAAAGTCAAGCGTGCAGCTGCCAAGATGCCACTTGCCACCAGTTTGGCCATATTTCAGAGCTGCAACATCACTGGAGTGCCCAAAAGCACAAGGTGTGCAATACTCAGAGACATGGCCAAGGTAAGAAAGGCTGAAAGACGACCACCACTGAACAAGACACACAAGCTGAAACGTCAAGACTGGGCCAAGAAATATCTCAAGACTGATTTTTCAAAGGTTTTATGGACTGATGAAATGAGAGTGAGTCTTGATAGGCCAGATGGATGGGCCCGTGGCTGGATTGGTAAAGGGCAGAGAGCTCCAGTCCGACTCAGACGCCAGCAAGGTGGAGGTGGAGTACTGGTTTGGGCTGGTATCATCAAAGATGAGCTTGTGGGGCCTTTTCGGGTTGAGGATGGAGTCAAGCTCAACTCCTAGTCCTACTGCCAGTTTCTGGAAGACACCTTCTTCAAGCAGTGGTACAGGAAGAAGTCTGCATCCTTCAGGAAAAACATGATTTTCATGCAGGACAATGCTCCATCACACACGTCCAAGTACTCCACAGCGTGGCTGGCAAGAAAGGGTATAAAAGAAGAAAAGCTAATGACATGGCCTCCTTGTTCACCTGATCTGAACCCCATTGAGAACCTGTGGTCCATCATCAAATGTGAGATTTACAAGGAGGGAAAACAGTGCACCTCTCTGAACAGTGTATGGGAGGCTGTGGTTGCTGAACAGATCAAAACACTGACAGAATCCATGGATGGCAGGCTTTTGAGTGTCCTTGCAAAGAAAGGTGGCTATATTGGTCACTGATTTGTTTTTGTTTTGTTTTTGAATGTCAGAAATGTATATTTGTGAATGTTGAGATGTTATATTGGTTTCACTGGTAAAAATAAATAATTGAAATGGGTATACTGTATATTTGATTTTTGTTAAGTTGCCTAATAATTATGCACAGTAATAGTCACCTGCACACACAGATATCCCCCTAAAATAGCTAAAACTAAAAACAAACTAAAAACTACTTCCAAAAATAGTCAGCTTTGATATTAATGAGTTTTTTGGGTTCATTGAGAACATGGTTGTTGTTCAATAATAAAATTAATCCTCAAAAATACTCATTTGCCTAATAATTCTGCACTCCCTGTAGTAATGTCACTGGTACCCCCAAAAGTGTCAAAAATGTCAGTCAGGGGTCCGATCTGTCCGCCGCAATGTCGCAGTCCGGCAAAAAATCGCAGTTCACTGCTATTACTAGTAAATAAAAAACAAACATTAAAAATGACATACATCTTTCTTGTAGTTAGTAGACATGATAACTTTTACGCAAACAAATCAAAATACGCTTATTGCGATTTTTTTTTACCAAAAATATGTAGCAGAAAACAAATTGGCCTAAAATGTTAAAAAATTATGATTTTTAATTTTTTTTTTTTTTTTTTGAGAATGTTATATAGCAGAAAGTGAAAATGATCTAGTTCAACCAATAAAAGGGAAATAAAAAATTATACAATCCTATATACACAACCCTGTTCTCACAAAATATGGTCAGGCAGTTGGCCTTTATTTGTTTAGCTTACTCCTAGGGGGGAAGCCTGGAGTGGTGGAAGGACTTTCTGGGTCTACTTGCATCCCCCTGCTTTGGAATGCTGGACTGTAACTAGCGAATCTCTCTTCCCTCCTCTTTGACATGTTTCTGAACTATGCTGGACCCTTGTACCCTAGAGTTCAAGTTCACCTTTTCAGAAAAAATGTAAAGGTGAACATCCTACACATTCCCTGAAGGCTGTATACATTTGCTAGCTCTGCCAGTAAGAACATGCTTTCCATGCAGAAACTATGCTTATTCCTGTGTAAATGAAGCCTAAAAGGCATTCTTGGTTTCTTTCTATCCTTCTCTGAACCTCTACATGGTGACATCTTCTGGAAACGAAGCTTGTGCCCAAGGGACCAATCAGGGTCCTGAAGCAGGCGTGTAGAGGACTGTCAACAGATACTGGTTAAAGTGTTAGACAGGACATAGATTATGTGATTCTCTTTCCTGCAACCACAAGTTGATAAGGATGCTGACAGCCACGCGCTAAGAGAAAAAAAAAGAAATTTTGGAACTGGAGCTTAGCAGCGTTTAGGAGCGTTCAGTGTTTTTTTTTTTTTTTTTTGCCGGCAAATCGCTCTCCAAAACACAAACAAATTCGTTTTTTTCTGCTCCTAAACACTAAAGCTTAAAAAATGCCTCTAGACAAGCCTTTTTCAACCAGAGTGCCCAGGCACCCTGGGGTTCCCTTGAGGTTTCTTCAGGGGTGCCTTGGCAAAATGCCTAAAATTTGATCAAAAATTGTATACAAGCCAGCAGGTGGACCATCCCCGCCCTTCACCATCACATGAAGGTAATGTTTCCATGTCCCTGGACCACATGGTCAGCAGCAAGGTTCACATGATCACAGACACTCGATCCAGCAAATGTGGGCAGACCACTCGATGTCTCTGCTGGCACTCAAGAAGGATGCAGGACAGGGCACACTGCTGGAACTTGTTCAGCTGCTCTGCATCCTTACAGCTGCTGGTGACAGTGCCAGAGCTGTCCCCTCCACCTCCTCCTCAATGCCCTATTCCACTGAGTCTGAGTTATCCTCTGATCCATCAGTCCCTCTTAAGCGTTCAAGAGGCTATTATACGGCTCAGGCCAAAAGCTGCCAGTCAGTGCTTCTGCTGGTATACCTAAGGGACAGGAGCCACACTGGGCCAGAGATTCTTTCAGCTCTGCAGAGGTCCAGAGGTGGTTAACCTCACGGCAACTTGTGCCAGGAATGGTGCAATGGCATTTCCTGCTGTCCTCCCTGTGGTAAGAAAGTTGACACACATGCCTTCCCTGGCAAACATCCTCAGTCTGATGGTACAGTAGTTTCTGGGTACCCAGAGTTACAAGTTTTTATGAGGAAGTATTTGTAGCCACATCAAGTGATCCTACCTAGCAAGTTCTTGGCTCTGTAAATTCAGCAGGAAATCCATCTGCCTGAAAACCACTTGATCTGTGATATTCCCACCAGTTGGAACTGCACATGCAGCAGAGTACCAATAACGAGTACCCGTGGGAGTATGGCAGAAGGACAGGCTCAGGTGAATATTTTTCCTGTTTATCGGTATCATCAAAAGTGAAAGTTACTTATGTGATTTGGTATCTTCCTCTGTCCTCCCCTCCTGTTTAGTGGATAGTTAGTTTATTTCTAGCTATACCTTCACAGTTTTTTTTTCTGTTTTCTCTAAGTCAGTGTTAATTCTGCACTGAGACAGGGCTTAGGAAGGTCATTGTTGTCTTACACTTCAAAGGAATGGAAAAAAACAGCCTCTGTGCTGCACTAATCCTACGAAAAATTGTGTTGGATTCAACTTTTGTGTCTGTTTTAAGAGTTAAGCTGCCTGCGGATGGTTTCAAGTCAGCAGGTGAGCATACTTTCCAGAAAGACTGGGTCCATGGAGATACAGTGTGTCAATGCATAAAGTGGCACTTGAAACGGAATAGGGACAACAGGGAAATATTGGAAACTCCTAAACCTGCTCCTGTAATTGATATTTTAATATATTAAATTAATAACTATATTTTTAGGCCCTCTGTTCATTTGCCCCCTTTAAACTTACAAAACTAAAGAATATTGGAAAGGGGGCTAAATTAGCCCCTCTTTCATATGGGATGGTGGAAGGGTTAAAACTGAAATAGAGCAGGGTTTTAGTTTAGTGAATGAGGTCCATAGCTCAGCTAGTTTTCCCGCCAGGATGAGTTACCAGGCAGGTTTAGTGGGATCTTTTAGATAAACAGGTAGTTGTCAGGCAGTTTAGTGGTTCTCTCAAGGGAATTAGCGAATGAGCCCCTCTCTCCGCCCGCTCACCTCAGCCTATGGGGTGGAGGTTACCTCAGGGAGAAGCATATTTAAGGGGCTTCCTGCCCCTCAGGGGCTCAATCTCCTCATACCTTTCATCTGGATTTCATCTGCGCTGTTTCCCTCATCCGGATTTCTTCTACTTCTGGTGCCACTGCTCCTATGTCCCTTATTCGGCAGCTTTTGGAGCGTTCGGGTGAAGCGGGAGGAGAGGACTGGCTCCGGAGATGTCTGCAGCTGCCGAGGGATACGGAGGTAGCGGGCCCGTCGGGGAATATGCCTGTGTTGCCGGCGGAAGGAGTCGGTGGATCTACGGCCGGGTCGGAGTTCACCGCGGGTCAAGTGGTTTTGAATCCGCCGGATGTAGACGCCGGTCACCGGTCGGGTGACGTAGGCGGTGACGGGACTCTTCGGAGCGTTTTCGGGGCAGTCGGCCCCGAGAAGCGGAAGCGGACACCGAGACGAAGATTCTCTCCTGTGGATACGAGGCGCCAGGCCGGGCAGAGAGCAGAGAGCGCGGACCGAAGAGGACGTCCGGGAGCGGCCGCATCGGGCCGTAGGAACGGATCGGCGGGATCAAGTTCATCTTCGGTGCCACCAGCTGGACGTCCGGTAGCGGCTGCATCGGATCGCGGGAGCGGAGCGACGGGGTCAAGATCTTCTGAGGCGCTGCTTGCGGGACGTCAGTCTGGAGGGAGGCCGCTCGCTGCTGATCAGGGTGCGCCCCTCCAGGTCAGCGATCAGATCTACTTTCCCTATCAAGAGGCACAGGCGGAGGCGTCCGAGCCGGAGGATCCACATTCCCCCAGAAGACAGGCTTTCCCGGGTGGTGAGTTGCCGGGAGTAACTAGCCCGGATACATTTTTTCAGTTATTTAGGGATTTCTGCCAGAATTTTCCCCTGTCCAAACCAGAGGAAGGGGTGCCGGAGGTTAGTGATGTCTGGGCGCCCCCTAGTGTGCAGAGTAGGAATAGCATCTTTGAAGCTGCAAAATCCCAAAATCTCCCCGAATCTGTAATGAAAGAGCCTATGACATGTACAGTGTCACCCCTGGGTATGCATTTACCGGACTCCTTAAAGGAACGGATATGGCAAGGGGCTTATATAGATTTGTTGTCCCTGTTGCCTTCTTCTAGGGAGTTTATGTCCAAGGGTGAGAAGGAGGAGGAGCATGATAGAAAGCGGTTTGTCCCTAAATCAATTTTCAATTGGATCCAAGCTTTCTGCATCTACTCTGCTATTTTGTGTGAGAAGTTTCCAGAGAGGAGCGTGGGTCTGTTTCACCACGTCGAGATCATTCTGGAAGCTTATAAGGGGTTCGGGGGGGTGGCGTGGTATAACTACGATGTGGCCTTTAGGCAGAAAATGGCAGTGCATCCGGGTCTGTCTTGGGGTTCTAAGGATGTTGGACTTTGGCTGGATTTATTTCTTCCCCAGCGATCCTTTCAGCCCCGTGCAGCACCTGGTGCACAGGTGCCTCAGCCAGCAGCCCCCTCGGCTTACAAGCGAGGGATCTGCTTTGCATTTAATGACGCGCAGTGTCGATGGCCGGGTACTTGCAAATACCGGCACGAATGCGCATTTTGCGCCGGGGCTCACCCGGTGGCCAAATGTTTCAAGCGGATGGCGGGGGCTCAGCAGGGAGGTGCTCCAAAAGGCCCAAACGCCGGTGAGACTGGCAGAGCTGCTGCCGTGGCTCCAAGCATACCCCGACCGCTGGAAGGCGGATCTGCTAATTGATGGTTTTAGTTTAGGATTCCGTCTTCCACTATTTTCGGGCCGGGGGTGCACTATTGTTAACAATCTGCCATCTGTTGTTGGTATGTCCCATGTAGTTTTGGATAAAATGAATAAAGAATTGGATGAAGGTGTAATGTTCTGGTACCTTTGGTACCCTAATTCCACTTTTCCTAAGTGTATGCGCCCCACCATTCTCTTTTGGTAAGGTGCGCATACACCTTTAAGACGATGCTGTCATCACTGAGCGCCGCTGGAGCGGCTATTTCAACCTCCGGCGGTCTCACTCACATGTTCGTTCAACGCCGCATAATCTGCCTTGAAGCTCTCATGCTTGCAAGCATACCTCGCTATCGGAACCACGCTGCTGATCCCTGTATCCCGCTACCGGATCATCCGCTCTTGCCGAACCTCTCCTCTACTACATTGCTACTAGTGATAAGTACCCCACAGGGGAAACCTCTATAACCTTCATACTAAAGCTTACACTATCTAGCTCTGCATACTAAGGACTATTACTACATCTGCATTAACTAAGATTGCTAGCTCTTGAGCCTAATACCATCTGCTCTTGCACTGGGTTGGTCTATCCTGTATGTTCACCTGCTACTCTATCATCTGCTACCATACATGATTGCTAAACCTATCTGCATCCCATCTGCTACTATCTTACTTTCAAGAACATTCCTTTCAAGTGTCTGTCATCTACCATCTTTACCCAACCTGTCTCTTCAGCCTATCATCACTATATTTCTATACATATAAGTCACTCTAGGAACATCTTATTGAGTGTGTGTATCTACTTGCTGAATTGAGACTATCCACACATGATGAGTCTTGGGAGTTGGGATTGGTGTCTCAGCGTTTCTCTACATGACTACTGAAGTGGAATATTTCTGCAGCTGTAAATCCACATTATACATAAAACGCAGGGGCGTTACAGATTGAACGAACCTCAAATGGATTCAGCAGAAATAACCACTCAGGTGACACAATTAAAACAGCAAGTAACTGCGTTAATACACGCACTTGCTGAATTAAGAGAAGAAAATCAGGCTCTGACGCAGCAGGTAACCAGACTGACACAACTTACCACTGCTCAGTCCCCTGAACCCAAAATAAATCCTCCTTTGGTATTTACAGGCGATCGCAAAAAATTTCGCGAATTTAAAAACGCATGTGAGTTACTTTTCTTGCTAAAACCCCGTACCTACCTTACTGATCACATTAAGGTTTGTACTATTATTTCTTACCTAACAGGCAATCCTCGGGCCTGGGCAGACTCTCTTTTTGAGAAAAACGATCAGCTTCTCAAATCCTATGCCTTATTTCTAGCAGAACTTACTAGCCTATATGATGATCCCAATAGGCAGAGTACTGCCGATCTTCAATTAAGGTCCTTGAAACAAGGTAGGAGACCTGTGGAAGACTTTGTCGCAGAATTCAAGAGATGGACCCTTGATTCAGAATGGAATGATGCATCTCTGAAAACTCAATTTAGGCTTGGCCTATCAGAGGCCGTTAAAGACGAGCTCGCCCGAGCGGATCTGCCAAAAACCCTGGATGCATTGATACAACTCAGTATCACCATAGATAGAAGACTACGAGAAAGAAAGGCTGAAAAAATGGGAATGCCATTATCCAGTTCTTCTCGGATTTAGGCCGATGACCCCACTCCTATGGAGGTAGGAACCATACGCCCACCTCTATCAACTATGGAAAGAGCCAGAAGACGATCTGGTAATCTCTGCTTGTACTGTGCATCCCCGGATCACAAGATAAACGTCTGTCCCCTAGTCTACAAAAAGAAGGGTGAGTGTTCACATGTCCTCCTAGGGGGATTGACAACTTCAATTACTAACCCTTACCTTTTTGTTTGCTTAACATTACAGTGGGACCAGAACAGGATTACTACTAAGGCCATGATTGACACAGGATCTTGTGGAAATTATATTGACATACGTTTTGCTGCTTTAAATAAAGTCCCTATTATTTCTAAACCTAAACCTGTCTCAGTGAGTCTTATTAACGGTGTTCCTTTATCCTCTGGTCCGATCACTGATCAGACACAGGCACTCCTAGTCACTACTAACGGGTCTCATATGGAGACCACTACCTTCGATCTAATATCTTCACCCCACTTTCCCATTGTTTTGGGACTTCCCTGGTTACACACACATCAACCAACCATAGATTGGAAGGAACGGACCCTGGCCTTCCTCTCTTGCTATTGCGAGGGTACGTGTAACCTCCCGTCTTTCGGGAAGATCCTGTCTGTGGTGACAGATGAGATTGCACCACTATGTTATCAGGATCTCTCTGAGGTTTTTCTTGAGAAAAATGCTCAAGCACTACCTCCCCATCGAGACTATGATTGTAGTATTGATCTACTCCCAAATAGCAAATTGCCGTTCGGTCATGTTTATCCTCTTTCACAGGATGAACTTTCCCATCTCAAAGAATATTTGGATGAGAATTTGAAAAAAGGTTTTATTAGACCTTCCACTTTTTCCACAGCAGCAGGACTCTTTTTTGTCCGCAATAAGGACTCAAGTCTCAGGCCTATCATCGACTATAGGCAATTGAATGCTATTACAATAAAAGATCGCTATCCTCTACCGCTTATCCCTGAGCTCATTGAGCAGGTGCGTGGAGCTACCTATTTTTCAAAATTGGACCTGAAAGGGGCATACAATCTCATTCGAATCCGTGATGGACACGAGTGGAAGACTGCATTCAGAACCAGATACGGATTGTTCGAATATCTTGTAATGCCATTCGGGCTATGCAACGCCCCTGCAGCCTTTCAACGATTTATAAACGATATTTTCAGAGACTTACTAGATGTCTGTGTTGTGGTATATCTGGACGATATACTTATATATTCACGATCCTTGTCTGAACACATAAGACATGTAAGACTAGTATTATCGAGATTGCTTGCACACAACCTATATGTGAAACTGAAAAAATGCTTGTTTCATAAAGAAGAGGTACTGTTTCTAGGCTACATCATATCCAAAACAGGAATCAAGATGGACATGAGTAAGATATCCTGCATTCAGGATTGGCCTACACCAACCACCCGCAAGGCGCTACAGCGATTCCTTGGATTTTCTAATTTCTACAGGAAATTCATCAGGAACTTCTCTGCCATTGTGAGACCCCTCACACAGCTCACTAGCATTAAGAGACCATTCAAATGGTCAGATGAAGCAAATAAAGCTTTTCACCTGTTAAAGACAAGGTTTACTTCTGCTCCCATACTACGCCATCCAGACCCATCCCTACAATACATTCTGGAAGTAGATGCGTCAAACATGGCAGTAGGAGCAATACTCTCCTAACGACCAACTAACACTTCACCACTCCATCCAGTCGCCTTCTTTTCTAAATCCTTAAGCAGTCCAGAGGTAAATTACCCCGTGGGTGAAAAGGAACTGCTTGCTATAAAATTGGCTCTGGAGAATTGGCGACATCTACTCGAAGGCACCCGATTACCAATACTTATATACACGGACCATAAAAATCTTCAATATCTTCAGACTAACAAAACTCTCTCTCACCGACAGGTACGATGGTCACTATTCTTTCTAAGGTTTAACTTCCGAGTGACCTACACACCTGCAGATAAGAACAAAACGTCGGATGCACTATCACGACTAACTGAAGAAAACTACTTTGAAATCCCTTCCGTTCCTATAATACCCCACAAGCGTATTATTGGAGTTGTCCGTTCTTTGAAGGAAGAGGTTTTGCATGGTATAAGTTTGGATTCACCCCCACCACAACTAAATACCGATGCAGAAGGCTTCCTCTACTACAACGACAAACTTTACATACCACCTACCATGCGCACCAAGATCTTGGAATTATCGCATGATGTGCCTATGGCAGGACATATGGGTATGACAAAGACTCTTAATCTGATTACCAGACAATTCTGGTGGCCTGACATGAAAACATCTATACAAAAATTCGTCTCTTCATGCAATGTCTGTGCCAGGTCCAAAATTGACACTACGAGACCATCCGGTCTACTATGCAGTCTACCAATACCCCAAACTCCATGGGAAGTTGTGTCCTTGGACTTTATAGTAGAACTACCTCCTTCCAAAGGATTTAATACCATCTTGGTGTCAGTGGACCATCTGACAAAGATGGCACATTTCATTGCTATTCGCAGACTACCTTCGTCCAAACAAACAGCAGAAATCCTGATGAAACATGTCTTTAAGTTACATGGTATCCCAAAAACTCTTCTGTCTGACCGTGGATCACAATTCATCTCCAAGTTCTGGCAAGAACTATGTCACATACTACGAATTGAGCGGAAGCTCACTTCTCCTTACCATCCGCAGACCAACGGACAGACTGAAAGAGTCAACCAATGCATCGAGCAATATTTACGTTGTTACACTTCTTACCAACAGGATGATTGGGTGGATCTTCTCCCTCTGGCAGAATTTGCCTACAACAACGCAACCCACAGTACGACCAAGCACAGTCCGTTCTACTTGAACTATGGGTTTCATCCCTCTATTCTTCCACCACGCATCCTTCCTTCAAATAACCCAGTAGCCTCAGACTATCTTACCCAAATAAAGGACTCTCTGGGTTTGCTTAATACTACCATTGCACACGCTCATAGTCAACAAAAGAAGTACTATGATCTTCGCAGAAGACCTTCTCCTCAGTATGCTATTGGGGACCTCGTTTGGCTCTCAACAAAAAATTTAAGACTGAAAATCCCTAGCAAAAAGCTTGGACCTCTCTTCTTGGGACCTTTCCCAATCAAGAAACTTATTGGAAAAGCTGCAGTACAGCTTACATTGCCAATAGACCTCAAAATACATCCCATTTTCCATGTGTCGCTACTGAAGCCCCATGTTCCTGACCAAGGAATAAGGCCTACTATCCCACTTCCTCCTCCTGTACAAGTTGAAGGTGGAGAAGAATATGAGATAAAAGAGATTCTGGATTCTCGTATCCACAGAAGAAAACTTCAATACTTAGTTCGATGGAAGAACTATGGGCCCCAAGACGACACCTGGCTAAACACCTCTGACATACATGCCCCTAGATTAATCCGCAACTTTCATGCGAAGTACCCAGACAAACCAGCTCCAGAGGCCTTCAGGAGCCGGCCTTAAGGGGGGGGGTACTGTAATGTTCTGGTACCTTTGGTACCCTAATTCCACTTTTCCTAAGTGTATGCGCCCCACCATTCTCTTTTGGTAAGGTGCGCATACACCTTTAAGACCGATGCTGTCATCACTGAGCGCCGCTGGAGCGGCTATTTCAACCTCCGGCGGTCTCACTCACATGTTCGTTCAACGCCGCATAATCTGCCTTGAAGCTCTCATGCTTGCAAGCATACCTCGCTATCGGAACCATGCTGCTGATCCCTGTATCCCGCTACCGGATCATCCGCTCTTGCCGAACCTCTCCTCTACTACATTGCTACTAGTGATAAGTACCCCACAGGGGAAACCTCTATAACCTTCATACTAAAGCTTACACTATCTAGCTCTGCATACTAAGGACTATTACTACATCTGCATTAACTAAGATTGCTAGCTCTTGAGCCTAATACCATCTGCTCTTGCACTGGGTTGGTCTATCCTGTATGTTCACCTGCTACTCTATCATCTGCTACCATACATGATTGCTAAACCTATCTGCATCCCATCTGCTACTATCTTACTTTCAAGAACATTCCTTTCAAGTGTCTGTCATCTACCATCTTTACCCAACCTGTCTCTTCAGCCTATCATCACTATATTTCTATACATATAAGTCACTCTAGGAACATCTTATTGAGTGTGTGTATCTACTTGCTGAATTGAGACTATCCACACATGATGAGTCTTGGGAGTTGGGATTGGTGTCTCAGCGTTTCTCTACATGACTACTGAAGTGGAATATTTCTGCAGCTGTAAATCCACATTATACATAAAACGCAGGGGCGTTACAGAAGGTAGGTTTGTGGGTTCGTTCTGTTCCCCCCCTTTCGATAACTTCAGAATATCCCCTGTAGGTATTGTTCCTAAAAAAAACCCATCAAATCCGCTTTTCGTTTACTGCCTTTGCATCCTTCCTGTTTCAGCTCTCTGGGTATATTTTTTGAGGGACAATACTATTTTGACAGGTGTCTTCCTATGGGGTGTTCGCTTTCCTGCTATTATTTCGAGTGCTTTGCCACCTTTTTGGAATGGGTGGTGAAGCAGGTGTCAGGTAAGTCCCAGATAATTCATTATCTGGATGACTTCCTGTTTATGGGGAAAGCGAACACCTCTGATTGTGAATTCATTCTTAATACTTTTTTCATGCTTTGTGAGAAATTTGGTATCCCATTGGCGGGTGAAAAGACGGTGGGGCCTTGCACCTGTATCGAGTTTTTAGGCATCACCGTGGACTCAAATCTGATGGAATTTCGGCTGCCTCAGGACAAGATTCGACGTCTGCGAGGTATGTTGTACCTGGTAATGCGAAAGAAAAAGGTATGTTTGGGAGAGATGCAGTCGCTTCTGGGGCTAATGGCCTTTGCCTCCAGGGTAATACCTGTGGGGAAGGCTTTTTCCAGGAGGCTGTACCTTTCGATATCGGGTTTGAAGTCCCCCTCGGCGCACGTTAGAGTGACACACGATATGAGGGAGGATCTGTTGGTGTGGCTACAGTTCCTGCTTAATTTTAACGGGAGAGCTGTTTGGCAGGAGGAGTTTGTTTTGGATTCGGATTTCATGCTCTTCACTGACGCTGCGGGCTCGGTGGGTTTCGCTGCAATTTGGCGGACTCACTGGTGCGCGGAGCGTTGGTGTGAGAGATGGAGACGATCCAAATTAATTAAAAACATTGTTTTACTGGAGCTATTTCCAATTGTGGTGGCGTTGGAGGTTTGGGGTGATTTCTTTAGAAACAGGCGTTTGTTGGTTAGTACGGATAACAAGGGTGTACAATTGCCTGTCGTCTAGGTCTCCGCCGGTCATTGCTTTGCTCCGGTACATGGTTTTCCAATGTTTAAAGCTGAATGTATGGATTAAGGCTACCCATGTTCCTGGGAAAAGCAATGACCTGGCGGATTCTTTATCTCGTTTCCAGGTTCAGAGATTCTTTCAGCTCCTCCCAGAGGCAGATTCTGTAGGCGTGCCTTGCCCGACTCACCTGTGGGATTTGGTTTAGAGCTGGTGATGGACAATGTACAGCATTCCTTGGCGCACAGCACTTGGTCGGGCTACCAATCGGCGTTTGCTGTGTGGCTGTCTTTTCTTGCTTCCGTGTACAGCCCTTGGGAGTCCTTCTCAGAGGAGTTGGTCCTGCTTTTTCTTAACTCGCTTTTTGAGAAGGGGTACTCCTGGTCACATATCAATAAACTGCTGGCAGGCGTTTCCCTCTTTGTCAAGTTGCGGGGTCATCCGGCTTGCGCATCTTTTTTCTCGGTGCAACAGGCAATGAAGGGTTACAGAAGGAGAACGGCTCATGCGGATTTGCGTCGCCCTATTACGTTGGACATTTTGCAAAGTCTATGTTCCGCAGTGTCGGGTATATGTTTTTCGACGTATGAAGCCATACTTTTCCGGGCAATTTTTTCCTTGCTGTTTTTTGCGGCTTTGCGAATATCGGAAATTATCCCAGTGCGCGCTATTGCTGACTCGGGTCTTAAATTTACCAATGTTTGCTGTACAGCGGACAGAGTGAGTTTGTTTTTGGCCAAATCCAAAATGGATCAGAGGGGTTTGGGACATTGGTGCCATCTGAACAGGTTTAGGGGTTCTCCGGTTTGCCCGGTGATGCTGGTTTCAGACTATTTAAGGGTCAGGACAGGTGATAATGTATATTTCTTGATACATGCGAATGGTAAGACACTTACTAGATACCAATTTGATTTTGTGTTTCGGAAGTGTTTACAGTCGCTTGGTTTGGGTCATTTCGGATCGGGGCTGCAACTGAGGCATCTAGGGCGGGTTTGGAGGTTGGATTGATTAAAAACATTGGTAGATGGAAATCAGATTGTTACACCTCTTATGTTCGTCCTAACCTCATATTTGCTCCTTTCAGGTAATCCATTGCAGGTGTGGATTGTGGGGCACTCTTTTGTGTTCTGGGCCCAGCAACGAGCGAGGCGACGGATATATTCCGACTCCTTGGCTTGGACCAACATCGTTTTCAAGTTTCCTGGTTCAGTAAGAGGGGCATGAGATGGGAGGAGTTGTTGCCTAGCCTGGAGAATCTGTTTGGATCCCAACCCCCTCCTGACATTCTGGTGGTACACTTGGGGGGTAATGATATAGGTAAAGTGAGGACACTAGATTTGATTTTTCAGATTCGGGACGACCTGCGCAGTCTGAAGTTAAGATTCCCGGAAATGGTGGTTATGTTTTCGGAGATCGTACACAGGCTGGTCTGGTCGTCGGCCGTTGGCGTGTATATGGTAAAATTAAAAAAAGAGTCAATCGTGCTTTGGAAAAGTTTTTGGCACAGGTGGGTGTACTTTCATACAGGCACTCGGACTTGGAGGGTGGTATTCTTGGGTTGTACCGGGAGGATGGTGTTCACCTCTCAGGTATTGGCCTTGACATATTCAATGCTAACTTGGGTTCTTTAATTGAATTGGCCGCGCTTCGGGGGTATGGTGACAGGCAATGTCTTTTGGATGTTGATCAATTGTTTTGATCTTCTGTGAATGACAACCCGAGTTTTTTATGACTGGGTTGGTCTGTTATTTATATTGATATTTATAAAGATGGTTATGTTATTTTTGAATACCAGTCAATAAAGAAGCCGCGGCCGTTTTAGCCAATCTGTAGTCCGGGTGCCTTTATTAAAAAAAAAAAAAAAAATGTGTTTTTTCATACAGGTTAAGGTATGTTATATAAGGTTATTTAAGATGGGTTGTTAGATGACCAATTCTCCTTCCTACCATCCCATATTGGAAAGGGGGCTAAATTAGCCCCTCTTTCATATGGGATGGTGGAAGGGTTAAAACTGAAATAGAGCAGGGTTTTAGTTTAGTGAATGAGGTCCATAGCTCAGCTAGTTTTCCCGCCAGGATGAGTTACCAGGCAGGTTTAGTGGGGTCTTTTAGATAAACAGGTAGTTGTCAGGCAGTTTAGTGGTTCTCTCAAGGGAATTAGCGAATGAGCCCCTCTCTCCGCCCGCTCACCTCAGCATATGGGGTGGAGGTTACCTCAGGGAGAAGCATATTTAAGGGGCTTCCCACCCCTCAGGGGCTCAATCTCCTCATACCTTTCATCTGGATTTCCCCTCCCCCCCTCCCCTGGTTTGTCGCGGCTTCTAATAAATTGACTGGTTTGGGTCACCTCTGTTTGAGGGGGACGTGTACTTTTATTATATTGGTGATTTATCTTGGTGATGTATGGTGGATGTTGATCAATTGTTTTGATCTTCTGTGAATGACAACCCGAGTTTTTTATGACTGGGTTGGTCTGTTATTTATATTGATATTTATAAAGATGGTTATGTTATTTTTGAATACCAGTCAATAAAGAAGCCGCGGCCGTTTTATCCAATCTGTAGTCCGAGTGCCTTTATTAAAAAAAAAAAAAAAAAAATGTGTTTTTTCATACAGGTTAAGGTATGGTATATAAGGTTATTTAAGATGGGTTGTTAGATGACCAATTCTCCTTCCTACCATCCCATTACATAGACTGGCTATAACATAAGAAACACATTTAGTAAAACTGCATGTAAAGGTGTGCCATAGTAATTGTAAATACATTTTAAGAATAGAAGCCTGCTCCTTTTTTTTAATTTTATTATTTTTAAGACCTTGTCAAGGCAAAATAAAAAAAAAAAATAGAAAAAAAACATATTTAATACATCTCTGGAATACATGCTTATTCCTCCATGTTTTAAACACACTGAAGGTACAGAAAAATGTGCAAATAATTTAGTGTGATCCTACTTTCCTCTTTTGCATGACAAAACTACTCGGAATTTTTGAATGTCAATCCTGCCTACACACAAAGCTCTCCTCATTCCTCCCCTCTCATATCCATAACCCGTCCTTGCGCACAGGCTGAGAACAAAAAGTTATCAGCTCACATGATTTCTGGCAAAGAAATTTCTGGTATTTGTTGGACTTAACGAACAGTTAAAACAAAACACTTTTAATGGTGTACTTAACAGAACACAGGAGAGAAAATAAACACAATTTGTATAGATTTTGTTGAAATTTTTAGTATGCCTCCTGCACATGACCATAAAGTCGAGCATATGAGTGTACAGTGTTAAATACGTCTGTTGTTGTGGTGCATGGGAGTCAGCATATTTTAGCCCATAGGACTGTGTTACAGAAAATGCAAGCATAACCACTGTCAAGTGCTCGTATCTGGGATAGCACTTGTAGCTCTACCCCCCCGAAGGAACCGCTGAATTGTCTTGTGCATGTCACCTTGCTCACCCAACAGACAACAGATTGCCTTGTGCAACGTTAGTGTAGCACTGCCCCCCTTGAGGGCTGCTGATTTTACACACTTTTGGATTCCCCTGGGTTACCCGTAGCAACTGCAAGCAGAAATCTTAGCACTTTACGTTCTTGGCTCAGTCAATTATCAGTTTAGGGGTTGATTTTTTTTGTTGTTTCTATTTTATATTGGGATGGAAGAAGAGATGAGTGGGATACTCCAACGCTTGAACTATTCACAATTCTGAGGACTTCTAACTTGAGGATGCGGCAAGGCCGCTACTTCATCCTGCCACTGGATGAATCTGAGGTAAATGTTCCTTAGTATATTTCTCTTTAGGGCACTCACCTAGTACCCCCTTTTTTTCCAGCTGACACCCAACGATACTGCTTTCCAGATTCTTGCAGTGCCTTGACTCCTCCAGTCAGCCCTCCTGGACCTCTGGGCTCAGCTCCACACCACTGGCTCACCAGGCCAACCGCCTGTGGCCACACACCAACTGCTTCAGAAGAGGAGGCAGGCGCCATCCTCCTTCTGGGACTCCTGCCAAATACCTTGTCCACATGTGCCCCTGGCTTTTTATACCACACCCACCCCACAATGCACCAAGACAGCCGTCTGTGACAATCCCTGGGGCTGTATCAAAGCCTGTTTCCTCATTAGCCAAGTTTCCTCCACTGCCCAATGTGCCTCCCCATTGGGCACAGTAGGGACACTCCCTCAGACCATATGAATCACACACTGGGCACACTGAGCAGACCTAACTCACAGATCCTGCTCCCTGTTAAGCAGAGTGCAATATAGAATTTACCTGCTGCTCCTCTGATAGGCAGACAGAGCCAAAAACTATACTCACTCTCTAGCACCTATCTAGGAGGGTGCTACACTCACCCCCCCCCACCAAACAAACCATGTCCTCATTGGCTCTGGAGCAGCCGCCCCCTACAAAAATGTCCTAACGGAGTATCCTCCAAACCTGGAAAGGGGGAAAAGGGAAATATAGAATGTACATAGTAATAATTTCTGTAGAAAAATAGACATTTCACTGTACAAATATTCACAAAAGCATTTTATATACACTGGCGCATTAACTTAATGCACCCCCACCAAACAAAAATATGTTTGGGTGAGTGAAACATGTCATCCTAACTGACTGAACTACATACAATATTCACATTGTAACTGTGAAGGGCCTAGCCAGACCCAGATATTCAATGCACTCCTGCAAAAGAAAAACAAAGTTAAAGCATTTACACCATCTCTACCTGAACTAATGAGACTACCCTCTCCTCAGAGACGGCCTTCTCACCCAAGATCCCTGACTATACACTCTGGTAGATATCACTTCCGGCAAACTTGACTCAGCGTTCAGCTGTTACTCCTAGACAGGTGACAACCAAACCCTATCAAGCTAACTATCTACCTTCTGAGTCACAATTTGTGACTGAAATAGGCACCGTCCCTTTAGCACCCGGGCACTGACTCTTCCCTATTTCAGTCAAGCCCACAAGGTCTTGAAGACATGTGGAGTCAATCCGACTGATACTCACAGTGTTCGAGGCGGGGATAGATCTGGGACCTGTGTAGAGTAGGCCCCGCAGAACCCCAGATTCTTGGCACACTGTCCACGTACCATAGAATCCCTTGTCTCCTCATCATGCTCTTCCTCTGACCTCCAGACATCAATCCCCTCCTCCAAGGATCCATAGTGATGCTGGAAGCTAGGAGACCCCACATCAATGGCCCCGGCCTCTTCCTCGCTGCTCACACTCACAGTCTTTCCCACCGCAGGCCATTGACTCCCCTCTGCCTTTGTTAGAGCGGAATGGGTATCTGCTGCCTTAGTCTTCTGTGCATCAGGTGGCCGCTCCTCGGCCCTCACTACTTGCACGCACATGGCTTTTGTATTGCGGGTCTCCCTCACTTGGCACACTATAGTACCAGCAGGTGCCACTGGTCCCGGTCCCAGCAACGCCCTAAGTACTTCTCTTCCTCTGCCCACAGGGATTCCCGGTTCAGAAACCAACAGGACTTGAGTGACCCTAGTCTCCCACAACACATTTAATCTTCAGGGCTGACCGTCACACTTCTCCACCCGAAGCAGCAGATTGCCACAGTGCCCACACTGGCCCCACACTTGCAGCCGCATAGTGACATTCAGACACTGACTACATACCAGGCCCAAATGCTCCACGCCCGCTCCGGTACACACCGCCAGCCGTCTGTTGGCCGCAAGTCGCACCCCGTGTCCCACAGGGTCTCTGCCAACACGTGGGATTGCCTCTGCGCTCTGGCTCACTCCTGTACTCGCCATCTTGCTCCTCCACACACGTGTCTCCCTCTCAGCTACACCCGAATGCAGAAGTAATTTGTAGGCTACCTTCCTCTCTCCGAATTGGCTGTCTGTGGGCCTCTCTGCCCACAACTGCAGATTAGCTGATTCTCTGGCAGTGGCTCCTCCTGCTAGGCAGATCTCTTCAGCGCGCGATTTCCAGCACGGTACAGTAACCTCTTCACTGCCGCTCCAACTCAGCTCAGCCAGTGTGAAGATCACTGTACAGCAGATTATGCTCCTCAATCCGCATGCATCCGCCATCCTTGTCTGTACCTGGGCCTTAGTTGCACCTCCATCTCTCCAGGCCAACTGATCTCCCTTGCTATTTCGGAGAATTGTCCCGCTGTCAGGCATTGCACGGGCCGGCCAACATTTCTCTTGATAGCACCTGTACAGACAACATTCGCCCTACTGTCTTGGAAAAGTGTTCCACTGACATGGATTGCATGGTCAACATTTTTCTTAACAGCATCTCCTCCAGTATCACTCTCTCCACTATTCATGAAAAGTGTCCCCCTGACATATACTGCACGGTCAACATTTTTCTCCATAGTGAGTGTCCAGACATGGCCCCTGACACACCGATCCACGTGCTCTGGGCCGTTCCTTTCTCTATCCATACTTGCACCAGTCGCTGTAAAGCAGACACAGTCCTTTTGTACAGCATGATGCATCTCATCTCCTCTAACTCTCCTGCACATTTCTTTAAATAACAGATTACAGTCCCGACAAAAGTCTATCCGTTGCCGTTGGCAACCATCACTGTGAACTTGACTCTTCATCCCACCCTCCCTAATCCCTGTAGAGCAGGCATCACTCTCCTCCTTGACACTCCAGCACATTTCTTGAGGAAGCAAGAAGCCACTGCCGTTAGCAACCGTTGCGGTAACCCAGGATGATATCCCAGACGAGCCCCCAAATGTAGCACTGCCCCCTTGAGGGCTGCTGATTTTACACACTTTAGTATTCCCCTGGGTTACCCGTAGCAACTGCAAGCAGAAATCTTAGCACTTTACGTTCTTGTCTCAGTCAATGATCAGTCTAGGGGTTGATGTTTGTGTTGTTTTTATTTTATATTGGGATGGGAGAAGTGGGATACTCCAATGCTTGAACTATTCACAATTCTGAGGACTTCTAACTTGAGGATGCGTCAAGGCCGCTACTTCATCCTGCCACTGGATGAATCTGAGGTAAATGTTCCTTAGTGCATTTCTCTTCAGGGCACTCACCTAGTACCCCATTTCCTTCCAGCTGACACCCGTCCACTGACTACACTACTCCGGAGTGGTCCCCTTCCTGGGCAGACTCTTAGGCAAGATCCTCTGTATTCACGATACTGCTTTCCAGATTCTCGCAGTGCCTCAACTCCTCCAGTCAGCCCTCCTGGACCTCTGGGCTCAGCTCCACACCACTGGCTCACCAGGCCTGTGGCCACACATCAACCGCTTCAGAAGAGGAGGCAGCCGCCACCCTCCTTCTGGGACTCTGCTTCCCGCCAAAGACCTTGTCCACCTGTGTCCCTGGCTTTATATACAACACCCCACAATGCACCAAGACAGCTGTCTGTGCCAATCCCTGTGGCTGTATCAAAGCCTGTGTCCTCATTGGCAAGGTTTCCTCCACTGTCCAATGTGCCTCCCCATTGGGCACATTGGGGACACTCCCTCAGACCATATGAATTACACACTGGGCACACTGAGCAGACCTAACTCACAGATCCTGCTCCCTGTTAAGCAGAGTGCAATATAGAATTTACCTGCTGCTCCTCTGATAGGCAGACAGAGCCAAAAACTATACTCACTCTCTAGCACCTACCTAGGGGGATGCTACATTAGTCTCTTACCAGACCCAGAGCACCCTCCTCTGGTTCTCTGGACATGTGCCCTGATTCAGCATAAGGCCTTGCCTTGCATAAGGAGTTGCTCTGATTTCTCTCTTTAAATCCTGCATAGACAGTCCCTCTTTTCCTTCCTTACAAGCGGTGGCAGTGCTCTGTAGTACAGTCTAATCTCACTGGACATCCAAATCACAGCTCACATCTGCTCATGGTGAAAGTTCCTATCTCTGAGGCAAGGTCCTGTGCAATGAGCAGTCTCTCTGGCAGTCTCTTTGAGGTCTCACCTGATTGTGGTCAGTTATGGCAGGGTTCTGTTCAGCCAGCAATCCAGTCTCTTCATTCAGCTAGCAGTCCAGTCTCTTTATTTCACCTCATCTCCTTTAAGACTGTCTTCTCCTGCCATTTTCACAGCCTGCCAACCCTCCTTCTCTTACTTTGTTGCAGCAGCCAGTCACCATCCTTCAAAGATCGACCCAGACAAGATAGCTGCCCCCTGCACTGGAGACTCTTCATAGATTAGCATTGCAAAGTTGTCTCCTTAAACACGGCTGCTGCACTTTTGCATTGATGAATATTCAGTTTAACCCTGTCTTCACTGCAGAAGAATAATACAGCAGCAAGAAAGGAAGAAGTTATGCAGCCGTTTTTCAGCAACAGTCTAGGTTACGCACTATTATCATCACTGATGGAATGTTGAACTACAAATTCCAAGTATTGTGGACTAGGTTCCACTACCTAACATTGATTAATTACAGTGAAAAGATTTTCTTTAACAGCTTTCTGAGTGGTCTATATAACATACTGTACATGCCTCCTGTTATGTTTGGAAAAAATAATTCATTACATTTTGCACATGCTTTTTGAAAATGTTAAAGCAAAAGTAGTATTTTACTGGATTTTTAGTTCATAGCACTGCCAAGCTTACACAAAAAAGAACCCTACTGTAAAAAAATACATAGTACTGCTCAGCCAACACTGGTTTTTCTGACATTCAATCCACTCTGACTAGTAAGTGCCAGTAGTAATCATAAACCCAGTTGTCTGTAGTTCATACACTTGAATTCAATAGTGCTTGTCCTTTTGCAGAATAGAAAGCATACCAGAAGAACTAGACATTGTGCTGTGTGGGCACTACCACACTACACCTGCTATGCACTTAAGCAAGCCTAACATTCAGGTTATTTTTGTTGTGCAAGAAAAGTCTAAATCTATTGCTGGAGATAGCTGGAAAACAATGGTTGTGACAATAAAATTACAGGTTCCCAGTAATGTAAATTAGGTCCCAGAAAAGGAAATAGAAGTTTACACAGATGAAAAAAAAATTGTCACATACCTAGACTCCAGTGTATCATAAAAACAACTGCCACATTTTCACAGTTGTTGCACAGTCTCATTTACACGCATCCATTTTTACAGTATCTAATTCATTGGCTCCAATACATTAGGTTTGTAAAGGTTCGGCTTTACTTTTTCTTTTTAATAATAAACATGTTATACTTACCTGCTCTGTGCAAAGGTCCCCCACTTGTGCTGCTGGCCCCTTTTGCCTGCTGAGTTTCGCCATACCAAGCTGCTTGCTCTAGGGCACTTGTGCAAGCTTGCTCCTGAGCCAACCCTGTGTGTCTATGAGACTCAGCCCTGCCCCCCGCTCCCTTCTCACTGGAGCCAATTACTCCCACTGCTGTGTTTCAGCCATTCTCTGGATCAGGATCAAGCTCAGGTAAGTATAAGGGGGGTCTCGAGGGGAAGCTGCACACTGAAGAATATTACGTTAAAAAAAGCCACACTGTTTTTTCTTAACCCCCCCCCCCCCCTAAACACTTACCTGACACCACTCGCAATCCACCATTGTCCCCCGCTCTTCTCTCTTCCTGGATTCGAAGGTTTCACTGAGAGCAGCAGGAGCCATTGGTTCCTGCTGTTGTCAGTTAAATCCTGTGAGGAGAGATTGGGGGGCATGGTCGAGCCACTTGTGTGTCCACAGCCTGGCTCTGGAACATGCCTGCATTAGTGCCCCCATAGCACTGGAAGAAGAAGCAGCAGATATCCCTGGCAGGATCTGCCAAAGGAGAGGTAATATTATTGCACAGAGCAGGTAAGTATAATATCTTTTTTAGTTGAAAAAAAACTTTACTTTAATAACACTTTAACTTTAGCTCAGGGTAGAATTTCGGTGATGCCAAGGTGACTAAACTCCCGCACATGCAGGAGAATGATGTCATATCGGGCCGGCAAATTACAAACCCGATTCCAAAAAAATTGGGACACTGTACAAATTGTGAATAGAAACAGAATGCAATGATGTGGAAGTTTCAAATTTCAATATTTTATTCAGAATACAACATAGATGACATATCAAATGTTTAAACTGAGAAAATGTATTATTTTAAGGGAAAAATAAATTGATTTTAAATTTTATGGCATCAACACATCTCAAAAAAGTTGGGACAAGGCCATGTTTACCACTGTGTGGCATACCCTCTTCATTTTATAACAGTCTGCAAACTTCTGGGGACTGGGGAGACGAGTTGCCCAAGTTTAGGAATAGGAATGTTGTCCCATTCTTGTCTAATACAGGTTTTTAGTTGCTCAACTGTCTTTTTTTTTTTTCCAAATGCTCAACTGTCTTAGGTCTTCTTTGTTGCATTTTCCTCTATATGATGCGCCAAATTTTCCTATGGGTGAAAGATCTGGACTGCAGGTTGGCCATTTCAGTACCTGGATCCTTCTTCTACGCAGCCATGATGTTGTAATTGATGCAGTATGTGGTCTGGCATTGTCATGTTGGAAAATGCAAGGTCTTCCCTGCAAGAGACAACATCTGGATGGGAGCATATGTTGTTCTAGAACTTGGATATATCTTTCAGCATTGATGGTGCCTTTCCAGATGTGTAAGCAGCCCATGCCACACACACTCATGCAACCCCATACCATCAGAGATGCAGGATTCTGAACTGAGCGCTGAGAACAACTTGGGTTGTCCTTGTCCTCTTTAGACCGGATGACATGGCGTCCCAGTTTTCCAAAAAGAACTTCAAATTTTCATTCGTCTGACCACAGAACAGTTTTCCACTTTTGTCACAGCCCATTTTAAATGAGCCTTGGCCCAGAGGAAACGCCTGCGCTTCTGGATCATGTTTAGATATGGCTTCTATTTTGGCCTATAGAGTTTTAGCTGGCAACGGCGAATGGCACAGTGGATTGTGTTCACTGACAATGTTTTCTGGAAGTATTCTTAAGCCCATGTTGTGATTTCCATTACAGTGGCATTCCTGTATGTGATGCAGTGCCCTCTAAGGCCCGAAGATCACGGGCATCCAGTATGGTTTTTCGGCCTTGACCCTTACGCACAGAGATTGTTCCAGATTCTCTGAATCTTTGGATGATATTATGCACTGTAGATGATGATAACTTCAAACTCTTTGCAATTTTTCTTGGAGAAACTCCTTTCTGATATTGCTCCACTATTTTTCGCCGCAGCATTGGGGGAATTGGTGATCATCTGCCCATCTTGACTTCTGAGAGACACTGCCACTCTGAGAGGCTCTTTTTATACCCAATCATGTTGCCAATTGACCGAATAAGATGCAAATTGGTCCTCCAGCTGTTCCTTATATGTACATTTAACTTGTCCAGCCTTTTAGGGCTCTTTCACACAGGTGGACCGTTCAGATCCGCCTGTCCGTTTTTTTGGCGGATCTCAACGGTCCCCCCATACATCCCTATGGGACATCTGATGTCGCTTCTCTGCCTTTTGGCTAAGATCAAGTGTAGTATCTGTTCTTATCAGTTAGTATGGACCTTGATGGTTAGTATTGGCAGGGGCTGAAATGAATCGGGGCGCCCTGGGCGTAACTGGGGGACCGGGAAGTAGGCACTGTCAGAGAAAGCCGGATGGGTCCGCCACCTTTTGATTTGAATGGGTCCGCCCCTATCAGTTGAATGAAGGGAGCGAGAAAGCCGGCTTTGTCCACCGGTTAGTACTGCTCCTGGATGTAATTGGTGAGGAATGTGGATGGCGGTGGGAGGGCCTTTCCTCCTGGGTGAATCAGGCTTGCAGGGGGGGCCTTTTTCCCCAGTTGAAGGCAGGCTCTCCCTAAGCTGTCTACGTTCCAAACCTCCTGGTAGGAAAGGGCTACACTGGGTCTGGCCGGGGGCTGACACCGAAAAAGCTCGTGGTGTACGTGCCCCTGGGGTGGCAGCCCAGGGGTGTCTCAATTCTCACCGACTGCCCTAAATGCTGTCCACTCACAGCAACTGTCAACCTTTCATAGAGTTTGACAGGTTGCTGGCAGTGGGGCCAGACTGTCTACCAGGGCCATCCGCCTGCACCTAAACGGCGGAACCTCATGCAACTGGGCCAAACATCCTAAGCCGGTGATGGCGAACCTTGGTACCCCAGATGTTTTGGAACTACATTTTCCATTATGCTCAACTACACTGCAGAGTGCATGAGCATCATGGGAAATGTGGTTCCAAAACATCTGCGGTGCAAAGGTTTGCCATCACTGTCCTAACCTCATGCAAAGAGAATATACATATTCATTAATTTAATATATTTAGCACTTTTTTTAAGGTGCTTTCATTTTTTATTCAGGAAAATATGAAGTATTAAATATGAATACATTTACAGCCAGCAGACAAGCCTTGGGCTCTTTTCAGAACCTATTTTTCACATAAGTGTGCTCTAATATAACTACCTCTACCCTACACATTCATCATTTTGACTTTACTGAAGACAATGATTAAGTCAAAATGATGAAATGTGTTGGACTGAGACAGTGAAGTCAGTGCCCACATACAGCATCAGGCACTTTCTTTTAATCATTTATGTTGTATGCACAAGTTTGTGCGAGTACCTTGAACGTCTAATATTTTAATAAAACTTGTTTTGAATGGAGATATGATCAATATTCCTGTTTCTGAAATATTTATATATTGGTGATAAGGTAATAAAACACAGAGTAGAATTGGAGTTTATCTTCTTTCTTGTGCCATGCAAAAGGGACCTTCTCTATAATTTGAGCAGTCCATTGTAAAGGGTTAATGTTAGCCCAATAAAAGGTGGAAGACCCTGGACACAGAGTCGGAGGGCACTTTGGCACTAATGCGTGCCAGGTAAACAGTCCTCCATTGTTAAGCTGGGTATACCATAGTAGAACTTCGAACAAAAATGTTTACCAAAATGCTTAAGAAAATCTGTACGAAAATTCTGAGAGCATTTGGATGTCGTTGAAATGTAGTTCAAGATTTTGTTTGCATTTAACATTTGATTTTAACCACTTGCCGACCAGCCTTTGTAGTTTTACTGCGGCAGGTCAGCTCTGTTACGCGAAACGACATACCTGTACGTAACTTCAAATAGCAGATAGTGGGGGCGCGTGGCCTGCCAGAGGCGCGCAAATGCGCCAATTGGCTAGAGGGGGAGCCAATCAGTGGGTCCGGCGGACGCAATGTCCGTCAGGCATCTGCGATTGCTTCCCATGGAGACAGAACGGCAGTCTGCCGATGTAAACATGGCAGACCGCTGTTCTGTCAGTGATGAACACAGGGATCCCGTGTTCCTTCTATTTAGGAACACAGGTCTCTGTGTTCATCCAGTGAGTACAACCCCCATACAGTTAGAAAGCATCCCCTAGGCACACATTTAACCATTTGATCGCCCCTGGTGTTAACCCCTTCCCTGCCAATGTCATTAGTACATTAACAGTGCATATTTTTAGCACTGATTACTGTAGTAATGTCACTGGTCCTCTCAAAAGTGTCAGTTAGGTGTCCGATCTGTCCACTGCAATGTCGCAGTCCTGCTAAAAATCGCCGATCCCCGCCATTACTAGTAAAAAATAAATAAATAAAAATGACATAAATCTTTCCCCTAGTTTGTAGATGCAATAACTTTTGAGTAAACCAATAAATATATACTTATTGGGATTTTTTTTACTAAAAATATGTACCAGAATACATATTGGCCTAAATTGATGAAAAAAAATCAATTCTTTTAATTTTTTTTTATTGGGAATGTTTTATAGGAGAAAGTAAAAAATATTGTTTTTTTTTGTTTTTTTTTTAGAATTGTCGCTATTTTTTTGTTTATAGCTCAAAAAATAAAAACTACACCAGTGATCAAATACCACTAAAAGAAAGCTCTATTTGTGGGGAAAAAAAAGACATCAAATTTATTTGCGTACAGCGTTGCACGGCCACGCAATTATCAGTTAAAATAACGCAATGCCGTATCGCAAAAAAAATGGCCTGGTCATTAAGGGGGTAAAACCTTCTGGTCCTTAAGTTGTTCAAATGAATGGACTTTACTAAACAAAAACCAGACACACTGTTAGAAATTCATACATTTGAGAAAATGTCCATCCACCTCAATTTGACCCTATTATTGGAAAACCAAATTAAATTCTACTAGTGTATATCCAGTCTTAGTCCCAGTGTGGGGGCAGCCAATCAGGATCTCAATAGCATGCAGTTTCTAAGGAAGACCCAACCATTCCCCAATGTACTTCTCCAAATGCTACCAGAGTACTGCGCTTCAAGAGGGATCACCGCACCCGATCTCTGTGCGGTGCAAATTTCAGCCATACAGTTTGTATGGCTGAATTTGCACCGCATCCGCACCAAACACGCACATGACCCTTTTTTTTTTATCCGCAGCAGAATCGGATCGCATGGTGGTTCACACTAGTGCGATCCGATTCTGTGCGAACTTGCAGATCGCACTGCGATATGCAATCTCAACTGGGGGTGTCATTAACTTTTTTATTGACACCCCCTGCGTATCGCATATGGTAGTGTGAACTGCCAGAGGTGCGGATGCGATGCGGGAACACGCTGCATATTCGCAGTGTTCCCGCATCGCAGAAGTGTGAACCGGACTTAGTGTTGTCACATGAAAAGATATAATAAAATATTTACAAAAATGTGAGAGGGTGTACTCACTTTTGTGAGATACGGTACATAGATAATATGTGTGTGTGTGTGTGTAGATAGATAGATAGATAGATAGATAGATAGATAGATAGATAGATAGATAGATAGATAGATAGATAGATAGATAGATAGATAGATAGATAGATAGATAGATAGATAGATAGATAGATAGATAGATAGATAGATAGATAGATAGATAGAATGTGTGTTTGTGTATATATATATATATATTTATATATATATATACGGTATATATATTTTGTGTATATATTTTGTGTAGGGGGACTAATTATTTTATTAACATTAGGTGGGGGGTCTCCTCAAAGAATGCACGTCAGCAGTGATAATTTACCACTGCTTTATAAAAGCAGTGGGTGTCAGCGGACATGTCACCATAGGGGTGCATGGAGCATCCAATCAGGTCCGCCTAAGAAACTGACAGGTGGACCTGATCGGAAAACCTGTGTGAAAGGGCCCTTAGTCTCTCTATTTGTCTTGTTTACCATTAAAAGTGAGGCTCGGTTCTCATATATGCGATGCGGGAAGCCTGCGAATTCGCAGCCTGTTCCCGCATCGCACACGCACCCCCGGCAGTTCACACTGCCATATGTGATACGCTGGGGGTGTCAATGTAATCTTAACGACACCCCCAGTTTGATCGCATATCGCAGTGCGATCGTGCAGTTCGCACAGGATGGGATCGCACAAGTGTGAACCGCTGTGCGATCCGATCCTGATGCGGCAGCAAAAATGCCTCCTGTGCGTGTTTGCTCTGGGTGCGATGCGAATTTAGCCATACAAACTGTATGGCTAAACTCGCACCGCACAGTGCGCTCCGACATTACATGCGAACCCGGCACTCGCACAAATGTGAACCGGGGCTAAAAGTGAGAGAAAATTCCAAATTTTGCGTTGGCACCAGACCAGGACTAGATTTTACACGTAGGTACAAAAATACAGTTTTCTTCATGCACAGAAGAGGGAACCCCACTACTTTCTCCCTCACCCCAACAGGCAAGTATCCCGGAGAGCTGCCGTCAAATCTCTGCTAAGGAAGATGGCAAATCCTTCTTTAAAACATAATTATGTGACCCAGAGGTAGCTTAAACCATCTGACAAGGGAAAGGGGTTCTGAATTACTGACGACCCCATGACCTCTAGGGAAAGCAGCAGGGAGGCTACATCCAGAATCTATTCGACCTGACAGAGGCATCACTGAACCCTCCCTCTGAATGTGCCCCATCTTTCTACGCTTTGGAATATATAAGGCCTACTGATATGGATCATTAGACCTGTGCTAAAAATAGCAGTCCCAATCAGCTGAGAGGATACTGTGCAACACGTCAGTATACCAGTTACCCTAGGGCAGTGATGGTGAACCTTGGCACCCCAAATGTTTTGGAACAACATTTCCAATGATGCTCCACTACACTGCAGAATGCATGAGCATCATGGGAAATGTAGTTCCAAAACATCTGGGGTGCCAAGGTTTGCCATCACTGCCCTAGGGTGACAAAATTGCTGCCAGTTCCCCCAAACTGGTGTTTTTACCTGCCCTGACTCCTGAAGTTAGAAGCCTGCACTATATTAACCATGGTGGGCAGTATACAACAAACATGCTTATTACGCTATATTGTCAAAAGTATTGGGATGCCTGCCTTTTCACACACATGAACTTTAACCACTTAAGCCCCGGAGGATTTGGCTGCTAAAGGACCAGGGGTCTTTTTGCGATTTTTTACTGCGTGACTTTAACGGACAATTGCGCGGTCGTGCGACGCTGTACCTAAACGAATTTGACGTCCTTTTTTTCCCACAAACAGAGCTTTCTTTTGGTGGTATTTGATCACCTGTGCGATTTTTTGATCACGCGCTATAAACAAAAAAAGAGCGTAAATTTTGCAAAAATAACAATATTTTTCACATTTTTTTATATGAAATTCCCCAAAAAAAAAAGTAAAAATCAAAATTTTTTAACATTTTTCGGCCAATTTGTTTTATGCTACCTATGTTTGGTAAAAAAAATCGCAAAAAGCGTATTTTGATTGGTTTGCGCAAAAGTTATCACGTTTACTAACAAAGAGAAAGATTTTTGTCATTTTTGGTGTTTTTTTTTTAACGCGTAATGGCGGCGATCTGCAATTTTTTTTTCGGTACTGCGACATTGCGGCGGACAGATCGGACCGTTGACTGACATTTTTGACACTTTTGGGGTTACCAGTGACATTACTGCAGTAATCAGTGCTATACATATGCACTGTTACTGCAAAAATGACACTGGCAGGGAAGGGGTTAACTTTATTGGACAGGGAGGGGTTAAGTGTGTCCTAGGGGCGTGCTTTCTACTGTGTAGGGACATTCCTATTGGTGTAAAAGCAAAGATCAACCGTTCTACATAGTAGAACGGTCAGATCTTTACTTTTACACAGGGAGAACTGACAGGCAGCTTGTTTACACAAGCTGCTCTGTCTTTCTCCCTTCACAGGAGCGATCGCAGTGTGACTGGCGGACATCGAGTCCGCCGGTCACACGCACTGACTTGCCTGTGAACGAGCCGCGGCGGGCGCGCGCCTCGGCGGGCGCGCGCCCGCCCGCGATAGGCTCGCAAGTCAGTGACAGGCGAGTGACGTACCGATACGTCACTCTGCCTGGCCGGGGCTGACCGCCGCAGTATATAGTCGTGCGGCGGTCGGCAACCGGTTAATGACATCCCAGTCTTAGTCGGTAGTGGCCCACACTTTGCAGCTTTTAACAGCTTCAACTCTTCTGGGAAGGCTATCCACAAGATTTAGGATTGTGCCTATGGGAATGTTTGACCATTCTTCCAGAAGCACATTTGTGAGGTCAGGCATGGATGTTGGATGAGAAGGCCTGGCTCACAGTCTCCGCTCGAATTGGTCCCAAAATGTTCTATCAGCTTGAGGTGCAGGCCAGTCAAGTTCCTCCACTCCAAACTCCCTCATCCATGTCTTTATGGACCTTGCTTTGTGCTATGGTGCGCAGTCGTGTTGGTACAGGGATGGGCCATCCCCAAACTGTTCCCACAAAGTTGGGAGCATAAAATTGTCCACATTTTCTTGGTTTGCTGACACCTTAAGAGTTCCCCTCACTAGAATTAAGGGGCCAAGCCAACCCCTGAAAAACAACCCCACATTATAATCCCCCTCTACCAAATGATTTGGACAAGTGCACAAAGCAAGGTCTATAAAGACATGGATGAGCGAGTTTGTGGTGAAGGAACTTGACTGGCCTGCATAGAGTTCTGAACTCAACCTAATAGAACAACTTTGGGATGAATTAGAACAGAGATGGGAGCCAGGCCTTCTCGTCCAACATCAGTGCATGGCCTCACAAATGTGCTTCTGGAAGAATGGTCAAACATTCCCATAGACACACTCCTAAACCTTGTGGGCAGCCTTCCCAGAAGAGTTGAAGCTGTTATAGCTGCAAAGGTGGGCCAACTCAATATTGAACCCTACGGACTAAGACTGGGATGCCATTAAAGTTTATGTGTGTATAAAGGCAGGCGTCCCAATACTTTTGGGAATATAGTCCATGTGTGCACCAAATACATGTAACAGCAAGCACTTTTTATATATAGTACATGTACAGCAGTATTACACTAACACTGCCCCCAGTGGTCATTTTAAGGCAAGTAGAGTGTTTGGGGGGGGGGGGGGGGCACCTAAGCAGCCACAAACCTAAATTAAATATAGTGCAATCCTAGTATATGGGTACCAGTAGGCCACCCAGGCACTCACCAATCTCACCACAGGATCTGTCCATATCAAGATTCGGATCCAATCTTTACTCATCATGGCAGGCAATGCCTCTTAGGACATTCAGGGACTGATCCCCCTTCTTGGGGTCAACTGCCCTGGTCCTTTATAGCACCCTGCCAGAAACACCTTGGTCAGTTATTACTGCGCAGGGTTCCATACACACAGGATCCAGCGCAGCATGGCCGCATTACATGCTGTTCCCCTGTCCAGACTTGTTCCATTACAGCAGTGTCTGGGTACCATTCATTTAAGCGCAATAGCCATAGGAACAGATCCAGATGATACCAATTAATTAACCAGATTAATGGATTAGCCATAATCATTATTATTATTATTATCTGAACACATGGTAGTACTTGTGCAGAGCTGCACATCAATGGCCATCCCCTTCTGACACTGGTGAAAAATTGAGGTGCCTTGGGGAGGGGTTATATAGGGACAGACTTCCAAAAAAAATGGGGAAGACTAGATGGACCACCTGGTCTTTTTATCTGCCATCACTCTTCTAGGTTTCTGTCTCTGGTGTCACACTCACTTGTTCCATACTTCTCCCCTGTAGAAGTCCATTGGCACGCAGCCAATCAGTAGCCTCCGGAACCTCAGCCAAATCATGGCCCAACTCTGTCTTATAGGGCCAATTGCCTGGCTCCCTTTGCCTCTCTGTGACTCCGCAAGGCTCTCTGTCTCCTCTGTAGCCTCTGCCACTGCCTAGACATAGCTTCTACTACCTGTTCAGTAAATGTGCCCCTATTGGGAATGCATTCTCCATCTGTGAAAGTTTGCTTGAACCACCATGTAGGAGGTTCCACAGCAAAAAGTGGATCCAATTAAATGTCTCTTCCTAAAATCTAGTGCCGATGAGGCCACCATTTGCACTCCATCACGAATCATGAGAATCAAATTCAAGCCACCTAAACAGCCAGCCCCACCTAAGCCATGTCCTTTCCAGAATGTTTCTCTCTTTGCTAACCACCACCTTCTTGCTTCTCTGGAGTTCACAAGGCCGGTCCTGGTTTTGTAAATCAGTACATCGTCCATTTTGAACTACAGCCACAACATTTTACCTGCAGAATGTGCTAAGGTTGTTTATGTTGAGTCCCTACTATCTGGGGACACTCTGGCCTGGGCTGCTCCACTGTGGGAGAAACCTTGTCACGATTGTCATATTTGGATGTCCAGTCAATAAATCTGGATTTTGACTCAACCTGGAGTGCTGCCAATTCCTTTTCCTTTATCAAGTTTCCACAGAGGCGAGCCGGGGCATGCACCGGTGTGAGTCATCAGGCAATTACACCACCTTGAGCAGTGAGTTCTTGTCTCTTCTATTGAGAGAAACCTGACCCTGTGACCCTGTGAACAACAGTATAGCAGCATTCCTTGTGCTTTTCAGGAAAAATGTTGACAAACTAGCTCAAGTTTCCCCATGCAGCAAGTGCTAGTCTTTGGCTCCAATGGGGCATCATAACAGTAGGGCTACCTACATGCTGCCCTATTTCACATACTTACAGAAGAACTGTCTTGGAACAGCAAAGCTCTCACAGCCACCTTCTAGCAAAGCCTGACAGAACACATTAAAAATGAATTGGCATGTAGACAAATTCCCACCAATTAACCACTTTACGTCTGCTTACGTTGACCCTACTGCGGCAGTGTAGATAGCACAAACCCCCCCCCCCCAAATGACCCCATTTTGCAAAGTAGACACTCCAAGCTATTATCTGAGAGGCATGATGAGTCCATGGAATAGTTTATATTTTGCCACAAGTTTCGGGAAAATTATTATTTTGTTTTTTTTGTTTTTTTACACTAAGTTGTCAGTAAATGATATAATGCTCACACATGCCATGGGTATATGTGAAATGACACCCCAAAATACATTCTGCTGCTTCTCCTGAGTACAGGGATACCCCATGTGTGAGACTTTTTGGCAGTCTAGCCGCGTACAGGACCCCGAAAACCAATCCGCACCTTCTGGCTTTCTAAGGGCGTAAATTGTTGATCTCACTCCTTACTACCTATCACACTTTTGAAGGCCATGAAATGCCAAGATAGCACAAACCCCCCCAAATGACCCCATTTTGCAAAGTAGACACTCCAAGCTATTAGCTGAGAGGCATGATGAGTCCATGGAATAGTTTATATTTTGCCACAAGTTTCGGGAAAATTATTTCTTTTTTTTTTGTTTTTTTACACAAAGTTGTCAGTAAATGATATAATGCTCACACAAGCCATGGGTATAGGTGAAATGACACCCCAAAATACATTCTGCTGCTTCTCCTGAGTGCAGGGATACCCCATGTGCGAGACTTTTTGGCAGTCTAGCCGCGTACAGGACCCGGAAAACCACTCCCCACCTTCAGGCTTTCTAAGGGCGTAAATTGTTGATCTCACTCCTTACTACCTATCACACTTTTGAAGGCCATGAAATGCCAAGATGGCACAACACCCCCCCAAATGACCCCATTTTGCAAAGTAGACACTCCAATCTATTTTCTGAGAGGCATCTCTCATTGTTTTTGGAAAATGAAGAAAAAACAGGAAAATGCATTTTTTTTCCTCTTTTTTCAATTTCCAAAACTTTGTGACAAAAAGTGAGATCTGCAAAACACCCAACATGCCTCTCTGCAAATAGCTTAGGGTGTCTACTTTCCAAAAAGGGGTCATTGGGGGGGGGGTTGTGCTGTCTTGGCATTTCATGGCCTCCGAAACTGTGATAGGTAGTCAGGAGTGAAATCAACAATTTACGCCCTTGGAAAGCCTGAAAGTGGTGATTGATTTTTGGGGGCCTGTACTCGGCTAGACTGCAAAAAAGTCTCACACATGGGGTATCCCTGTACTCAGGAGAAGCAGCATAATGTATTTTGGGGTGTCATTTCACATATACCCATGGCATGTGTGAGAAATATATAATTTAGTGACAACTTTGTGTAAAAAATAAAAATAATAATATATTTCCCGGAACTTGTGGCAAAATATAAAATATTCCATGGACTCACCATGCCTCTCAGCAAATAGCTTGGGGTGTCTACTTTGCAAAATGGGGTCATTTGGGGGGGGTTTTGTGCTATCTTGAAATTTCAGGGCCTCCGAAACTGTGATGGGTAGTGAGGAGTAAAATCAAAAATTTACGCCATTAGAAAACCTAAAGATGGGGATTGATTATCGGGGTCCCATACACAGCTAGGCTCCCAAAAAGTCTCACACATGGGGTATCCCCATACTCAGGAGAAGCGGCAGAATGTATTTTGGGGTGTCATTCTACATATACCCATGTCATGTGTGAGAAATGTATCTTTAAGTGACAACTTTGTGTTAAAAAAAATAAATAAATTGTAATTTTCCCAAAACTTGTGGCAAAATATAAAATATTCCATGGACTCACTATGCCTCTCAGCAAACAGCTTGGGGTGTCTCTACTTTCCAAAATGGGGTCATTTGGGGGGGTTTTGTGGTATCTTGACATTTCAGGGCCTCCTAAACCGTTATAGGTAGTGAGAAAATGCAATGAAAAATGTACGCCCTGATGGTGGGGATTGGTTTTCGAGGTCCCGTACACAGCTAGGCTCCCAAAAAGTCTCACATATGTGGTATCCCTGTACTCAGGAGAAGCAGCAAAATATATTTCGGGGTGTAATTACACATATACCCATGGCATGTGTGAGCAATATATAATTTCAATGACAACTTTGTGTAGTTATTTTTCAAACACCTGTGACAAAAAAATGAAATATTCAATGAGCTCAACATGCTTCTCAGAACATTCCTTAGGATGTCTACTTTCAAAAAAGTGGTAATTTGGGGGGGTCTTGTACTGCCCTGCCATTTTAGCACTTCATGAAATGAGCTAGGCAGTCAGAAATGAAAGCTTTGTAAATTTCAGTATTTACACCATAGAGTAGACGCTATAACTTTAGCGCAAACCAATAAAAATACGCTCATTGAATTTTTTTTGTCAAAGATATGTAGCTAAATATATTTTGGCCAAAAAAAATGACATAAATTGAGTATATTGGATATTTTTAAACCTCCCTGGCAGTATGATTCTTTTGGATTTTAGGTGCTGAAAGCGGTACCATTATTTTGCATGTAATTCTTGTGAATGAGCAGCCCAAACCAACTGTATACATTTATTATATATATTATATATATATATATATATATATATATATATATGTATGTATACATATATTATGGATACATATATTATATATATATATATATATATATATATACAGTATATATATATATATATATATATATACGTATATATATATATATATATATATATATATATATATATAATGTATACAGTTGGTTTGGGCTGCTCATTCACAAGAATTATGTATATATATATATACGTGTGTGTATATATATATATACATATATATGTATATATATATATATATATGTATATATATATATGTATATGTGTATATATATACGTATATATATATATGTATATATATATACATACATATATTTACATAAAAAGTACAGTAAAACTGCAGGAAAGGGCACTGGGGGGCAATGTAATGTGATTTTATTTTATTTTGAACGGTATCAGTGTGTTTGGTGCATTTTACATTTGAATTTGCCGCCGGTTCCACCCCCCGGCGGACGTCACGTCGCCGGAGACGGAAGCCGGGGCTCGCAGACGATCGGGAGAGAGCTCCGCCGCCGCATACCGCTCGCAGTCTTCGCTGGATCCCGGAGAAAAGGTAAGTAAAACCTCTTCCAGCATCCAGCGATCTTCTTAGCGCTACCCCGAGTGTGACTCGGGGTTACCGCTTTTGGCTCTAAAATCTTACCCCGAGTCACACTCGGGAATACCGCTAGGAAGGTTAAAAGACAAAGTTGAAAATGTCATTTTTTTGCAAAATTTTCGCTCTTTTTTTATTAATATCGCAAAAAATAAAAAGCGCAGAGGTGATCAAATACCACCAAAAGAAAGCTCTGTTTGTGGGAAAAAAAGGACGTAAATTTCGTTTGGGTACCACATTGCATGACCGCACCATTGTCAGTTAAAGTCGCACAGTGCCGAAGCACAAAAAGTGGCCCAGACATAAGACAGCAAAATCCTCTAGTGGTAAAGTGGTTAAAATAATTTATCCTCTTTGACCATCTAGATTAATATCTGCTTCCAAAGGTGAATCCAAGAAAGGACACATCATTGCAAAACCTTTTCTCTTTATTTGGCTTGAGACTTACAACTTCCCCTTGAATACCCCAGAGTCCCCGATTACATGTTTTTTTGTTTTTTTTTAAAGAGCACACTAGGTTGATAATTTCACTCATCTTCTCCACGTCCTTACATCGTGGAAGCATTAATATAATGAGATGCAGCAGGGAACCTCGCGTCAGCCTCTCCTGTAACAAAATTGGCCTGGACAATAGAACCTCTTCTCCAGGCCCATCAATCAACCATCAATGGAACCATTCTCTCTTCCAGGTTATTTGGTCTCTGTACCACCCCAGTCAAGAGGGTGCTCTATCTTGACTCCATTTCCTCTTCCCAAGCCTACACTAAACTTGTCATGGGTTTCTCTTGGCTTCAAAAACACTCACCAGTGTTCATCTCACCTGTTGGCTTTGGAACCACGCTGTCATGCCAGGTTTCTTAATAAGGTAAACCCTTAAAAGAGAGCTAAAGGGAGCAGGAAAGGAATAATCTCAAGAAAATTTATTTGGTAATAAAAATAATATCTATGCATATGATTAATATGCAAAGATAAGCACAGTATCTATGAATCAGCACTGCCAGAGAGTTGAAACAAATTTAACTGGAAGCCAACATGCTGTCACTCCTGATGCTGGCACTGGTGTGCTGCACCCACTCAGCTGTCAAAGTAAGTAGTGTCTGAAGCAGCTGAAGGCACATGTGGAAGAGAAGAGTTTGTGAGACTAGTATGCAATGCGTTTCAGGGACACACTCCCTTTCTCAAGCTTGAAAAAGGGTGTTATTGGCATGTAACCAATCGGCAGCCACCCTGACTCTCAGCAACTTCTTGGACATGCTTTGTCCTAAATGGGCTCCCTATGCATTCCAGTCTGCCCCCTCAACCTGTGCAATTCACTGCACGTTCCAGCTAGCAATGCTTTCCAAAATTGTATAATTCTCTGTGCATTCCATCCTGTAACCAGCATACCAGTACCTGTGACTTTCTTGTGTGCCTCAGCCAGCAACCAGACTTCTTTCACCTTTCTGACTTGTATTTCAGTCAGCAACTTGAATCTCAGCATCTCTGTGATACCTTATGTGTTCCAACCAGCAACTTGTTGTCAGCAACTGTGTGATTCTCTGAGCACTGCAGCCTGCATCCACTCACTGTACACTTGTGTGTCTCCTGTATTCTGCAAACCTGTCATCTGAGTATCCCAGTGCTTCAAGTTACTCTTACTCCTAGTGAGCCCAGCAACCAAGTGCTGCAGGAGACTTATACCTGTATATCTGTACTCTCTGCTTGGGTGAGTCTGAGGGTCACAACCTGGGAGTCATCAGCAGCAAAACCCATCACCTCCTGTGGGGTGTTCTAGTGAAGACCAGGCACTCCTTAGACCCTTCGCCTCAACCCTTCTTAGGGCTCTCACCTTTACTAAAAGAACAGGCACACTGACCCCAAGTCCCTTCAGTGCCATCGGGTATCCAGTCTCCACCTTTGCCCCTTCATGACTTTGCAAGGCTCTCTGTGTCACCTCTGTGGATTATGCTACTGCCTTGCTCTAGCTGCTACTATCAAGCCCTGGTTAGCCAGTCTGCCCCTAGTGGAAATGGATTTCCTATATGTGACATTTGGCTTTAGTACTCTGAACCACCAAACTTGAACATCCAGGCATTTATTAGAGACTGTACCTTTGATGCAAAATGTCTTCTGGAGTGTGGCCCGACCTTCCTGAATGCAGCCCTCGTCTGATACTTACCTTTTCCCCCTATTCCAGCGATGTTCACTGTGTGGCTCTGCCTGGACCAACACAGGGTTTCTTCAGAAAGCATCCTTGCCGGGTCTTCTTCATCCTATGCATGCTTATCACTTCTCAGTTCAATCCTATGGGGAGAGCGTACTCTTTAGGGTCTCTGGAGGCTGCCGTGAGCACAGAATGAATTGTCATGGAGCATAGGAATGAATTGGGATGCAGTGTGCATGCGTAGGATGAAGAGGATCCAGTGAAGACACTTTTTGAAGAGGCTGTATGGCTCCGAGCAGGGCCACACAGAGAAGATCACTGGAACCGGGGCAGAGGTAAGTATGAGACCAGGTGGGCTGCATTAAAGGGGGGGGGGAGGCTGAGCCATGCCTTAAAGGACAACTTGTCCAAAATGCACTGTAATCCTTTAAGTCAGAACTCCTAAATGCTATACTTGCTGAAAATCAGCAATTTAGAAAGTATGGGAGCCAAAAGAGCAGCAAATGGCAAATCAAATAGCATTTTTAGAAACAGGCCAGTATTAGTAACATATTTCGTATGACAGGTGTCCTTTCGTAATACAGGTGCGGTACTCAGTAAGCAGAGGGTGTAACAATAAATGACTGATCAAAGTTTTTGAAGCACTGGAAGCAGGCAGTGTAAAGAACAGTGAACAACAAAAAGAAAAATGCACTAACACACAGCAACCAATTTATTAACGTTTCATTACTTTGGAGAAGCTGAAACAATTAAAAGATGTTTGCTGAATGGTTTCTATGGCTACACTTTGTATATCGCAATTATCAAATTAAAGACAAGCTGTGATGGTTGCTGGTCAGTTATAGTCTTTTATTTGACTGTTTACGATTCATTATAACTGGTATTTTTAATTGTTTTCTTTACAGCTACACATTTAATGCAGGGTGTTTATACAACATTTAGATTGCACCATATGCTATGCTTTCTTATTAGGAAGCCTCACACTACCATTTGCCTTGTGAACTTAAACCAACTTTAGGGTCTCCACTACGGCTTCTATGGTCCCCAGTTGGTGTGTTCCACTGAGGGTGCAGGTCAGGCTAGGAGTCCGCCCTGACTCCATGTAAACCACTGAACAAATAGAGAAAAATCTCAGCCACCACTGAGGGGGGGAGGGGGGAACCTCTGGGTGAATCTAAGATGGAAAAGGACCTGGGGGGGTACTAGTGGACAACAGGCTTGGCAGTGGCAAGCAATGCCAAGCAGCTGCAAGCAAAGCCAACAAAATACTGGCATGTATAAAAAAAAGGGGATTCACTCCAGAAAAAAAGAGATTATTCTCCCTCTCTACAAGACTCTGGTCCGGCCACATCTGGAGTATGCTGTCCAGTTCTGGGCACCGGTCCTCAGAAAGGATGTGCTGGAACTGGAGAGAGTCCAGAGAAGGGCAACAAAAATAATTAGGGGAATGGAGGACATCGGCTATGAGGAAAGACTACAAGCACTGAACTTATTCTCTCTGGATAAGAGACACTTGAGAGGGGATATGATATCAATGTACAAATACTGTACTGGTGGTGATGACCCTAGCATAAGGAACAAACTTTTCAGAGAAAGGGAATACAATAAGAAACGTGGCCACTCACTAAAACTAGAGGAAAAACGGTTTAACCTTAAAATACGTAAGGGGTTCTTCACTGTAAGAGCAGTAAGGATGTGGAATTCTCTTCCACAAGCAGTCGTATCAGCAGGGAGCATTGATAGTTTCAAAGAACTATTAGATGGGCACCTTAAAGACCACAACATACAGGGGTATACAATGTACGGTTAACAGAAAACACACACATCATAGGTTGAACTGGATGGACTGATGTCTTTTTTTCAACCTCACAAACTATGTAACTATGTAACCACACACCATACAAACCCAGCTTGTAATAAGTGATAGCAACCTCAGCCCCTGACATTTTTCACCCCGCCCACATGGCTTAGTCATGGAGGTAAGGACATGGGACAGTAGGCAGTATTTGATAACCTAAAAAATTTATAACTAAAATAAAAAACAGCAGACAACTGTACTTGTGGCAAATAATTGTCCGCGGCCGTTTATTATTGGTTTTAAAACTTTAATAAATATAGGATCAAACATATAACACTTGTGACAACCCAGCCACCACGGCTCAGGCTGCATAATAAATAACTCAGTTAAAATCATCACTTCCACATATAATTAAAAACCGTCCCCCTTTGCAAGATGCAAAGGTGACCTACCACATAAAAACAGCCGCGACAAGGGAACTGCACTGGTCGAGTCTTCTGAGGCGAATGAGCCCCCTCTGAGGCGATCCCTTCCTTAAATAGGGTCCCCAGAAGTTCTAGAAAATTTCTCAAGCTGCTCTCTTCCTATAGGTGCTCTCACCCCTGCAGAGCTAAAGGACCACCCACTACAGGTGTTTTACCTCAGGAATACCTCACTCTACACCTTCCCCTTTTCCCTGAGGAAAAAAGGAGGGAAAATTGACTATTTCTGACTAAACTCTATCCTGCCACTCTCCCATGAGGAAAAAGGGGCTATTTAGCCTTCCCTTTTTCCTTTCATTCCTGGGGTAGGAAGGGTATACTTCCTACCACAAGGATATTTGAAAGGGGGCCATTTTAGCCCCTCTTTCATATGGGATGGTGGAAGGGATAACTGTAAAAGGATAGGGTAAACTTGTAGTTAATGGGGCTCAATAGTTTTCCTCAGGCTCTATTTTCCCGCCAGGATGGGTAACTAGGCAGTTTAGGAGGATCACCAGGCAGTTTAGTGGAGGTTACTAGGCAGTTTAGGTTTATGTGGGTCAATTAGCGAATGAGCCCCTTCTCTCCGCCCTACTCTCCTCAGCCTATGAGGTGGAGGTTACCTCAGGAGAATCTATACTTAAACAGCCTCCCGAGCCCCGGGGCTCAATCTTCAACAGAACCCCTCACCTGTGTTCATCTGTACTGTTTGGTGTTCCGGACTGCGCTGTCTTACCTTCTCTCCAGCGGTGCCATGTCTCTCATCAGGCAACTAATTGAGCGAGCTGGCGAGGACGGCGGAGAGGATTGGATACGGAGGTGTCTTCAGCTTCCCCGGGCGTCTGGAGTCGAAGGACCGTTGGAGACCGTGTCGGTGACGGCGGCGGCGGAAGTCAGATGGCCAGCTGATAGGCTGGAGGTCGTGGCTGCGTGTCAAGACGTCGCGTCAGGTCCGCCGGATGTCGATGCCGGTCACCAGGCCTATGACGCCAGCGGGGAGGCGGACCGGAGAAGAGTTTCCGGGGCAGTCGGCCCCGAGAAGAGGAAGAGGACGCCGAGAAGACGGTACTCTCCTGCGGCTGCGAGGCGCCGGGCCAGGGGAAGAGCGGACAGCGAGGATCGCGGTGGCCACCAGGAGGATGTCGCGGCGGGAAGGAGGAGCGTCTCGGCGGGCTCGAGGCCGCCCGTCGTCCGTCAAGCTGGTCGTCAGGCTGGAGGGAGACCGCCCGCTGCTGCCCAGGGTGCGCTCCTCCAGGTCGGCAGTCCATCCGGCACATTACGGCAGGAGTTCCAGGCGGAGGCGTCCGAGCCTGAAGATCCGGATCCCCCCAGGCACCAGCCAGTACTAGGTGGTGAGTTACCGGGTGTCTCTGACCCGGATGCTTTGTTTAATTTGTTCAGACATTTCTGTCAAAGCCTGCAGTCCCCTAAGCCAGCTGAGGTGGTGCCTGCCGTTGCTGAAGTGTGGGCGCCACCTTGTGGCCAAAATAGAATTAACATGTTTGTGTCTGCTAGGGATCAAAATCTCCCCGAATCCACTTTAAAAGAAGCCATGCCTTGTGAAATATCACCTTTGGGTTGGCATTTGCCCGATTCTTTAAAGGATAGAATCTGGCAAGGCCTATATATTGATTTATTATCCCTGCTTCCTTCTGCCAAGGAGTTCATGTCCAAGGGTGATAAGAAGGAGGAGGAGGCTGACAGAAAGCGTTTTGTGCCGAAGTCCATTTTTAATTGGCTACAGGCTTTTTGTATCTATTCCTCCGTCCTATGCGAGAAGTTCCCTAGCAAGAGCGTGGGGTTATTCCACCATATTGAAATAATCCTTGAGGCATACAAAGGGTTCGGGGGTGTTGCTTGGTACAATTACGATGTCGCATTCAGACAAAAAATGGCAGTGCATCCTGGTTTAACATGGGGCTCTAAGCATGTGGGTTTATGGTTAGATTTATTTCTTCCCCAACGGCCGGCCTTTTAGCCCCGTGTGGTGTCCGGTACCCAAGCTCAACAGCCAGCAGCCCCATCAGTTTACAAGCGTGGGATCTGCTTTAGCTTTAACGATGCACAATGCAGGTGGCCGGGTACATGCAAGTACCGGCATGAATGTGCATTTTGTGCTGGGGCTCACCCGGTGGCAAAATGCTTCAGGAAAATGGCAGGGGCCCGACAGGGAAGTGTTCCTAAAGGCCCCAACGCCGGTGAAGCTGTCAGAGCTACTGCCGTGGCTGCAAGTGTACCCCGACCGCTGGAAGGCGGAGCTGTTAACTGATGGCTTTCGGTTTGGTTTCCGTCTTCCTAGCTTTTCAGGAATGTGGTGCTCTGTAGTCGACAACTTAAAATCTGTAGTTGGTATGTCACATGTGGTTTTAGAAAAAATAAATAAAGAGATAGATGAAGGAAGGTTTGTGGGCCCGTTTTGTTCACCCCCCTTTGAGAACTTTAGGATATCTCCTATTGGGATTGTCCCTAAAAAAGAACCTCATTCTTTTCGTTTAATTCATCACCTATTATATCCAAGGGGTGATTCATTAAACGAACAGATTGATCTGGACTGTGCTGCAGTGACCTATGCTAATTTTGAGGATGCTCTGTGCATTATTAGGGGATTGGGTCGGGGGTCACTGCTAGCAAAGGTGGACATTAAGTCCGCCTTTCGGTTGTTGCCCCTGCATCCTTCCTGTTTTAGTTCATTGGGTATCTTTTTTGAAGGGAAGTTTTATTTCGACAGATGTCTTCCAATGGGGTGCTCACTTTCGTGCTATTATTTTGAGTGCTTTTCTACTTTTCTAGAGTGGGTGGTGAAGCAGGTGTCAGGTAAGTCCCAGATCCTTCATTATCTGGATGACTTCCTGTTTATGGGGAAGGTGGGCACCTCTGACTGCAAATTTATTTTAAAGAAATTTTTCATGTTGTGTAATTCCTTTGGTATCCCTTTGGCGGGGGAAAAAACGGTGTGGCCATGCACATGTATTGAATTTTTAGGTATCACCGTGGATTCTAATTCAATGGAATTTAGACTGCCGCCAGACAAGCTCCGGAAATTGTGAGGTATGTTGTATCTGGTAATTAGAAAGAAAAAAGTCTGCCTCAGAGAGATGCAGTCATTGCTGGGTTTGTTGGCCTTTGCCTCCAGGGTCATACCAGTGGGGAGGGCCTTTTCCAGGAGACTGTATCTTTCGGTGTCAGGTCTTAAGTCCCCGTCGTCACATGTAAGAGTTACACATGAGATGCGGGAGGACTTGCTGATATGGGTGCAATTTCTGTTGAACTTTAATGGAAGGGCTATGTGGCAGGAAGACTTTATTTTGGATAAGGATTTCCTGCTCTTTACTGACGCTGCGGGTTCAGTGGGTTTCGCCGCTATTTGGCAAACGCACTGGTGCGCGGAGCGATGGTGCGAGAGTTGGAAAAGGACTAAATTGATCAAAAATATAGTCTTATTGGAACTCTTTCCTATCATTGTGGCTCTGGAGGTTTGGGGCGAACATTTTCAGAACAGACGATTGTGGGTCAGTACGGACAACAAGGGTGTTCTGTACGCCATTAATTGCTTGTCATCTAGGTCTCCGCCAGTCATTGCTTTACTCAGGTACATGGTTTTTAAATGTTTGACACTTAATGTGTGGATTAAGGCTACTTATGTTCCGGGTAAAGACAATGACCTGGCGGATGCTTTATCTCGCTTTCAGGTGCACAGATTCTTTCAGCTCCTCCCGGAAGCGGATACTGTGGGCGTGCCTTGCCCGGCTCACCTGTGGGATTTAGTCTAGCATTGGTGATGGATAATGTTCGACACTCCCTGGCGTACAGCACTTGGTCGAGTTATCAATCAGCATTTGCTGTATGGCTGGCGTTCCTTGACTCCTTGAACAGCCCTCGGGAGTCTTTCTCAGAGGAGTTGGTCTTAATATTTCTTAATTCTTTATTTGAAAAAGGATATTCGTGGACTCATGTAAATAAGTTACTGGCTGGTATTTCCTTTTTCGTTAAGATGCAGGGCCATCCGGCCTGCTCCTCGTTCTTTTCGGTCCAGCAGGCTATGAAGGGATATAGAAGGAGGAATGCGCATGTGGACCTGAGGCGCCCAATTACGCTGGATATTTTGCAACAGCTGTGTAATGTTTTGGCGGGCGTGTGTTACTCGCCTTTTGAAGCTACAATGTTTAGGGCGGTTTTTTCCTTGCTGTTTTTTGCAGCATTAAGGATTTCTGAGCTTATACCGGTGCGCTTAGTTTCGGGTTCGGGTCTAAAATTGGCTAATGTGTATTGCACGGTTAACAGGCTGAGCATTTTTCTGGTTAAATCCAAAACGGATCAGTCAGGGGTGGGTCATTGGTGCCACATGAACAGATTTAGGGGTTCTCCAATCTGTCCAGTTTTGTTAGTGTCTGAATACTTAAAGGTCAGACCTGGGGGTAATTCTTATCTTCTGGTGCATGAAGACGGGAAACCAATGACTAAATTTCAATTTGACTTCCTGCTCAAGAAATGCCTGCAAACACTTGGTATGGGTCGGTTGCGGTTCTCATCACACTCATTCAGGATTGGGGCCGCAACCGAGGCATCTAGGGCAGGGTTAGGGGTTAGTGTTATCAAGCATTTGGGAAGGTGGAGGTCGGAGTGTTATGCTTCCTATGTACGTCCTAACCTTGTCTTTGCTCCTTTCAGGTAATCGCTTGCAGGTGTGGATTGTGGGGCACTCTTTTATTTTTTGGGCCCAACAAAGAGCGAGGCACCGGATTTACTCCGAACTCCTTGGCCTGGATCGCCACAAGTTTCAAGTATCGTGGTTTAGCAAACGGGGTATGCGGTGGGAGGAGTAATTGCCCAGCTTAGACAGATTATTGTTGTCCCGCCCACTACCGGATATTCTCTTGGTTCATTTGGGGGGTAATGATGTGGGTCACGTTAGGACCTTGGATATTATTTTTGGGATACGTGACGACTTGCGGGACCTTAAGCTGAGATTCCCAAGCATGGTCATTATGTTTTCGGAGATCATTAACAGGTTGGTTTGGTCATCTGGCCATTTGCGGTTATTAGGAAAGGTGAAGAAGAGGGTCAATAGGGCTCTTGAGAAATTTCTACCGCAAGTGGGGGTCATGACATATCGGCACTCAGACTTGGAAGGTGGAATTCAGGGCCTCTATCGTGGGGATGGAGTTCACCTCTCAAATATTGGCCTTGATATATTTAATGCTAATTTGGGATCGATAATTGAACTGGCCGCGCTGCGGGGGGTTGGTGACAGGCAATGAGGCATTGCCTGTCTGGTGGATGTTGATCAATCTGTTATGATATACTGTAAGTGACAAACCGAGTTGTTGATGACTGGGTTGGTCTGTTGGTGAATATTTATGAAATATGGTGTTTTATGTTTAATATGGTTACCAGTTAATAAAGCAGGCTGCGGCCATATTTTATCCAAATTAAGTGCCCTTTTTTTTATAAAAAAAAAAAAAATGTATGGTTTATAGTTAACTTATGTTAATTTGGGTTTAAGTATTAAGGTACAATATCACTCCTTCCTACCATCCCATATTTGAAAGGGGGCCATTTTAGCCCATCTTTCATATGGGATGGTGGAAGGGATAACTGTAAAAGGATAGGGTAAACTTGTAGTTAATGGGGCTCAATAGTTTTCCTCAGGCTCTATTTTCCCGCCAGGATGGGTAACTAGGCAGTTTAGGAGGATCACCAGGCAGTTTAGTGGAGGTTACTAGGCAGTTTAGGTTTATGTGGGTCAATTAGCGAATGAGCCCCTTCTCTCCGCCCTACTCTCCTCAGCCTATGAGGTGGAGGTTACCTCAGGAGCATCTATACTTAAACAGCCTCCCGAGCCCCGGGGGTCAATCTTCAACAGAACCCCTCACCTGTGTTCATCTGTACTGTTTGGTGTTCCGGACTGCGCTGTCTTACCTTCTCTCCAGCGGTGCCATGTCTCTCATCAGGCAACTAATTGAGCGAGCTGGCGAGGACGGCGGAGAGGATTGGATACGGAGGTGTCTTCAGCTTCCCCGGGCGTCTGGAGTCGAAGGACCGTTGGAGACCGTGTCGGTGACGGCGGCGGCGGAAGTCAGATGGCCAGCTGATAGGCTGGAGGTCGTGGCTGCGTGTCAAGACGTCGCGTCAGGTCCGCCGGATGTCGATGCCGGTCACCAGGCCTATGACGCCAGCGGGGAGGCGGACCGGAGAAGAGTTTCCGGGGCAGTCGGCCCCGAGAAGAGGAAGAGGACGCCGAGAAGACGGTACTCTCCTGCGGCTGCGAGGCGCCGGGCCAGGGGAAGAGCGGACAGCGAGGATCGCGGTGGCCACCAGGAGGATGTCGCGGCGGGAAGGAGGAGCGTCTCGGCGGGCTCGAGGCCGCCCGTCGCCTGTCAAGCTGGTCGTCAGGCTGGAGGGAGACCGCCCGCTGCTGCCCAGGGTGCGCTCCTCCAGGTCGGCAGTCCATCCGGCACATTACGGCAGGAGTTCCAGGCGGAGGCGTCCGAGCCTGAAGATCCGGATCCCCCCAGGCACCAGCCAGTACTAGGTGGTGAGTTACCGGGTGTCTCTGACCCGGATGCTTTGTTTAATTTGTTCAGACATTTCTGTCAAAGCCTGCAGTCCCCTAAGCCAGCTGAGGTGGTGCCTGCCGTTGCTGAAGTGTGGGCGCCACCTTGTGGCCAAGATAGAATTAACATGTTTGTGTCTGCTAGGGATCAAAATCTCCCCGAATCCACTTTAAAAGAAGCCATGCCTTGTGAAATATCACCTTTGGGTTGGCATTTGCCCGATTCTTTAAAGGATAGAATCTGGCAAGGCCTAGATATTGATTTATTATCCCTGCTTCCTTCTGCCAAGGAGTTCATGTCCAAGGGTGATAAGAAGGAGGAGGAGGCTGACAGAAAGCGTTTTGTGCCGAAGTCCATTTTTAATTGGCTACAGGCTTTTTGTATCTATTCCTCCGTCCTATGCGAGAAGTTCCCTAGCAAGAGCGTGGGGTTATTCCACCATATTGAAATAATCCTTGAGGCATACAAAGGGTTCGGGGGTGTTGCTTGGTACAATTACGATGTCGCATTCAGACAAAAAATGGCAGTGCATCCTGGTTTAACATGGGGCTCTAAGCATGTGGGTTTATGGTTAGATTTATTTCTTCCCCAACGGCCGGCCTTTTAGCCCCGTGTGGTGTCCGGTACCCAAGCTCAACAGCCAGCAGCCCCATCAGTTTACAAGCGTGGGATCTGCTTTAGCTTTAACGATGCACAATGCAGGTGGCCGGGTACATGCAAGTTCCCGGCATGAATGTGCATTTTGTGCTGGGGCTCACCCGGTGGCAAAATGCTTCAGGAAAATGGCAGGGGCCCGACAGGGAAGTGTTCCTAAAGGCCCCAACGCCGGTGAAGCTGTCAGAGCTACTGCCGTGGCTGCAAGTGTACCCCGACCGCTGGAAGGCGGAGCTGTTAACTGATGGCTTTCGGTTTGGTTTCCGTCTTCCTAGCTTTTCAGGAATGTGGTGCTCTGTAGTCGACAACTTAAAATCTGTAGTTGGTATGTCACATGTGGTTTTAGAAAAAATAAATAAAGAGATAGATGAAGGAAGGTTTGTGGGCCCGTTTTGTTCACCCCCCTTTGAGAACTTTAGGATATCTCCTATTGGGATTGTCCCTAAAAAAGAACCTCATTCTTTTCGTTTAATTCATCACCTATTATATCCAAGGGGTGATTCATTAAACGAACAGATTGATCTGGACTGTGCTGCAGTGACCTATGCTAATTTTGAGGATGCTCTGTGCATTATTAGGGGATTGGGTCGGGGGTCACTGCTAGCAAAGGTGGACATTAAGTCCGCCTTTCGGTTGTTGCCCCTGCATCCTTCCTGTTTTAGTTCATTGGGTATCTTTTTTGAAGGGAAGTTTTATTTCGACAGATGTCTTCCAATGGGGTGCTCACTTTCGTGCTATTATTTTGAGTGCTTTTCTACTTTTCTAGAGTGGGTGGTGAAGCAGGTGTCAGGTAAGTCCCAGATCCTTCATTATCTGGATGACTTCCTGTTTATGGGGAAGGTGGGCACCTCTGACTGCAAATTTATTTTAAAGAAATTTTTCATGTTGTGTAATTCCTTTGGTATCCCTTTGGCGGGGGAAAAAACGGTGTGGCCATGCACATGTATTGAATTTTTAGGTATCACCGTGGATTCTAATTCAATGGAATTTAGACTGCCGCCAGACAAGCTCCGGAAATTGTGAGGTATGTTGTATCTGGTAATTAGAAAGAAAAAAGTCTGCCTCAGAGAGATGCAGTCATTGCTGGGTTTGTTGGCCTTTGCCTCCAGGGTCATACCAGTGGGGAGGGCCTTTTCCAGGAGACTGTATCTTTCGGTGTCAGGTCTTAAGTCCCCGTCGTCACATGTAAGAGTTACACATGAGATGCGGGAGGACTTGCTGATATGGGTGCAATTTCTGTTGAACTTTAATGGAAGGGCTATGTGGCAGGAAGACTTTATTTTGGATAAGGATTTCCTGCTCTTTACTGACGCTGCGGGTTCAGTGGGTTTCGCCGCTATTTGGCAAACGCACTGGTGCGCGGAGCGATGGTGCGAGAGTTGGAAAAGGACTAAATTGATCAAAAATATAGTCTTATTGGAACTCTTTCCTATCATTGTGGCTCTGGAGGTTTGGGGCGAACATTTTCAGAACAGACGATTGTGGGTCAGTACGGACAACAAGGGTGTTCTGTACGCCATTAATTGCTTGTCATCTAGGTCTCCGCCGGTCATTGCTTTACTCAGGTACATGGTTTTTAAATGTTTGACACATAGGGCCTGATTCATAGTACGGCGAATTGGCGTTTCGGCGTGATTTTGCGAAGCGGCGATTATTTAAGTCTGAAATTGGCATTCAAAGAACGGCGGGCGGAAAATAGCGCCTAGTGTGAGATTCATTAAGATGCAATATGGTCAGAGCGCGACTTAAAACCACGCCAGCTAAAAGCTCGACTAAAGTTTAGCCAAATTTTCCCCTGTACCCCCAAAAATCCCAAATCACTGTGGAAGGTGTGGAAGTCAATTTGGAGATGACTTGCGTTTAAAAAATCTCAAAAACTGACTTAGAAAGAGAGATATCTGCGAAAGTGTGGAAAGGTTAAACAGCTCCTCCAGCCGCGAGCTGCGAACTCGCGAATGTGCGCATGCGCAACGTCAAATTGGCTCAAAAAATTTCGCCAGCGCGATTTTGGGTCAATTTTTTTTTGAATACCGCTTGCAAATCCGCTGTCTCGCCCATAGAAAATGGCAAAAACCGGCGGAATTGGAAAAACATGCACACTTCCAACAAGGGATCCTTTAGTAAACACCATCACATTCCATACACCTTTCCTGCTAACTCCGAAATCATAGCAGTCAAATCTACAGTGTTTATATAGAACCTCCACATTCTCTGAAAAAACCCACAAAATATTACATTGGGGAATTGGTCGTCAGATAGAAAAAAAATAGATGTAAAACATATTTCAAAGAAAGATTATTAGCATTTCACACATATCAAGGAAATGTCACAATTTTGACAATATTTTATGTGTTTCCAAAGAATGTTTTTAGAAATATATTGCAAATACTACCTTTTCTTCCATATGGGTATGGCCAAGTGTTACCATTTTACTACACATTTAACTGAAGGTATATATATATATATCCCTTATACTTGGCTAATTAGCAAAGTATGCCCAACAAACAAATAGAGCTTTAGCTCACAATATTGCTACATATTGACTTTATGGGGCATCTTTTGTATTTTGTTCATGTCTTTGGATTAAAAGTTTGCTGATACACATGCCTTTTTCAAACATGAACAAAATTAATGATGTCAACATTTGGAGGATTGGAGATATCCAAGTGTTGCCCATACAGAGGGCACCTTCCGGATTCGAACTTACAAACCTACAGCAGGAAGGCAGACTCCCTAATCATTGTGCTATTTCTCAGTGAGCGTTGGGTGTTTTCCTCATGCCGTCAAAATGCTCACATGGGAACAGGGGCCATTGAACTGAATAGGATTGGATTTTTTGCCTGTTTTGGGAGCTGATCCTTGAGCTGGACAAATCCCCCTCAAACGCCCCCAAACGGGCTACGTTCACATGTACGTGTTTGTGGTCTGTTTTTGGGTCTTTTGTAGGTGATTTCATATAACAATGCCTGCCCAAAAAATGCATGTCAAAACGCCTGGGAAAACGCCAGCCAAAATGCACATAAGAACGCCTGATATAATTGCCACGCCAAATTTAGGGATGTTCATGAGTGATGAGTCAGATTGTTGGCTTACATATCTGGTCAATCGTCACAATCTCACTTCTCAAATCCCAAAAGGTGTGTTTCAATTGTTTCCCTAAATATATATTTCTCTCTCTCTCACGTAATTGTATATATATGTATGTATTCCTGTATCTAAACATTCTAAATAATGACTAGCAAACTTCAAGAGAGAATTTTTTCAATTCACATATACTATACACACCTACATACATTTCTATTCCTCATTTCTATTTCCCTTGTTTTGGCAACTGAGCATGCTCCAAAACACACAGGATACACACAGTTAATTTTTGGACTGGGCGTTACCATTCTGGGTGTGTTTGCTTGGATTATATATAGCTCACTCAGACATCAGGAAAGATTTGACCTACGAAGAGGTCCAATATATTTGTGTGTCACATGTTTTATGGGTAACATTTTTGGCCCTTTGTTATTTATGGAGGTGAGATTTGGCTGTGTTGTGTGTTGACTCTCTGTAAGTATTTATTGCTGTTAACATAATTCTGTCAATCTGCACATGCATCTGTTGATTATGGGCTCTTTGTCGATGTATATGGTCTAAATGTTGTACAAAGGTTGTTTTGGTTTGAAAAATACAAATGTAATAAACAGCATGTTTCCAATTTTTTTTTTAAAATGTCTTCATGTGTCTAAATAAAGTTTTCTGGTGTCCACAAATGTATGTATTTGTATTTCTTTTTCTAAGTTAAATCTGCTTAATGGTTGTGTATGTTCACTATTCGCGAATTCGCGAATATACAAAACCGCGTTCTCACATTTATACATGAAACCGGAAACGAAACTTTTGCTGCGTGCACACGTTTCCGGAAATTGTCCAGGCCCTGTCGTAAGTGTGCATCATGGCTCCTGCACTGTTTACAGACGAAATCGTGGCATTTGTGTGTAAGGTAAGGAGGGGGTGTGAGTGTGCAGGGTGCGGGATGGGGGATGGTGGCAGGGTGGGTCGCTTATCTAGCGGGTGTGCAAGAAACTTTTGGTCTGCTGATCTGCGCATGCACTTTCTGCCTATTAGACGTGATCTAGAAGCTTCCTGTTATAGAAACTTCCTAGATGTGAACCTGTTCCCTATATATATATATATATATATATATATATGTATGTGTGTATATGTATGTGTGTATATATATATATGTGTATATATATATATATATATATATATATATATATATATATATATATATATATATATATATATATTAATATATATATATATATATTATATGTATATATATATATATATATATATATTATATGTATATATATATATATTATATGTATATATATATTATATGTATATATATATATATATATTATATGTGTATATATATATATATATATATTATATGTGTATATATATATATATATATATTATATGTGTATATATATATATATATATATTATATGTGTATATATATATATATATATATATTATATGTGTATATATATATATATATATATATATATATATATATATATATATATATATATATTATATGTGTATATATATATATATTATATGTGTATATATATATATATATATATATTATATGTATATATATATATATATATATATTAATATGTATATATATATATATTATATGTATATATATATATATTATGTGTATATATATAGATGTATGTATGTGTATCTAAAAAATATATATATTAGACAATATATATACTATGTATATATTATATACAATATATATACATTAGATACATTATAGAATGTTATATACCATATATTAGTGTATATAATAGGGAACAGGTTCACATCTCTGAACTTTCTATATAGATATAGATAGGCATACCCTGCTTTAAGTACACTCACTTTATATACAATCGTGAGTAAGGACACAGCTTGTTCAGCTTGCCATGACACTGCTCACAAACCATAAGTGACAGGGATAACAAACTTAGGGAGCAACGACAGGGTACCCAGGTACCCAGGACTACACCATATCCATTTTGTGGCTGGCCAGCTTGCCTAGGTAATCTATCATGTCATAGTCCTGGATCCCCTTAACATGCTCCCACATGGTTTGGGAGTAAGGCTATGTCAATGTGGCCAAAATTTACAATGGAGCTGGTGTATTTTCATGCATCGAGAAAAGAAAAAAGGGATTGCTTCACTTTAAGTACATTTTCAGTTTCCATACATGCCCTGGTCCCATTGTGTACTTAAAGTGGGCTATGCCTGTATATAGATAGATTTGATTCGTTTCAACTTTTACACAAAATGAAACCCAATTATCTGTGACAGATTGCTCTGACGCTTTGGAATCTATCTAGATAAAGACAAATGTATTGACCCTTTTCATATATGCAAGATTAGAAACATTATATTCCCTAAATGCATAATGCAAAAAATTATTGCCTTACATACATCCATACACACTGCAAGCTCGGCCCCGTTTGTCTTGTCTGACACTCTTACCATCATAAGCTGGATCTGCACACAGCAGCTAATTGGTTCACCTGAGATGGAATCAGTGATCACAAAAATCTGGAATGGTCATGTCTTCAAAGGATTGCCTTGAACAAATCACCTCTAAAAGAAACACATGAGTGTATAATCACTTGTCTCAATGGATCACATTCCCAACAGACCCATCTCACACTGCCATATGATAATGAATGGGGGTGTCCATTGCAAGTTAAATACACCCCCAGATCCCATTGCTTTGTTAATTTACAGATCTAACTGGAATCTGATGGCACTGCTGTGAACCACTATGCCATCAAATTCTGCTGGTGACCTTTAAAAAGGATTATGTGTGATTGTGTGGATAATTATGCCACCTTAAATTTGCATCTCCCACATACCATGTGCAACTCTTGCAGGAATTGTGAATCAAGGATAATTCAGCACAGCTTAATGAACAGACACATTGAGGAGTGTAGGAACACACCGTCAGATTACCCGATCACACTATGGGGTTTTAACTCCTCCATAATTTTGCCACTTTGGAAACCAAGTGCTTACTTTATGTATACTTTTTAGACGGAACTACAATTTCTAGTAGGGTGATATCATTGCATGAGATTTTCCCTCACTTCCTGTCTTAGTGTCACCAAGACAGGAAGTGAGGGGAATATCACTGTGGGGAAATAGCTTGCAATTGTTGCCTTATAATGTCCATAGTATATATAAAAGGAAAGAATTGCTGGCTGTATCCCCACGGGAGATTCCCTCACTTCCTGTCCTGGTGACACCAAGACAGGAAGTGAAGGGAAATCTCCTGCAATGATATAACACTGTTACATGTTCTAGTTATGTAGCAAACTTAAGAATATACAAAGCAAACATCTTTTTTTTTCCATTTTGGCAAAATCATGGATTCATTAAAAAAATATCTTTGTTTGTCCCGTGGCTTGCAGAAAAAACATTTTGCCTTGATTCCACCATCAACACAGACAGGGGAAACCCTCCTGCGGAGCCATTGTGTTCTCCTGGTGCTGCCCCTGCCAGGAAAACACAGTGATTATTGCTAGTGGCTACAAGAGATGCTAGCGATAAGTGTGTGTAAAATCTGACAGACTGGTTGTACGTTGTCCTCCAGGTGATCGACCAATCAACTTGGGTACCTTCAGCCTGGCCATACACAGTTTAAATCTGCATCTCAAATGAAGCAATCCCATTTACATATAACACTCCATAAAGGAGAATTGAGGGGCTTATCAGGTCTGCGTCAAAAATTAACAGCCACACCCAATCAGACAGCTCGTGTTAAAAGGGACCTGAAAAGCAATCTGCATGGCTTGCTTTTCCAAGCATTGGCTAGTTTAGTGAGCCTGGACTAATAACAGTCACTGTAATGCTACCCATACTGCTGTCCTTTTAACATGGTGACAAAAGTTGATACCTATGCTACATGTGTGTAAAGTTACTTGCACCCTGCTAAATGGACAGCAATAAGGTTGTAAATACAGTGACTGCCTGTCCCCCCTGATGGCGGCCCTGGGTGTGTCATGAAAGGCCAATTGAGAAAATGGCTATATCATGTAGAGGAAATCACCAGTGTGGGGCAACCTATGTCATGGAGGTAGATTTGGACATCGATGTATATGTATCACCAGAAATGGAATTCTTTGTTCTACAATATCTCAAAGACGACCTAGCATGTTATTTGAAGACTGTACTATTTTGGACATACTTGGACTCAAACATACACTGCTCTTTCCACAGCTCCTCCTCCTCTGGGGGTATGATAAAGTTTATACGCATCTTCACCAAAAGCACAAGATGATGTGTCGTCTCCGGATGAGGCTGCAGCGGAGATTTCAGTTCCAGGCTGATATAGTGGATCTGCAGCGGGCCTGGAGTGATGCCAAAAGGCGCTCACCCAGGCTCCTGCTAAAGGCTGTGGAGCAAATCTCCGGTAAGTAAAAATATACATTACATGTGACCAGATAGGTTACAATTTTTTGGGTAGGTGGACATGTGTTTAGCTATGCAACAACACTAATACCAACACCCCCCCCCCCCCCTCCCTCTCGCTCCTACCTTTCCTACCTCCATCAAGTGTCTCTTCACAACCTTTAATACTACTATGTACATTCGTATTTTTTATGTTTTTTTTTTTCTTCTGCTTCTAGCCAAAGCGGACGGACGGCACCCTCTTGTGATTTTGGTGAAGAAGGGGAGGAGGAGGACGGCCACACTCCAATATGCAGTCAGAGGCAGCGAGCCATTTGAGCAGCTGAAAATTGTGGATCGTAAGTAGAAAATAAAAATGTTAGAAATTTCTAATCTCTAATCACATTTTACAGAGCCCCCTTTACATCGGAGTCTCCAGACTTACTACACTGTAAGAGGGAAGTGTGAAGACTCTGATATAAGGAGAGTTTGGGAACCATTATTTGAGGGGGGAAGCTGGGGACTCTGGTGTAAAAGGGAACTCTGTGTTCCCCAAAGCTCCCCCATACATCTGAGCTTACAGAGACCCTCTTACACTTCCCTTCCTCAGTCCACCACAGTCAAGGGCACAACAAGTCCCACTGCAGAAGGCTACCTGCTTGGACTTGTAATCCTCTCTGTAGGGGAATGAGGAAATACTGCCTGCTATGCTAAGACTTGTAGTGCCCTCTGTTAGGGACTAAGGATTCCTCAGTCCTCAACATTCTAGGGCACTATAAGTCTCAGCATAGTGGGCTGTCATACCTCAGTCCCTCACAGCTCGGGTCAAAAACAACACAGTTAAACATCTAAAGGACAACTCCAAACAAAACTACCAATAATGGACAGAGTCCATATGCTCTATAATGTCAAAGACCCGCTACCACTCACCTTCCACCTCTGGTGCTGTCATTGTGTAGGGCAAAGGGCTCCATCTACACCATGTTTGGCTTTCATGTCAGATAGGCAGGACTTGCTCAGCTCCACTCTCTTCCTTGGCAATTGACTCTGGCGTCATTGTGGATCTTTCCTCCTCTAGAAAACCCCCAGGGGCCCTCTCCTTGTCCCCCAGCCACCCAGGGCCTTCTTCTCCTCCTCCTCCACCAACCATTTTCAGACTCTTCCAACTTCCCTGGGGCTACTCAACCACTTTGCATAGTGGACACAACAAATCTATGACCAGCCTGCAAAATATCAAGTCTGGGCCTGGTTACCTGTATGTTCCGGGTCCAGGGCGGAGCTCTCCTCCCAGAGCAACAACTGATGATAGCAGAGTGAGTTGACCGGCCAGTCACTTCCTACTGGTGCAGGTACACACCTACCGATTCCTCCACATCTTAGGATAACATGATCAGACGGCCAATCCCCAGGCAGAGAAGGAGGAGTAAGTGTCAGCGGACAACAGACACCTGGCAGACGCAGTGAAGGGACTGCAGCACACTGCTGCAACTTTTTGATCCGAGGATTGAAAGCAATCTTTTACTTGGGAGATTTCCCTGACTGCGCCCTTCGAAATGTTGGTGCTCCGCCACTGGCCGCAAGGCCCCTGTAGGTGCGAGGCCTTAGGCGCCCGCTTAATTTGCATGGTGCCCTCCTGTTTTAAAACATGGTCAATGCATCTCATTGGTGTAAGTGCACTTCTATGTTCTGAATTGTAGGGGCATTGAGTATGGTGCTAGCATGATGAGAGGTTACTGCCTATTTGTGTCCATAAATAATATATAATGTATTTCTTTTATTTTAGAAACCAGTGATCAGGATGTTGCGGCTCAGCCTTCTCAGGCCCCCTGTAAGTAATGTGGATGTGCTGGTGTGTTGTGTATTAGGTCGAACTTGGAGGAATGATTGTTTGTTTTGTTTTCTTTTGTGGTTGATGTAACTTCAGCAAGAGAGGAGCCTCAGGCAGGGCCGAGTCGCCTGGATCCGGGCCAGGAACAAACTGTTGGCCAAGAAGAGGCCAATTGGTCCGACTCGGATGAGGACCTGGGCTCTCCTCAAAGGGGAAGTAAGTATTCTACATGTGTTTGTGTGTTCAATGTGTCCTGGTAAATATAAGGGCTGTAATATATATATTTTGACATTGGGGTTTTGTAGCAGCTGACATTGAGGATGTTTGTTGTGGAGGACTGGGGAAGAGGGGCCACTGCTTACCCAGTCCACTGTAACTACTACCTTCAATGTTTCCAGACTACTTTCTGTGTGCCTTTATCAAATAGCTTTTGTTCAAGGATTGTATTTGTGTCTTTGTGTTTCTAGGAGATACAACGCCATCCCCCCATGAAGGGACACCATCCCCCCATGTAGGGTCTCCCCCATCCTCCCCCACTCCAGGCTCCCCTGAACTAGTCTGTAAGTACCTAAAATTAGATTCTCACATGAATTGTGTGTGCTAGGATGATGTGTATCTAGGATAATCTAAGTTGGAGTCAAAGCAAGTGTAGTTTTGCTATATGTGACAGGAAGGTTGGTCATGAAACACTCTTGCTTAACCTTCATGTTTGAAAGGTGGTTTTGGGGAGCTTTACAGGACATGTTATCTTTTGTAAGTTATCTCAAGCCACCCTATTCTAAATTGGTGTTAGTTTCTCTACATTGGAAATGGTGTGCTTTGTACTTGTAAATTTTTAGGGGACATTGTAATTTAATCATGTCCTGATTTAGTCAACACTGAAAATGTGTGTTTGTCAATCTTTCATAAATACTCTTCCTCGGTAATGTACCACATTCCAGTTCACAATTTGTGTTCTTTTTGTGCAGTTTCTCCAGAGCCAGCCACGCCATCCACTTCAGGGGCCCCAAAAAAACCTGATGATGGTAAGTTGTGTGCTTTTCCAGTAATGTGTCTACTTAGTAAGTGGAGAAATGCTAACTGTGTATGTCCCCGCTCAGGCTTCAAGTTGTTCTAAAGGCAGCGGGTTCTTTATGTGAATGCATTCTATGCATTAGTATTCCAAGTGATAGGTGTGCATATTCCCCCTAAGACTTACTGGGACCATTTTTTACGGTCCAAATGTTTGCACTAATACTTGTCTGGAACAGACTCCCCCTCCTCCTTAACTGAGGTGACAGCATGCCAATATTGCCTCCTGATGCTGTCACTCCTAATCATTGAGACCAATGGAAGGGAGGGGGGCAAGGCTGGCTCACAGCCTAGTGCCTGAACAGGCACAGGGTGCTTGGCTTCATCTCATGTGCCTCCATAGCAAGCTGCCTGCTGTGGGGTCAAACAACAGGAGGGAGGTGCCTAGAGGTGTGTACAGGGGCCATGTAAAAAGGAGGATTGTTATTTCTCTTGTCCCCAAAAACCTAGAGAGTGTAAGTCTAACCTGATTAGTTTTCCGCAGCCCTCCCAAAATGATATGTTTCCAACACTTAGAACAGGCAGGGCTGAGGCACCAAAAACATCAGAAAAACACAATCAGCACAAAAGCAGGGAGTACGTATCCTTAACGCTACAAGCTTCACCCAGAAGAATGACGCTTGCACTGTACAAATCTGCATCACCACCATATCAATGTCTAAATAAAACTTTCAGGGAAATGTGGAGGGGTAATGAGTGGGTGTTAGAGCGTTTTCATGACTGCGTAACCTACAGTTAGCGTGAGTCCATTTGTTGATAAACTTTTTCTTCTCTCTTAACACAGCTGGGATGGCGGAAAGGAGATCAGGGGAGCAGACACATCTGCTCCGTCCAGAACTGGCCCTCAAAATTCCTAAGGGTGAGTCTCTACTATGTGTCAGGTTCAATCTATAGACAGTAAGAGTGAGAGAGAACGCTCCACAGATTCCAATGGTGATAGAGATAAATGTGTGCACATGTATCGTGTTGACCAATTGAACCCAAAACACCTTACATTCTTCAAAATGATTGCTTGTGTTTACATGCAGAAAAGCATTTTACTTAGCTTTGGTGGAACTGCTACTAACATTCCAAGCCATCTTATGTAACCTTTTGAACAATTTGCTGTGAAAGTTTGAGTTTAAGGTTTACAACAGCAATTTAGCATATTTGCTTCAGAGTGTTGATAAAAGCCAACCAATAGACTCCTAAGCATATTTGTTGAGGCACATTAATTACAATCCTTGTTTGGATCATTTTGCCTAAAACTAATTGTCATGTTTTTTTCTACCCAGGGCACACCCACCTCACCTACGAGGTCCTCCTGGATTATATGAGGTGGTGCGGAGACCGAATTCTATATTTGGAACACCTTTGTGGCGTGGATCCAGACCCTAAGGAGCCATTCGTTAGGAATGTCACACCTTTAAAAAGATCCTAGTATTTTTTTTTTGTGGTTTGTTTACTTATGTTGCACGTTGCAACACAAAGAAATGTCCCATTTGTAATTGTTGCCCATTATAAACAAAAATCTAACAAAAAAATCAAAAACAGTTTAAAAAAAAACCCTTTTTTTGGGACCCAAAAAAAAAAAAAAAAACAAAAAGCCTTGTTTTTGGCAACCAAAAAAAATATAAAAATTTATAAAAAACCCTTTTTTTGGGGACCCAAAAAAAACAAAAAAACAAAAAAAGCCTTGTTTTTGGCAACCAAAAAAAATATAAAAATTTATAAAAAACCCTTTTTTTGGGGACCCAAAAAAAACAAAAAAACAAAAAAAGCCTTGTTTTTGGCAACCAAAAAAAATATAAAAATTTATAAAAAACCCTTTTTTTGGGGACCCAAAAAAAAAAAAAAAAAATAAAAAGCCTTGTTTTTGGCAACCAAAAAAAATATAAAAATTTATAAAAAACCCTTTTTTTGGGAACCAAAAAAACCAAAAAAAAACAAAAAATGCCTTGTTTTTGGCAACCAAAAAAAAATGTTTACAAAAAAGCCTTGTTGTTTTTATGGCAACGGACAAAACCACAAATGTTTACAAAAAAGCCTTGTTGTTTTTATGGCAACGGACAAAACCACAAATGTTTACAAAAAAGCCTTGTTGTTTTTGGTAACAAACTAAACCACAAATGTTTACAAAAAAGCCTTGTTGTTTTTATGGCAACCGACAAAACCACAAATGTTTACAAAAAAGCCTTGTTGTTTTTATGGCAACGGACAAAACCACAAATGTTTACAAAAAAGCCTTGTTGTTTTTGGTAACAAACTAAACCACAAATGTTTACAAAAAAGCCTTGTTGTTTTTATGGCAACGGACAAAACCACAAATGTTTACAAAAAAGCCTTGTTGTTTTTATGGCAACGGACAAAACCACAAATGTTTACAAAAAAGCCTTGTTGTTTTTGGTAACAAACTAAACCACAAATGTTTACAAAAAAGCCTTGTTGTTTTTATGGCAACGGACAAAACCACAAATGTTTACAAAAAAGCCTTGTTGTTTTTATGGCAACGGACAAAACCACAAATGTTTACAAAAAAGCCTTGTTGTTTTTGGTAACAAACTAAACCACAAATGTTTACAAAAAAGCCTTGTTGTTTTTATGGCAACCGACAAAACCACAAATGTTTACAAAAAAGCCTTGTTGTTTTTATGGCAACGGACAAAACCACAAATGTTTACAAAAAAGCCTTGTTGTTTTTATGGCAACGGACAAAACCACAAATGTTTACAAAAAAGCCTTGTTGTTTTTGGTAACAAACTAAACCACAAATGTTTACAAAAAAGCCTTGTTGTTTTTATGGCAACCGACAAAACCACAAATGTTTACAAAAAAGCCTTGTTGTTTTTATGGCAACGGACAAAACCACAAATGTTTACAAAAAAGCCTTGTTGTTTTTATGGCAACGGACAAAACCACAAATGTTTACAAAAAAGCCTTGTTGTTTTTGGTAACAAACTAAACCACAAATGTTTACAAAAAAGCCTTGTTGTTTTTGGTAACAAACTAAACCACAAATGTTTACAAAAAAGCCTTGTTGTTTTTATGGCAACCGACAAAACCACAAATGTTTACAAAAAAGAATTGTTTTTGTGAAAACCTTCCAAAAAATGATGTCAAAACATAAAAAATGTTTAAAATGTTTATCTAAATTAAATTTAAGTATGTTGCTCTTTGCAACACAAATGTTACATTGGCAATTTAGTTCATTCTATTATATATTGTAATATATTTTTTGTACGCTACAGTTGGTAGACACCCACATGTGTTATTAAAACATTTATTTTATTACCCAAGTTTTCTTTTTGGTGTACACATCGAATGTCTTTTGTGTTGTATTTGTTTACTTGAGTGGTGTGGTCTGTAATTGTTAGTATGTTGGCTTTGGTTTATGTTAGCCTTGAGACTTGTTTTGAAGCTACATTTGAAGGGAGACCTTTTCTTGGGTCGTTATGTGAACATTGAGTTATCTAAATTTACATGAAATCATATGTTTGGAGATCGAGAAGCACGTGTGTATAAATGCCTACATTAACCAGGGCCATTACTTGGCCACCAACACTCCTAAAAAACCAAAGAGCAAACACAAACTAATCATTTTGCATAAAATTTTATTTCATCCCCAAAAAAAGCACTATAAGAAATCATATTGTGCCACCCTCAAATTTAAAAAAAAAATGGCCCCACAAATTGGCCAATGTAACAATCATTAACAAAACCAAAAAAAAAAAAAAAATAGAAATTAAGTTGGTGGTGGTGGTGGTGACTGAAGCAGTGTGGTGAGCAATGGAAAGGTTCCTGCCATCAAATGGTGGGCCAATAGTCCCATCTGCTCTGGGGTTAGCCTTAGAGTTCTGGTAAAGTGGCCCATTAGAATCAGATCCCGTGTCTGAGGCTGCTGCTGATGCAGGGTGTTGAACCCTGGAAATGTCCCAGACTGAAGATCTTGTGCCAATAGTCCCATCTGCTCTGTGCTCAGCCTAAGAATTTGGGTAACGTGTGCCATTACCATGAGATGGGATCGTTGCTGCTCCAAGGCTATTTGATGCTGCTGGTGGTGCAAGGGTTGTGAAGATGTGTGGGGAGTGGTGGTTGATTGGTTGTTGTGGTCCACGGTGCGGGGGCAAACGACATGTCGCATTGGTGACAAAAAAGAAGAACGGCCTGGGGAGGAGTGAAGTGATAAAGGTGTGGAGGGAATGTAGTCAGGTGGAAGGGGTACTGTGGAACCAGTGCGCATTGAGGTTGTGCAGGAGGATTGCTCATTGAGGGGTGTGGGAGTCCGAACGGAGTGTGAAGTGCTAGGAGTGGCTACAGGAGGAATTGTCCCATCCCCAGCTGCCTGACAAGTGGCCAACACTGGCATTACCCTCCCACTACCACAACCTGCAGTGGCAGGTGAGTGAGATGTTTGGGAGGGCTCTGCCAATGGGGCATCTTCAGATCCAAACAGGCATTGGCGTGTGGCCAGCACCTGAGTGTCAACACTTTGCCGATCCCGTTGATGCTGGTCTGCTAAACTTACCAAGCTGTTACGCATATCCTGTTGAACCTGTAACATATCCTGGTGAACCTGTACCATTGTTGCTACAGATTCCTGTATGAGCCCGAGCAGACGTACTGCCTCAGTAGATTGCTGAGTACGCCTCCTTAACTCATTTTGGACCTGATACTCATCAAGCAGCCTCTCGGCTACATCCAGCATAGATGGACGAAGTTGGGTAGGTGACAATCCCTCTGCATCTAAGGCTACCTGAAAGCAGAAGAAATAGACCAAATCATTATCAAACATCATGACTAAATATTTCAGATTAGTTTGACAACTTAACACCCCAAGCAGAACGTTGAAAAGTTTGATGTGCTTCTAATGAGTACTTGTTCATTGTAAGATTATCCAAGCTAGCAACACTTCTGATAATGGGTACATATTATATTGGTAGGACTAATATGACAAAGGCAAAAAAGATTCAACATGAAGGTGTTCCCAATTAACCCTGGTGTGGTAGGTTGTTTATGCTTTTGGTAAATCTGTTACTACACCAATGACTTTATACATCTACGTATGTTGTCTAAAATCTTGCCATCAATCGGCTAGAGGACAACCCAACCAAACGATACCCATGAATTTGGACCTGGAAAATCAAAGACGGGCCGGACTTTAAAGATCCTGGATGTTTTTGGAACATTAGTGGCACACCAAATTATAACATAATTCCCTGATGTTCAAGATAGAACTCTTGTTGTGCTGGTGCATCGTCAGAATGTCATAGCACTAATTTAACACACACAATGTAAGCCACATCTAGTCCAAAATCAATGCTACCATTGAAATGTTACATGTGCACCTTGTTCCCTTATATCACATACCACAGCACTGGATGCAGAATCGTCGCCAGCTCCTGATCCAACTCCAGCTGCAACGTCAAGAGGGGCCTGATGTTCTTTTAAAAAAAAAAAAAAAAAACATGTTTAGTACATAACCTTAGTCAGTAATGATTATGGCCAGATTGCCCTCCTAGCTTCATGAATGAAGCATTGAGGCCAAACATTCTAAAGTGCTTTCCTGGGCTCATAGGACACTTGCTAAACCCTCCCAAAGGTTAAGAAGGCTTGGTCTGCCTACTAATGACGGCACCCATTAATGCTGTCAACTGTGTTTTGCAGGGTAAACATCTAAAAGGCAACACTCTTTCCTAAGAAAAAACATGTGTGTTAATGGGGTTAATAAGATTCAAAAAAACATTATTTGACTAGACATACCAACACCTTCCTCCAGGCCTAGCTGCACTGGGTGTGTTCCCTGCTGCGGATCTTCTGTAAAGGACATAGCAATATGAGCTATCTTGGCCAAAAAAAAACATCTACATTGTTTGGCACAGTATGATATTGGACCTACCAGGAGGAGGGTCAGCACTGATGTCAACACCTGTGAGTCCGTCTGGTTCGCCAAGCTGCATGGGCTGTGGAGGGGCTGAGATCCGTGCTACAGATGAACAAATTGCAGGTTGGGGAAAACAAAAAAAGGACAATTGGAAGGGCAAGTATCACATTCTCTTAATGTCACACATAGGATAGTAGTTAATCTTTTCCAAACAACTCACACAATTGACATCCAAGATAATATCCTACCTCGGTGCAAAGCATCCGAATCTAAGTCCTCTCTGGTAAAGATGGTATCGGGTCCTATGATGTTCAAGAAAGGTAATTGATAATCCCAGAGAGAACTTCGTGCACGTTCATCCAGCCGACCTTGACGGTCATAAAGACCCTCCGCAGCCCATGCAATTAGCTTCTTCCGAACGGACCCACAGATGTCGTTGACCTTCTTCCGCACACTGTCACGGTGGCGAGGTGCTTCACCCAGTGCATTTACAGCATCCCGGATTTCATCCCACAATCTGTTCTTCTCTGTTACTGAGTAAGACGCGGCCCTGGTCCCATGTATCGCCTGATATCTGGCCATATAGGCGTGGACCAGGGCACAGCACTGATTGTGGGTGAAACGGGGAAGCCGGGTTAATGTGGACAAGCTGACTCTGGTGGACGGACCCTCTCCAGGACTACTGTCAGAAGAGCCAGCTTGTCCACTTGGTGTGTTAACACCTCCCCCGGCTTCCTCCTCCGGGATGGGGATGGTGGACTCCCTCATGGATACAGCTGGAGCCTCCCTCACACCAGAGCCAGACGATCTGCCCACCCTGCCCCCCCTGCCCCCCCTGGCCCCCCTGGCCCCCCTGGCCCCCCTGGCCCCCCTGGCCCCCCTGGCCCCCCTGGCCCTTCTCATCCTTCCAGTGGGTGGGGCCATGGGAGCACGAGGTGGGCAGAGAATCTGGCTGTCCAGCAGCAGCAAAGAGCCCCAAACTCCTAAATCTGAAATGACAAAAGAGAAAACAGAAAAAACAGGATTTGCAGATTGCTCTTCATATACAGTATAATTTGTGAACAGTTACAGAACACACTTACCTAATGGCACAAACAGACTTGGTCGTGGTGGTGGTGGTAGTAGTGGGCAAAGAGCAGAAGAGGCTGCAAAGAAAAGGAAAAAAAAAAAACACATAAGAAAACGCATATGGGTACAAATCACACGAGGCCCTCCAAACACTTACCTAATGGCACAAACACGGTGGTGGTGGTGGTGGTGGCAAAAAAAGCAGAAGAGGTTGCAAAGAAATGTACAAAAAAAACACATAAGAAAACGCATAGGGGTACAAATCACACGAGGCCCTCCAAACACTTACCTAATGGCACAAACACAGTGGTGGTGGTGGTGGTGGTGGTGGTGGTGGTGGTGGTGGTGGTGGTGGTGGTGGTGTTAAAGAGCAGAAGAGGCTGCAAAGAAATGTAAAAAAAAAACACATAAGAAAACGCATAGGGGTACAAATCACACGAGGCCCTCCAAACACTTACCTAATGGCACAAACACAGTGGTGGTGGTGGTGGTGGTGGTGGTGGTGGTGGTGGTGGTGGTGTTAAAGAGCAGAAGAGGCTGCAAAGAAATGTAAAAAAAAAACACATAAGAAAACGCATAGGGGTACAAATCACACGAGGCCCTCCAAACACTTACCTAATGGCACAAACACGGTGGTGGTGGTGGTGGTGGCAAAAAAAGCAGAAGAGGTTGCAAAGAAATGTACAAAAAAAACACATAAGAAAACGCATAGGGGTACAAATCACACGAGGCCCTCCAAACACTTACCTAATGGCACAAACACAGTGGTGGTGGTGGTGGTGGTGGTGGTGGTGGTGGTGGTGTTAAAGAGCAGAAGAGGCTGCAAAGAAATGTAAAAAAAAAACACATAAGAAAACGCATAGGGGTACAAATCACACGAGGCCCTCCAAACACTTACCTAATGGCACAAACACAGTAGTGGTGGTGGTGGTGGTGGTGGTGTTAAAGAGCAGAAGAGGCTGCAAAGAAATGTAAAAAAAAAACACATAAGAAAACGCATAGGGGTACAAATCACACGAGGCCCTCCAAACACTTACCTAATGGCACAAACACAGTAGTGGTGGTGGTGGTGGTGGTGGTGTTAAAGAGCAGAAGAGGCTGCAAAGAAATGTAAAAAAAAAACACATAAGAAAACTCATAGGGGTACAAATCACACGAGGCCCTCCAAACACTTACCTAATGGCACAAACACAGTAGTGGTGGTGGTGGTGGTGGTGGTGGCAAAGAGCAGAAGAGGCTGCAAAGAAATGTAAAAAAAAAACACATAAGAAAACTCATAGGGGTACAAATCACACGAGGCCCTCCAAACACTTACCTAATGGCACAAACACAGTGGTGGTGGTGGTGGTGGTGGTGGTGGTGGCAAAGAGCAGAAGAGGCTGCAAAGAAATGTACAAAAAATACACATAAGAAAACTCATAGGGGTACAAATCACACGAGGCCCTCCAAACACTTACCTAATGGCACAAACACAGTGGTGGTGGTGGTGGTGGTGGTGGTGTTAAAGAGCAGAAGAGGCTGCAAAGAAATGTAAAAAAAAAAAAACATAAGAAAACGCATAGGGGTACAAATCACACGAGGCCCTCCAAACACTTACCTAATGTCACAAACACAGTGGTGGTGGTGGTGGTGGTGGTGGTGTAATCCTTTATAGGCAAAAGGAGGCTGCAAACATTAAACATACATGAGAAATCGCATGACCTACATACGTGCACATAATAAATTACAGTTATCAGGAAAGCAAAAATGGTGTCTTTGGAAGCTGGGAAGGTAAGGGGGCAGGTTTAGATGCCAAATCTAGACTGCACACCTTTAACAAACATGAGAAAACACATGTCCAAACCACATGCACATGGGGCCAACTGCCAATGATTAAAAGACACTTGAGGGGTTCCCAAGCTATTGTGGGTTGGAGGGGATTCACCATAGACAACTTAAGCACACCCAAGATAAGTACAAATTGTCTCCTTCCTTTTTTTTGGGAGAGAGAGATACAATTGTCTTACCTCCAGATAATGTAGGTTGTGGGTCACAGGGTCTTGCTAGCACATAAGAAACATCGATCTATAACATCCAGCAGCCATATTGGCCATGTGCTCCTTTTATAGCTGGCTCACAGGTGTGATAATTAGCGGCCGTTTCTATATATATCTGCGCATTCGCGAATTTGCGCGTTCAAAATGGAGGACGATATCCCAGACGCATTAGATGGTGCAATGCTGGCATTTATTGGTGCCTTGTTTGAGGAGGCCCTGGCACAGGAGGCAGCAGAAGGTGGGGAAGCTGCAGCAGCAGCAGCAGCAGCACCTTCAGCAGCAGCACCTCCAGTCCGTGTGCCCTTACCTCGCCAGCCACGCATTTTTGCTCCAAGGATCTATTTGGACAAGCTGCGGGATTCTGATGTCAGGAGGAAGTTCCGGCTCGAGCGAGGAACTATTCTACACCTCTACCAGCTCATAGCAGAGAAAATTGACCCGGACACACAGCGCGGCCATGCGGTGCCCGGCATGGCCAGATTGCTGGCCACTTTGTATATTTTAGGGCGTGGCAGCTTCCAAGCCACTTCGGGAAGTATCATGGGCATTAGCCAGCCCACAGTTTCAAGGGTGTTCATGTTGGTCATTAATGCCATAGTGGATATAGTGCCCAATTTTATCCACTGGCCACAGAATGAAAATGAGTGGAATGAAGTCAAGTTGGGTTTCTACCGGCGGGCACACATGCCGCAAATCCTAGGGGCAATCGATGGCACCCACATAGCCATTAGGCCCCCAAGGAGCCACGAAAGTGAATACCGGAACCGCAAGCAGTACCACTCTGTGAACGTCCAATTAGTGTGTGACGCCAAACAGCGCATCATGAGTGTCAACACTGGTCACCCAGGGTCGTGCCATGATTCCAGTATGTTAAGAACAAGTACTCTGTACGAGGTGTTTGAAAGTGGACAAATGCCCGAAGGGTGGCTTATTGGTAAAGTATTTTGTCTTAACAACATAAACTGTAAGATTACATAGACATAGGAATAAGCTACATCGGTGTACACCCTGATTTAAGCAAAGCCTACCTAAAATGGATGTGTTATTAGTTGTCAGGCTGTTCACACACAACCAGATCAGCAGCTTAGCAGCTCACAAAAGAAAGATTTGCAAAGTTGTCTTTGAGTCCAATGAAGGTGGTTAACCAATGTGTAAATGGTGTCCTCTAGCCACCCAAAGAAAACCTACAAATGATTCCAATGGTATTGCCATATCCCCAAAGTACTTTGCATAAGTGAGTCAATATTGGTTTCCTCACTCTAGTTGCAGATATATTCCAGAAGTAAGACCTAGGCTAATGTAATAGGAACAGAATAGGGGCCAAGTTGTAACTTGCAAGAGAAACCCACCACTTTGTGTGTCCTTTTTCCCATTTGTATTAGTGATTTAGGCAGTTAGACAGAGTTGAGATGTTTCATATGATTTTTTGCAAACAGACGAGCAGGTTGTTTAGTAAAATGCCTAATTGTCTCCCATTTTGAGGAGTCATCTAAAGTCACATGATATGAATAACTAATGTATATTTTTCTTATTTTTCAGGGGATGCTGGTTACCCGCAGCTGACGTGGCTGATGGCTCCAATCAGGTACCCCCAGGGCCCAGCAGAGAGGAATTACAACAGGGCCTTGCGGAGAAGCCGGAGTATCATTGAGTTGACCATAGGTCTTCTCAAGTCCCGGTTTCTCTGCTTGGCCCGGCCTGGGGGTGAACTCCTGTACTCTCCTACAAAGGCTTCCAAGATCATCCTGGCGTGCTGCGTGTTGCACAACATGTGCGTTGCCCGGGATGATTCTTGGGAGCTGACGGAGGAGAGGGAGCCAGAGGTCCGTCAGCCGGCGGCCCCCAGGCGGCGGAGCACCGCTGCCGGTATGGCCACCCGGAATACCCTGGTTGCTAGCCACTTTACATGTAAGTACTGTAACCGGTCAAGATAGGGCATGTGTATTAATTAGCTAGTTAGCAGAGGTGCCACTCACAGGGAGACAGAGGGTGATTATCATCTGCCAATGACACTTGCCATTGTAGATAAAGTGTAGTCAACATTGGTAAAATTGTGTTACTTGAGCAAAAACATGCACCTCTAACCATAAACATGTTGGTATTGTGAATAGTGTAAAGGGCTGAGAAGAGCTGGCAGGTGTTTATTTGTGTCTATGCCACCTGTGTAGTTATTGATAACATGAACGGCTGCTTGGTATCTTATGGTGTTGTAATTTTCCAGAACATCAACATCTTGGAATCATGGCACGTACCATGGGAAGCCTGTGGTGATGGGCTGTCTGGCGTCACAGGTGTGTATTCAAATGTTTACATTAATGATTTCTGGTTTGTGTAAGTTGGCATAAAATGTGTTATTTCACTCGTGATGTCGAAATTAAATGAAGTTCAGAATGAAGCAAACAGGCATTAAGATGTGATTTTCATAATGAAATGTCTTATCCTTTGTTTTATTTTTCCAGGAGTGGTACTGCTTGCGGGTGTAGGTGGTAGAAACCCACCTTGATGGACTCCACTCATTTTCTTTTGTGGTCAGTGGATATTTGGTAAGGCACATGGCCAATGACCAACATGAACACCCTGGAACTTCGAAAGTGGCTTGGAAGCTGCCCAGCAACCTTGCCATGCCTGTCCCCTATGAGCTGGTAGAGGTGCAGAATGGATTCTGAACTCTGCCGGAAGTTGTGGAAGACATCAGAATCCCGTAGCCATGGAGCAAAGATCGTGGTCTGGCGCTGTAAAGGCACACGGACTGGAGAGTGACAATATTCTTTTGCTGCATCCCTCCTTCTGCTGTCATTCTCAAATAAATAAATACATTAGAATTGAACATGTGTTTTTTTGTTTTGTGTGGGTGCCTACAGACAAAAGGGCCATCCACACTGTAAGATTTAGAGAAGACTTTATCCTTCCGATTGACATTTTCTATGTAGTGCAAGGGCCTGCCTGATTGCATCCAAATTGAAAGTGTTGAGGTTTGAGCTTCTATTATATGGTTTGGTTAAGTCTACAGGAAAAAGTCTAGACAAATTGTTAGTGTATGGCCCATTAAGCTGCCAAGGCCGGAGTTTTGCACTTTGCATGCTGCTTGTACTGGTGATGTGAGGGGTTGTAATGTAGAGTAGGGATGTGACAGTGTTGTGTTGAGGTGTGAGGCAAATGTAGTGTTGGACTATGAGGGCCTGTGTTGTTGAAATATGGAGAGAGTCCAATATCAGACACCTATGTTTATTGGTCAAGAAATTGTAAGAACCATGGTAAATATGTAAAGAATTGCATCTCGATAAAACTAGGACCACACTCATAAAATCAAAATTGTGTTGTTTCCATTGATGTGCTTGAAATTTGGGTAGGACACCCCCCTCCCCCCCCAAATTCAAGATAGTTTAAAAAAACTGTTTAAAAAAATGAGAGTGAAAAGAGATCCCAAGTGTAGTGATGTGATTTGAACCCATGACGTTGTGAACTGCAGTGAAGTTGCAAAGCACTTAGCTATTGTGCAGAATAAAGCTGTATGGTGGAAAAAAGGGAGTGTGTTAAGGCTAAAAAGCACATATAGCTAAAGAACTAAACATTGTATGGAATGTGGGAAGAAGACCATGGTAAAATTGTGAGGTTTCATCTTGCCCTGAAGTAGGGTAGGGGTTTGGTCACTTGCCTTTGGTACTTTCCTTCATAAGATCGATTCGACACACAGACAAGATCAAAAAAACACTTAAAATGGTGTAAGCTTGCAAGCGCTTCTGAGTGTAACATTATTTAGCAATATATATGATGTAATCCGTTCCATTTTAGCAATATAAACAAAAAAAGAAAATAAAAAAAGTAGGTGGAGATGGTAAGCCTCGAACCTACAGCAGAGGGAGATGAATTACAGACATGTGATGTGTGCACTAATCCACTAGCCCACATCGCTATGTGAAACTGCTATAAGCAGGAAGACATAAGTTTGCGAATTGGCGAAGCCGCGATCGTAAGTGAATCCCGCTGACGGCGGAATTCATTATTGCTGTTTTACTCGCCAATTCGCCGCAGCGCCAGTTAATTGATTTGAACGCGGCGAAACTGAAACACGTCATAGATGTTTGAAGCTGCAGTTTCTTTAAATCCGGCCCCCCATGTGTGGATTAAGGCTACTTATGTTCCGGGTAAAGACAATGACCTGGCGGATGCTTTATCTCGCTTTCAGGTGCACAGATTCTTTCAGCTCCTCCCGGAAGCGGATACTGTGGGCGTGCCTTGCCCGGCTCACCTGTGGGATTTAGTCTAGCATTGGTGATGGATAATGTTCGACACTCCCTGGCGTACAGCACTTGGTCGAGTTATCAATCAGCATTTGCTGTATGGCTGGCGTTCCTTGACTCCTTGAACAGCCCTCGGGAGTCTTTCTCAGAGGAGTTGGTCTTAATATTTCTTAATTCTTTATTTGAAAAAGGATATTCGTGGACTCATGTAAATAAGTTACTGGCTGGTATTTCCTTTTTCGTTAAGATGCAGGGCCATCCGGCCTGCTCCTCGTTCTTTTCGGTCCAGCAGGCTATGAAGGGATATAGAAGGAGGAATGCGCATGTGGACCTGAGGCGCCCAATTACGCTGGATATTTTGCAACAGCTGTGTAATGTTTTGGCGGGCGTGTGTTACTCGCCTTTTGAAGCTACAATGTTTAGGGCGGTTTTTTCCTTGCTGTTTTTTGCAGCATTAAGGATTTCTGAGCTTATACCGGTGCGCTTAGTTTCGGGTTCGGGTCTAAAATTGGCTTATGTGTATTGCACGGTTAACAGGCTGAGCATTTTTCTGGTTAAATCCAAAACGGATCAGTCAGGGGTGGGTCATTGGTGCCACATGAACAGATTTAGGGGTTCTCCAATCTGTCCAGTTTTGTTAGTGTCTGAATACTTAAAGGTCAGACCTGGGGGTAATTCTTATCTTCTGGTGCATGAAGACGGGTAACCAATGACTAAATTTCAATTTGACTTCCTGCTCAAGAAATGCCTGCAAACACTTGGTATGGGTCGGTTGCGGTTCTCATCACACTCATTCAGGATTGGGGCCGCAACCGAGGCATCTAGGGCAGGGTTAGGGGTTAGTGTTATCAAGCATTTGGGAAGGTGGAGGTCGGAGTGTTATGCTTCCTATGTGCGTCCTAACCTTGTCTTTGCTCCTTTCAGGTAATCGCTTGCAGGTGTGGATTGTGGGGCACTCTTTTATTTTTTGGGCCCAACAAAGAGCGAGGCACCGGATTTACTCCGAACTCCTTGGCCTGGATCGCCACAAGTTTCAAGTATCGTGGTTTAGCAAACGGGGTATGCGGTGGGAGGAGTAATTGCTCAGCTTAGACAGGTTATTGTTGTCCCGCCCACTACCGGATATTCTCTTGGTTCATTTGGGGGGTAATGATGTGGGTCACGTTAGGACCTTGGATATTATTTTTGGGATACGTGACGACTTGCGGGACCTTAAGCTGAGATTCCCAAGCATGGTCATTATGTTTTCGGAGATCATTAACAGGTTGGTTTGGTCATCTGGCCATTTGCGGTTATTAGGAAAGGTGAAGAAGAGGGTCAATAGGGCTCTTGAGAAATTTCTACCACAAGTGGGGGTCATGACATATCGGCACTCAGACTTGGAAGGTGGAATTCAGGGCCTCTATCGTGGGGATGGAGTTCACCTCTCAAATATTGGCCTTGATATATTTAATGCTAATTTGGGATCGATAATTGAACTGGCCGCGCTGCGGGGGGTTGGTGACAGGCAATGAGGCATTGCCTGTCTGGTGGATGTTGATCAATCTGTTATGATATACTGTAAGTGACAAACCGAGTTGTTGATGACTGGGTTGGTCTGTTGGTGAATATTTATGAAATATGGTGTTTTATGTTTAATATGGTTACCAGTTAATAAAGCAGGCTGCGGCCATATTTTATCCAAATTAAGTGCCGTTTTTGGTTTATAGTTAACTTATGTTAATTTGGGTTTAAGTATTAAGGTACAATATCACTCCTTCCTACCATCCCATATTTGAAAGGGGGCCATTTTAGCCCCTCTTTCATATGGGATGGTGGAAGGGATAACTGTAAAAGGATAGGGTAAACTTGTAGTTAATGGGGCTCAATAGTTTTCCTCAGGCTCTATTTTCCCGCCAGGATGGGTAACTAGGCAGTTTAGGAGGATCACCAGGCAGTTTAGTGGAGGTTACTAGGCAGTTTAGGTTTATGTGGGTCAATTAGCGAATGAGCCCCTTCTCTCCGCCCTACTCTCCTCAGCCTATGAGGTGGAGGTTACCTCAGGAGCATCTATACTTAAACAGCCTCCCGAGCCCCGGGGCTCAATCTTCAACAGAACCCCTCACCTGTGTTCCCCTCCCTCCCTCCCTTGGTTTGTCGCGGCTGCTAAATATTAACTGGTTGGGTCACCTCTGTTTCAGAGGGTGACGTTATTTATTGATTGGTTTGGTTGATATGTTTTATGGTGGATGTTGATCAATCTGTTATGATATACTGTAAGTGACAACCCGAGTTGTTGATGACTGGGTTGGTCTGTTGGTGAATATTTATGAAATATGGTGTTTTATGTTTAATATGGTTACCAGTTAATAAAGCAGGCCGCGGCCATATTTTATCCAAATTAAGTCTGAGTGCCGTTTTTTATTAAAAAAAAAAAAAAAAATGTATGGTTTATAGTTAACTTATGTTAATTTGGGTTTAAGTATTAATGTACAATATCACTCCTTCCTACCATCCCATATCCTTACCTCCATGACTAAGCCCCGTTAGTGGGGTGAAGCATGTCAGGGGGTGTGGTCTGGATAGAGTTAGGTTGAGGTTCCTATCACTTATCATGCTGGGCTTGTATGGTGTGCGGTGGCTGAGATTTTCTCTCTATTTGTTCTATTTGCCTTGTTGACTTCATCTGTCTAACTAAGAAAATATACAGGTTTGTATGAGGGAAGGGCTCCTTTCTCTGAATCATGCTGCTATGTATGTGTGTTTTGAAAATATGTAAATACCCGAAGGTCAAGTTATGCAGGCTATTCAGAATATAGTGGTAATTTGCTGCAGAGAACCAGCAATTTACAGCACTTTCCATGCCACCTGCTGGCTGTAAATATGTACATGATGCCATTGGTACGTATGACGTGTATACATGTTTACCTAAACAAAAATAAAATTAAAATAAACTCAGCATTTCTTAATATTTCAGTTCTTAGCATTGCGCAGAAAGAAAGTTATGCAAAAGTTCATGGTCTTTAAAAAAAGTCTAATTGAAGATGCTAAACTCTTCCCACAATAATACATAAACAAGCAATTTTGTCTTTTCAGTACCATATTGTTTCTGTTTTTTGAACCTTGTAAGCTGTTGATTTGAGATGTTGCCAGGCATACTGTGCAATTTTATATTTATTATCGCAGGTGCAGTTTGTATTTTTTAACAGAACAATGTCAGCCTGAAGTGAAAACATAAAATGACACACTACTGTATGTATTGCATTCATGTAGTTTTAGTATAGGGGTGGGGCTTCAGTGAGTGACATCTGACATTGCAGAGCGGTTGGCAATGGAAGGAAGCAGCCTGTTCCTGTTTGTCTGCTATGCGTTCTACTGTGTTAGCAAGAAGATCACTAATCTTTTTCAAAACACTTACAAAGCTGAAGGGGAGAAATGCAGCAAGTAACAGCTCTTACGTCAGTTCACTTCATTCGTTTGTACATGTTGTGCAGAAATGTAGGGTTTTCAAGAATAGTATAGATGATGTATGCCTAATTAATAAATAATAACTAGCGTGTTACAGTTTCATTATGTGGTTAGGACGACATTTTACAATGTAATCTTGAAATCTCTCAAACCTTGCTTTAGGAAGCCATCTGACAAAGCACATAAATGGTATTCTAGTAGCCATGAAGGTATCCATTCATTATTAAAGTGTAATTATCACTTATTCAGACATAATGTTCCACTTTATGACTCCAGTTATTATCAGATCTAATAAAGTCAGTAGTAAAAAACTCACATAAGGGAAAAGAATTGCTGCAATGCTTTCTATCTCTGCAGATAATGGGACTCTGAGGCTGACCACATATTATAGTGTCTGCCAAAGGACATACAGTACATGACATGCTGCCAGAAGGAGCCAGGGGCCCTGCTTTCTGCAGCAAAGATATGAACTTCTTTACTTCCTTTTCTTAATAAGGGAGGATTGTGAGGATAGTGGGGTGAGGTTCTTTGACTGTTGGTCTGCTATAAAGCAAACCTGTGATTTGTGCATGCAGGGCAAAACATGAGCTCCATTCCCAACAGCACATATTCAGCTTTCCTTTTCTCCCTTGTCATTGCATTTAGCCACTGGGAGCATAGAAAGACCCCAACACTTCCAGGTATGGGGAGCAGGTGACTCAGTCCTCTTACCAAGAAGGTAGTGACCTCACTCCAACATTGACTCAGTCCTCTTCCTCTCTTGTTAACCACTTCTGGCCCGGAAGGTTTTACCCCCTTAAAGCAGAGTTCCGGCCTCAAAAATGACTTTGGGCCATCCGCTTGCTTTAAATGCCCTAAAACACATTTTTTTTTTTCTTTACTCACCTTGTTTTTGAAGAAAGTATACTTATCTTCCTTCTACTTCCTCCCTCTGTGGCCGTGGCCCGCACTGTCACTTCCTGCTTGCATTGAATCCTGGGAGCTGAACGACATCGCTCCCAGAGTCAATGCGACTGCACTGGCCTCGCTCGTCAGTTCCGGTGCAGGCGCGTCATTCCCTGCTAAACAGCTTCTGGGCATGCCCAGAAGCTGTTCAGGGATAACGCGCCTGCACTGGAAGTGACAAGCAGGGCAGGTGAAGGGAATTCTGGGATGAAGAGGACATGAAAGAGGACATTGAAGAGGACGCCCTTGCTTCAGCTGCCCACACCTGAGATGGCAGCGCTGGAGAAGAAATTTTCAAGGTAAGTATTCTAAAAGGTAAGTGCAACCTGGGACAGTTCAGAGGCTATCCATTCTGGAATGCACTAGCCCTGACTGTCCCGGGGGTATTTTTTTGTAAAAAAACTTTTCCGAGGCCGGAAGTCCGTTTTAATGACCAGGCCATTTTTTGCGATTCGGCATTGTGTTACTTTAACTGACAATTGCGCGGCCATGCGACGCTGTAACCCAATAAAATGTATGTACTTTTTCCCCCCACAAATAGAGCTTTCTTTTTGTGGTAGTGGATCACCTGTGCAATTTTTATTTTTTGCGCTATAAACAAAAAAAAGCAACAATTCTGAAAAAAAAAATATTTTTTTTTCACTTTTTGCTATATACCATTCCCCCCCAAAAAATTCAAAAATCAATTTTTTTCATCCTTTTAGGCCAATTTGTATTCTACATTTTTTTGGTAAAAAAATCTCAATAAGTTTTGATTGGTTTGCGCAAAAGTTATCGCATCTATAAACTAGGGGAAAGATTTATGTCCCACAGCTTCCCACAGCTGAGCCAGCCGGCTGTATTATATCTGCGGCGGGCGGACGGCAAGTGGTTAAGGTGCTGGGTAGTTGGATGACTTTGTCCTCAGCTCTTTGTAAAGCCGGTCATACACAGTCAGATTTGTTTTTTTTTTTTTTGTTCAGTCTACAGGCTGAATGAAATAATTCTAGTATATTCCCCCATCCACACTTTACAGCAAGGACAGACAAATCTCCCACTGCTGCTATTTTATTTTCAAAGCCAACACCAGTAGCTGTTAGAATCCTAAAACAGTGGCTGCATCTGATTGGATGCAGCCGCTAGTCGGCCAAATATTTTTCATCCAGCTGCTTCGATTTTTACGTAGAAGGCCCCTTTCACACGGGCGCACCGCCCGACAGAGTCCGTTCTGCTCAGCAGGGGATCGATCCGCCGATCCCCGTTGAGCAGGTGGATGACAGCTCCGTCTCCGCTCTGTGTGCAGAGACGGAGCTGTCAGATCCCCGCTCTCCTCTATGGGGAGATCGGATGAGAACAGTCCGCCTGTTTCGTTCTCATCCGATCCAATCCGATCCTCCAGACGGATGGAAAATAGGGTTTCCATCCGTCCGGATTTCATGCACAGGATCGGAATCGGATAGCAGCGGGTGTCAGCGGAGATGTCAGGACAAGCCTGATCATTGGAGGAGAATACACCGAGTTCCCAGCATTGAGAACTGACCACACAGTGCTCTTCTGTTTAGTGTGGTCAGCTTTTAATAGTAAAGCAAGGGGACTGGCAGGAACACCAGGGATTTCACACAAAGGAAACAATACAAAGAGAACAGAATACTTTCTCACACAAGTCTATGGTATAGCAGGCACATATCAGGAATATTAGGTGTTGGAGTAACAAACACTTTAAGCCTAGTACACACTATACATTTTTTTCCTTCAACCCAGCAAGCTGAACAAAAAAAAAAAAAAAATGAAGAGCTCAGAAGGAGCTTGCTGTACTAACAACAACTAACAATGTTAGTACAGTGATCTCCCCACTGAGCTGTTGTGTTGTGACAGGGGAATTGCCCCCCCCCCCCCTCCACTAGAACACACATGTCAGCACTTTTAGCCATTGGCAGACCTTTTTCGATCATGTCCTTTCGACAGAAGCTGGGCATTTAGCCAGCTTCTGTCAAGCCGGCTGCCATACACATGGGCAGAATGTTGGCCAGTTCCTTTTTAACCAGCCAATACCACCCGATAATTGCCCCATGTGTATGGGGTTTTACCGGAGCTGGATCTCAAACCAGGGCTGAGCATAAGAGCAGAGTCTCTTTTGGCTCTCTTCCTCCTCATTGGCATAGACACAGTAGTGGGAGCCATTGGCATAGACACAGTAGTGGGAGCCATTGGCATAGACACAGTAGTTGGAGCCATTGGCTCAAACACAGCAGGGGGAGCCATTGTTAACCACAACCAGTGAGGAGGGAACGGGGGGGGGGGGTTTAGCCATGTTCCAGGTGTCTAAGGACACACAGACTGGGGCTCGGGAGCAGACCTGCATGAGTGCCCTATAGCAAGCAGCGTGCTATGGGGGCTTGCGTGAGGGGAGAAGCTGCAAACGCTGGTGGGGAATAGTGATGGACGAACATCGGCCGGGCGGTTCGCGAACGCCAGCCGCAAATTTTCTCAAAAGTCCGCGAACCGCAGGTTCGCGGCGGGCCCCATTGACTTTAATGGGAGGCGAACTTTAAAAACATTTAGGTCATATTTGCAGCCACAAAAGACGTACTAGCTGTGCACAAATAGTCCCAGCACATGGACAATGTCATAACGGAAGTATTGCAATTGAAAAAGTTGCCCTAAATTGTTTTATTTTTTTTTTTACAGCAAAAAATATTTTTATTTTTTTTTATAAATCAGCCAGAACTGACAGCAGCCGGTAAATACATTGTCTAATACATATAGGGTCCATTCACACATCTGTAAAATGGGTCCACATCCATTCCACAATTTGGCGGAACCTTTACTGACCCATTGTTTTTCATTTCCAGTCTGAAAAATTAGGCTTTCACAGGATAAAGAAGTAAGTGTCGGCCATTCCAGGCCCCAAAAATTAACCCACATGCGTTTACCTGACAGCTAAGAATGTAGTATTCTGTGGCTGAAGGTACATTAGGCATTCACAGGATACAGAAGTAAGTGTCGCCCATTCCATGCCCCAAACATTAGCCCACGTGGGTTTACCTAACAGCTAAGTACGTAGTATTCTGTGGCTGAAGGTACATTAGGCATTCACACAGTATACAGAAGTAAGTTTCGGCCTGTATAGGCTGCAAAAATTAGCTCACATGGTTTGAACTGACAGCAAAAAAATTAGTTTTTGATGGCTAGAGGTACTGTAGGCGTTCACAGTACACAGAACCGTAAGTGTCGGCCTGTATGGGCTCCAAAAATTAGCTCACATGGTTTGAACTGACAGCAAAAAACGTAGTTTTTGATGGCTAGAGGTACTGTAGGCGCTCACAGTACACAGAACCGTAAGTGTCGGCCTGTATAGGCTCCAAAAATTAGCTCACATGGTTTGAACTGACAGCAAAAAACTTAGTTTTGGATGGCTAGAGGTACGGTAGGCGTTCACAGTACACAGAAACGTAAATGTCAGCCTGTATAGGCTCCATAAACTAGCTCACATGGTTTGAACTGACAGCAAAGAAGTTTTTGATGGCTAGAGGTACATTAGGCATTCACAGAAAAAATAATTGTCAGCCCTGAAAGTCCCCTAAAATTTGCCATTCAATGGACATGAAATGCCTTTTATGCCGCTGTATATAGCGAAGCCAAGGACCAGGAATTGTTGTGGGTGGAGGAATTTCGATGAAACCTGGTCTACTGGTCACATGTGTTGAATTCCTCAGAGATCCATGCCTCATTCATTTTTATAAATGTGAGGTAGTCTACACTGTCATGAGCTAGGCGAGTGCGCTTATCGGTCACGATCCCCCCTGCTGCACTGAACGTCCTTTCGGACAGGACACTGGACGGGGGGCAAGCCAACATTTCCATTGCAAATTGTGCAAGCTCTGGCCAGAGGTCAAGCCTGCCCACCCAGTAGTCCAGGGGTTCATCACTCTTCAGAGTGTCCACATCGGCCGTTAACCCGATGTAGTCGGACACCTGTCGGCCTAGGCGTTCCCTCATGCTGGATCCGGAGTACAGCTGTCGATGGTTCGGCTGAAAGAAGGATCTCATATCTGAAGTGACCAAGACATCTTCCAACTGCCCTCTTCTTGCAGGCGCTGTTGGATTGCTACCCGCAACTGTCTCTCTGTGACTGGACATTACTCTGCCAGCGCACGGAAAAGCAGAATGCAGCATTTCCCTCAGCAAGGCCTAGAAGTGCTGCATTCTGACCTCTGTGATTGTTGAAACATTTTCCGCCATTTTGTGTTTGTACCGGGGGTCTAAGTACGTTGCCACCCAGGACTGGTCCTTGGCCTTTATGCGTTTTATAGGGGGGTCCCCCTTAAAACACTGCAGCATGTAGGCCCCCATTCCCACTAAACTGGAAGCGGTATAGCGGCCTGCTTCCAGATCATCATCCAGGATAATGTCATCCTCGTTCTCCTCCCCCCATCCACGGATATCACCAGGGATCCCAGAAAGGTTTAAAGCATGCTCTTCTTGCTCCTCCTCATCCCCCCCAGCACCATCCTCCTCCTCTGACTCCTCTTCAGACTCCTGCTGTTGATTTGTCTCAGATGGAGTAGCACCCCCTGGGAATTCATCCAACATTGCGACTTCCTCATCTTCCTGCTCCTGCTCCTCGACGGCTTGATCAATGACACGGCGCAATGCACGCTCCAGAAAGAAGGCGTAAGGTATGATGTCACTTATGGCGCCCTGGCCGTGACTGACTAGTTTGGTGATCTCATCGAATGGCCGCAGAAGTCTGCATACGTCCCGCATGAGCAGCCACTGGCAAGGTGAAAAATACCCAAGCTCCCCACAACCTGTCCTGCCTCCGAGTTCAAACAGGTAGTCATTAACTGCACGTTTCTGCTGGAGCAGCCTATCGAGCATATGCAACGTTGAGTTCCATCGCGTCGGGCAGTCACAAATAAGACGCCTGAGGGGCAGGTTGTGTCGCCGCTGAATTTCAGCAAGGCGAGCCATGGCTGTGTAAGATCTTCGGAAATGGCCCGAGATTTTCCTGGCCTGCCGCAAGACGTCCTGGACCCCAGGGTATTTGCCAACAAATCGCTGCACCGCCAAGTTCAGGACGTGTGCCATGCATGGCACGTGTATTATTTTGCCCTGTTTCAGCGCGCTCAGCAGATTGGCACCGTTGTTGCACACCACTTTACCAACTGTCAAATTGAGCCGTGTCAGCCACTGATCTGCCTGTGAACGCAAAGCTGAAAGGAGTGCAGGACAAGTGTGTCTCTTGGCTTCCAGGCACAACAGACACAGCATGGTAACGTCTCACCTGGCATGTGGAATAGGTTCTGGGGTTGTTGGGCGGCGCAGGAGAAGAGACGGTAGCAGCGGAAGAGGAGGAGTCAGCCGAGGAGGAGAGGGAGGATGATGGAGGAGAAGAAGAGGCAGGCCTGCTTGCAATCCGTGGTGGTATAACTAAATCTACACAGGTGCCACGGGTTACATGCTTAACGGCCATCAGAAGGTTCACCCAGTGGGCAGTAAAAGTTATATACCTTCCCTGCCCGTGTTTACTAGACCATGTGTCTGTGGTCAGATGTATCTTGGCACCAACACTGTGTGCCAGAGATATATATTGACTTGCTGCTTAACATGGTCATACAGCTCTGGAATGCCCTTTTGCAAGAAATATTTCCTGCCTGGGACCTTCCATTGTGGTGTTCCAATGGCCACAAATTTACGAAAGGCCTCCGAGTCCACCAGTTGATATTGCAGTAGTTGGCGGGCTATCAGTTCCAACAAGCCAGCAGTCAAACGTTGGGCAAGAGGGTTATCCAGCGTCATCATTTTTTTCCGCTCCAACATTTGGACCACAGAAGCCTGCCTTTTTCCAGAACAACGTGACGACGGCATCATGGAAGGTGGAGTGGAGGGCAAATGTGAGGAGAGAGGAGAAGGAGAAGCAGAAGGAGAAGGGGCTGGACGGTGAGAGCCAGGAGTGTGGCTTTGTGGGTTCTGACGGTGTTGCTCCCACTGGGTTCGGTGATGGGAGTTTAGGTGCCTTCTTAAGGCGGTTTTCCCTAGGTGAGTGTTGGGCTTACCACGACTTATGCGTTGACTGCAAAGGCTGCAGATGGCAACACTGTTGTCAGCAACGGACACATTAAAAAAAGCCCACACAGCGGAGCCATGTGCCGGCGTCCTGGGAGCGCCAGATGTGACTGTACATGGTTGATGGCTCGCTCCTGATACATTTGCAGTCTGCTTTGTACCTATTGTGCAATGCAAGTTCTGTCTGCCTCTCCTCCCTATCTGCTGGTCCGTCTCTCCCTCGGAACTCCCTTCCTCTTCCTCTCTTGTGGACACCCATGTGACGTCCATAGACTCGTCATCATCGACGTCATCTTCCCCACCACTAACATTCGAGATCGCGGAGTAGGCAGCAACAGCGGGGACCAACCTCCTTGGGCTGATCTGGGTACTGTCTTCAGACTGCTGAGTGGCGGCTGTTGCTACCTCCTCTTCCTCATCCGATTCCAACAATGGCTGCGCATCGCAAACGTCTTTTGAAACTTCACAGTTAGGCTCCGGCCTACTGCTCCTGCCCTACCCTTACCACCCCTGCGTATGTCTCTGCCTCTTCCTCTGCCTGTCATGTTTTTTAATAACCCTGTGACAAAAGTCTCTAGAGAATCGCAGTATATCTGGAAAAAGGTAGATAACACCCCGCTTTAGTCTGTGGTATTGGGGGGGCCACTGGTCTATCACACCAGTTCTACAAATAATTGGCCAGTAACTGTTGTCACTGTGTGTAGCACAGTCAACACAGCAAGAGAGGCCAAATTTTTGCAGGACTAAAATACACTCTTAGAAAAGTATACTGCTAAATAACACCCCGCTTCAATATGTGCTATTGGGGGGCCACTGGTTTATCACACCAGTTGTTGAAAAAATTGGCCAGTGAATTTGGCGCTGTGTGTATCAGACTTCACACAGCAACAGAGGCAATGTTGTTGCAGGACACAAATACACTTGTAAAAGTATACTCAGATAACACCCCACTTCAATATGTGCTATTGGGGGGCCACTGGTCTGTCACACCAGTTCTACAAATAATTGGCCAGGGAGTTTGCCACTGTGTGTAGTGTTGCTGCAGAAACGCTCAGTCTCACCACCACACCTGTCACAATGCTGCACAGTGCACAATAATAGTACTAATACACTATAATATGCTTTCTACAAAGTATATTATACTGTGGATTAACCCCCCCCCCTTTTTATTGCACTGCACAGCAATACCAAAAAATTTGCAGCCCTTTAAATGATTTTTGTGGACATTGACAGATCAATTTGTCTGTGACTGCAGCCAATCTCTAACTGCCCCTAAAGCTACCATTGGATACCTGCCCCTATAGTAAAGAGACTGTAATAGAGCCTAGAATGACATTGGAGCACTTTACATGACTTTTGTGGACATTGACAGAGCGATTTGTGTGTGACTACAGCCAATCTCTAACTGCCCCTAAAGCAACCACAGGATACCTCTCCCTAAGCTCTAAAGATACTAGACCTATACCAAAATACCAGCCCTCAAAAGGACTTTTGTGGACATTGACAGAGGGATTTGTGACTGCAGCCGATCTCTAACTGCCCCTAAAGCAACCACTGGATACCTCTCCCTAAGCTCAAAAGATACTAGTAGACCTACACCGAAAAATACCAGCCCTGAAAAGGACTTTTGTGGATCTTCACAACGCTATATGTGTCTAGCAAACTCTCCCTGACGAGCACAGCAGACCTCTCCCTACACTGGCAGAAAGCGGAATGTGAAATGGCCACCAGATCGGGTCTATTTATAGGGTAGGGGGACTGTCCATGTGCTGGAATGTTTCAATTGGCTGTCCCGTTCCACCTGACGGCTGTGTCACGGGTCAAATTTCTCCCCAATGTAAACAAATATGGCCGCCGCGAACGACGCCATGTGTTTGGAAATTTGGCGGGTAGCGAACAAGCAAAATTCGCTGCTAACCGGCCGCCGGGCGAACCGCAAGGCCATCTCTAGTGGGGAACCCAATAAAAGAAGGATCAACGCTGCTCTGTGCAAAACCATTGCATAGAGCAGGTAAGTATGATGTGTTTGTTATTTAAATTTTAGCAAATCAAGCATTTACAATCACTTTAGGCTTCAGCTAGAGCAACTCAGAGAATACATGGGGCATCCTTTTCTGACTCCAAGCAGCTTAACAGAGTAACTAACTGAAAAGAAAATGCAGCTTGCCCAAGAATGCCCATTCACCCATCAAGCCATTCAGTATTTGTATACCTCCTTGTTGTGATGTTTTCAGAAAGCTATGTACAGCAATCTACCATCCCCTCCCACCCACCCTGGATTTCATAGAGAAGCACAGAGACCCCAGCAATGATGTCGCTGGGTTTAAAATAGGATAAGTTGTGAAAACAGGATCTTTTTCATCTATCCAAAAATAGAAACTTTGCCTATATTTACACTTTGAGATGTTCTTATATATTGCTGTGTACAGAAAGCTGCATTGTATTGCAATTATTTTTTTTATTTACTTAGGTTAATCATTATTCATTGATAACACATTTAATGTTTTTATAACATTTTCCTTCCAAATAACAACTGAATAAAATTGGATTGTAAGCAGGAATAAACACTAATCAGTAGATTTGGCTCCCTCAAAGTCCGTTGTGCAATCAGGTTGAAATAACCCAGTGTTTCTAGGATTCTTGTATACTGCTGGAAGCTGGCAAACACAAAGCCATTCCTTCACCTTGCCAGTAAGATGTGTGGAGGTCAGAGCCCAATTAATCTGTACTGAGCAACAAAACGTTATGTACTTAGGAGGATTACCGTTTGAAGCTTGTAGCTGATTAAAGGATAGAATAACATTTTTGGAAGATACCAGTACCCAGGATTTGTTGTCAATTTTCATGCATTTATTTCCACAAGCTTGCAAATGTTTTGATGTTTGCTTATTTTATTTATTTTTTGTTAAGTAAAAAAAAGCAAAAAAATTAAAAAAAAAAAACATTTATATTACTTATCCGCCCATTTCGGATGTGTCTTCTCTCTCAGGGAGATATCTGCACACCAATGGGCAGTCTAGTTAGTCGCTTATAGTTTCTATTAAGATCTATTGTTTTTGAATATTCAGTTTGTAAGCACTGAAATTATTAGTGGAATGAGACTTCTGCTATTGTGTACATAGCAGTGATGTTAGCAGTGACACCCCTAGCTAGTATTAAGAAGTTGGGGTTGGGTTTGCCATTTAAACTAGTGACCTCCTTTTACCATAGTGCCCACAGAGAATGTAATGGTTGCTAATTATGAAACAAAGCAACATATTGTTTGCAGCGCAGACATACACTCTTCAATGCACATTCTTTAATGAGTTCCATGTCTATAATATGTAGGGAATATGGTGAAAAAAGTGTTAGCTGATGGTTTTTCTCTTTGACTGACAGCTCTGATAATGTTCTGAAAAACTAGCACAAGCAGTCAAGCGATTGTCTATAGTAACATTTGGATGCTGTGTGCTATGGCCACGTATATTTATAAAACATATGCCGTCAGGTCATCTAGGAGCCTGCTCTGCTTTTTAAAGTTAATGTATGCTACACACACACTTCATTTACAGTCAGGTCCATAAATATTGGGACATCAACACAATTCTAATTTTATTGGATCTATACACCACCACAATGGATTTGAAATGAAACAAACAAAATCTGCTTTAACTGCAGACTTTCAGCTTTAATTTGAGGGTATTTACATCCAAATCAGGTGAACGGTGTAGGAATTACAACAGTTTGTATATGTGCCTCCCACTTTTTAAGGGACCAAAAGTAATGGGACAATTGGATGCTCAGCTGTTCCATGGCCAGGTGTGTGTTATTCCCTCATTATCCCATTTACAATGAGCAGATACAAGGTCCAGAGTTAATTTCAAGTGTGCTATTTGCATTTGAAATCTGTTGCTGTCAACTCTCAATATGAGATACAAAGAGCTGTCACTATCAGTGAAGCAAGCCATCATTAGGCTGAAAAAACAAAACAAACCCATCAGAGAGATAGCAAAGACATTAGGTGTGGCCAAATCAACTGTTTGGAACATCCGTAAAAAGAAAGAATGCACCGGTGACCTCAGCAACACCAAAAGACCCGGAAGCCCACGGAAAAGAACTGTGGTGGATGACCAAAGAATTCTTTCCCTGGTGAAGAAAACACCCTTCACAACAGTTGCCCAGATCAAGAACACTCTCCAGGAGGTAGGTGTATATTTGTCAAAGTCAACAATCAAGAGAAGACTTCACCAGAGTGAATACAGAGGGTTCACCACAAGATGTAAACCATTGGTGAGCCTCAAAAACAGGAAGGCCAGATTAGAGTTTGCCAAACAACATCTAAAAAGGCCTTCACAGTTCTGATGAGACCAAGATCAACTTGTAGCAGAGTGATGGGAAGAGAAGAGTATGGAGAAGGAAAGGAACTGCTCATGATCCAAAGCATACCACCTCATCAGTGAAGCATGGTGGTGGAAGTGTCATGGCGTGTCACTGCCAATGGAACTGGTTCTCTTGTATTTATTGATGATGTGACTGCTGACAAAAGCAGCAGGATGAATTCTGAAGTGTTTCGGGCAATATTATCTGCTCATATTCAGCCAAATGCTTCAGAACTCATTGGACGGAGTTTCACAGTGCATGCATTTCACTTGCTGAAGACAAAACTGAAGGGAAAATGCCCCAAGAACAAGCAGGAACTGAAGACAGTTGCAGTAGAAGCCTGGCAGAGCATTACCAGGGATGAAACCCAGCGTCTGGTGATGTCTATGTGTTCCAGACTTCAGGCTGTAATTGACTGCAAAGGATTTGCAACCAAATATTAAAAAGTGAAAGTTTGATTTATGATTGTTAATCTGTCCCATTACTTTTGGTCCCTTAAAAAGTGGGAGGCACATATACAAACTGTTGTAATTCCTACACCGTTCACCTGATTTGGATGTAAATACCCTCAAATTAAAGCTGAAAGTCTGCAGTTAAAGCACATCTGGTGGTGTATAGAGACAAAAAGATTAGAATTTGTTGATGTCCCAATATTTATGGACCTGACTGTATTTGTTATTATTGTTTGAATTTTTTATTTGTTTTTTGGGGGGAATTAGATAAATATGAACGTTTGTTTGGTAATGTTATTTAGTAATCTATTCAGCCAGCAGATGGAGCTCCATTCTCCCTTTCAGATCATTGCATTGGATCTTTTTACCTGTGCTGACAGCTGGCTGTTTAATAGATTCCTTATCATCCCTTATTACAGAGCCCTGTCTTTCAATTAGCAGCCTAAAAGCAACTTGTCTCTTTAGCTTACCCATCGTGCTTTGGCAATCATGTACTAAATATTTATGTTTATTTTATATGTGTATTATATAGAGCTACAATTTGCAAAGCTCTTCTCGGGCTGCTAAAGTGCCTACCGACCTAGATCTTATGATAGATCTTTGTAAAAACATGCATGTTCCTGTTGGATGAATATGTTCTGGTCAAAGGAGGGGGAGATGGAGCACCTGATCATGGCTAGAGGATTAAAGTAGTATTAAACTCAAAATCAAACATTTATCATATTGCAGCTTACTAATTCTTAAAGTGTTTTTTACCCCAACACTTCATATTTCTGATATGTACCTGCTGTACCATGTACTTGTATGAGAAAGTATCCAGTTATTTGTATTGCTTCCTTTGTGTGAAATACCTGGTGTTTTCTGCCAGTCCCTCTGCTTTCCTATTAAAACTGACCACACTAAGCAGGAGAGCACACCGTAGTCAGTTCTCTAGCTATGATGGGAACTCAGACTGCTCTACTCCAATGATCAGACTTGTCCTGACACGCCCCCACTGCACAGCCATTCTAGTGGCACCCCCACTAGGGGGGGGGGGTGCCACTAGATGATCCTATTCATCTATAAACCAAAGTTGGAGCGGTGTACAAGCGCAGTTTGATTCTTGTTGGCGTACGCCACAGGAATCCACGTTATCTGGTAAGTGAGCTACCTTACCATCCAGCACTTTGCGGTGAAGTGGAGGGTCGTGATATCACCACACCAGTATTATTTGCACTCAGAAGACTTTACAGCACTATTGCACTTTTCTTTTAATCAGCAGTATCACAGACTTTTTAGCACTATTGCACTTTTTTTTAATCAGCAGTATCACAGACTTTTTATTGAAGCAATTCATTATCACCTGTTATTTAATATTGTATTTATTATTGTCATAATATTTTGTATTTGGCATTTTTCATGCACTTATAGCTGGTCACATAGTAAATAGGAAGTGCCGATGACCGGCTTTCCTTAGTTCGCGCCTGACAGGCGCGAGTAGGGGAGAGCCGATCGGCTGCTCTCCTGACGGGGGGGGGGTCTGTGCTGGTAATCAGAGCATTGATTACCAGTGAAGACCCTTGGGGGATGCCACTAGAGCCACCAGAGACTGCCCACCTATGGCCAGCAGGGATGCCCACTCATGGCCACCAGGGATGCCCCCCCCATGGCCACCAGGGATACCAATCAGTGCCTAGGGAGCCTGTCATTGCCCTCCTCATCAGTGCTGCCCATCATTGCCATCTATCAGTGCCACCCACCAGTGCCCATCATTGCCATCTATCAGTGCTGCCCACCAGTACCTATCATTGCCCATTAGTGCCACCGATCAGTGCCCATCATTGCCGCCTATCAGTGTCCATCAGTGCCGCCTATCAGTGCCTATCTTTGCCGCCTATTAGTGTCCATCAGTGCTGCCTGTCAGTGCCACCTATGAATACCCATCAATACTGCATATCAGTGCTGCATATCAGTGCCACCTATCAGTGCCCATCAGAGCTGCATATTAGTGCCTCATCATCAGTGTCACTCCATCAGTGCCACCCCATCAGTGCCTGTCAGTGCAGCCTCATCAGTGCTCATCAGTGCAGGAAAAAACTTATTTATTTACAAAATGTTATAACATAAACAAAAAAACTTTTTTTTTTCAAACTTTTCGGTCTTTATTTGTTTAGCAAAAAAGAAAAAACCTTGCAGTGATCAAATACCACCATAAAAAAGCTCTATTTGTGGGAAAAAATTACATACATTTGGTTTAGGTACAGTGTTGCATGACCGCACAATTGACATTCAAATTGCAACAGCGCTAAAAGCTGAAAATTGGCCTGGGCCGGAAGGGGGTGAAAGTGCCCTGTATTGAAGTGGTTAAATGTGATGGTTGTATTAGATTTATTTTTTTAGGTTTTCTTTCGATCATCTGGTTATCCGACCAGTAAGTCAGTTTTTCAATAGAACACGCTGTCCTGCAGATGTAGCAGTTAGAGGATTGACACAAACCATTTAACATTGACAGGGGTGCAAAAAAATAGCAAAAAAACTGTTTTATTTTATTTATGCATGCCAGCATATGCAGCTTAAAAATAACATTTAAAGCCCAAACATTCAAAATGACAATTTTGTTCTCATTATGAATAGAGTAAGGAAAGGGGGAGGGATTAAACCCTGTAATTTTATTTTTGCCATGCTAATGTCTCATTGGGGAGATTTCCCCTTACTTCCTGCCTCAAAGCCAAATCAGAAAGTGAAAGCAAATCCATCCAAAGTAAGGGAATCCCTAGTTGTCACCAGGGCACTGGAACTAGTGTCCTCATTGGAAGATTTACATCTATTTCTGTTCTGATGACAACCAAAAATGAGGGATATTATTTATTTTACTTTTTGGTGATAACGGTCACCAGGACAAGTAGAGAGGGTACATCCCCCAATTGGAAGCAATCAAAACCTTTCAGGTGTTCTAATACCTTTCTACTTCATTTAAAACTATATACAATGTTTTACCTTTAGTTATACCTTATTTAGCTGTTATGTTTTTTTTCCTTTTTCAATACTTTAACTTTATCTAATTTCAGCAAACAGAAGCAACATTGCTGAGCTGTTGTCTCCTTTAACCACCTCAAGACCTGACATGTGGACCTCATGCGTGTACTTATGGTGCTTTTCCACTGCATGGAACCGAATGGTTCGGCTCGCTTTTGTGTTTTTCCAAACCGGGCCAAGCAGGGCCAAGTGGAGCCGAGCCGGTACTTGCAGTGGAAAAGTGCCATTATTACCTCTTCCACTTCACGTACCTTGTGACCAGGTCAAAGATCTCCATACCGCGGGCTTGGATCAGGTTGCTATGGGATACCAATCACTAGGGAGGGAGCCAGAACATTGACTTCTTTGCAACGGGAGGACCTGTCACCACACCAAGTACCACCCATAACGACTGGTTACTTTGTTATCCTTAGCAGTAGCAACAGCTTTACTGTTCCTTATCTTGTTGAGTTAACCCCTTGCTTCATACCTCATATGTGCTTTACTGACCTAAAGTAGTGTAGTGTATCCGCCAGAGGACACTCATGCACCCCTTTAGTGACTTCAAACCTGGCTAAGAAACAGTTAACAAAGTTTACTAAAAGTTCTGCACTATAACAGGTTAAAAGAGAACTCTGGGCTGTGGAGGGAGCAGGAGTGGCTGGCCCAGGCTCTCAGCGGCTCTGGAGAGGCTAAGCAAGGTGCCGGTCCAGGGCTCTGGGCAGATCCTGATCATATGGTGGCGATCTTTCCCCAGCCTTGATACACACAAGGTGTACTAAGCTGCGCTCACCTTTAAACGTGCAAATATGTGGTATAATAAAATTATCTTATAAAGTGCATAGTGACAAATCATCAACTGTTTAAATAAATAAATGCATAAATAATTAGAGTGCATCAATAAAGTGCAACAAAAAGTTCAAAGTGATAAGTCCCAATAAGCGGATGTATCAATAAAGATATATCTCCAAGGAAAAAACTCTTCACATGGTAAATCCTTGAACCCTTCACCATATAGGCACCACTGTGTGAGTGTGCTTACCAGAAAGCACAGACCCCTTAATTACAGGGGGTCAATGCAAGCAGGATCAGTCAACAGGACCAGAATCCGGGTATGTAAGACCAAGCCCTCTGAAGTGGTCCCCTTCACAGCCTCCTGTACACCACAGAACTCCACACTCCTCCTCCTTATGCTCCTCAGCAGTATGAAAACAAAGGAATGACCAGGATAGTGAAGTACGTATTGACAGTTTAATGTAAAATAAGGTGGACACACTTACATCAGGGTCATAAAAACAGGCATATAAAACTTGAGATCCAAGATTAGACACAGGGTGGTAACCGCTTCCGCGTTCACTGGTCCTCTCCAGACAGTCTCAAAAATGGCAGTGATAGCAGGGTGATCGTATCCCAATACGAGCCGACGAAACCGGTCGGGAATATTGGGATACGATCACCCTGCTATCACTGCCATTTTTGAGACTGTCTGGAGAGGACCAGTGAACGCGGAAGCGGTTACCACCCTGTGTCTAATCTTGGATCTCAAGTTTTATATGCCTGTTTTTATGACCCTGATGTAAGTGTGTCCACCTTATTTTACATTAAACTGTCAATACGTACTTCACTATCCTGGTCATTCCTTTGTTTTCATACTGCTGAGGAGCATAAGGAGGAGGAGTGTGGAGTTCTGTGGTGTACAGGAGGCTGTGAAGGGGACCACTTCAGAGGGCTTGGTCTTACATACCCGGATTCTGGTCGTGTTGACTGATCCTGCTTGCATTGACCCCCTGTAATTAAGGGGTCTGTGCTTTCTGGTAAGCACACTCACACAGTGGTGCCTATATGGTGAAGGGTTCAAGGATTTACCATGTGAAGAGTTTTTTCCTTGGAGATATATCTTTATTGATACATCCGCTTATTGGGACTTATCACTTTGAACTTTTTGTTGCACTTTATTGATGCACTCTAATTATTTATGCATTTATTTATTTAAACAGTTGATGATTTGTCACTATGCACTTTATAAGATAATTTTATTATACCACATATTTGCACGTTTAAAGGTGAGCGCAGCTTAGTACACCTTGTGTGTATCATATATTTACTACACGTTTTTTACGATTGAGTTGCAGCTCCCTAGATTATTGGTTTACACCATTACATTGTGCACATCTTACACTATCATTGATTCCTACATTTCCAAACAAATAATTCACTTACTCACTAGCACATATAAATTATTTTTTTACTTATTTATATAGCACGTTTGCACTTTATCCAACAAGCGCAGGTACTTTTGGCGCTTAACGTCATTCGTTTACCATTTCCCCAGCCTTGACCAGCTCTGTGATGTCAGCCAACAGTGGGCTTCAGCTCGTTGTCAGCTGAAAGCGAGTCGCAGGAGTGCAGAACAAACTGCACTCATGTGATCCACAGGAGAAGTACAGCCAAATGAGCTTTGGCTGTGCTTCTCCTTTAAGTGCATGCACAGTTCAATGCATCTATCCCTAACAAGCTACTCTAGAGTATGACTGCACAGGCATACCTTGCAAAAGTGAGAGTCCATTACTTGGTACAGGTCCATGCTGTGGCAGGAGGGCCCCAGGGAGCTCCTGTGTAGCTGCTGGCTGTTAAGGGTTACATCATCTGTGAGCCTCTTGTTTATGTTGTTGTGGCTTGAGCTGGAGCAGATCCCTCTCTGTAAAGCAACTGGAGATTACATCTTTACAGCTTGTCTCTGTCTTCTTCCCATCCAGACTACGTGTGAGTAGAGCCCGCTTCCCTTTTATAACAGCACAGGGAGAAAGGCAGAGCCCAGAAAGAGCGGGAACAGCAGAACTAGCATTAACTCTCCCCTAACCTGGGAACACTAGCTAATTTACTGTACTAACATGGTACATTCCCTTTGCAGGCAGCTGTCTACAGCCTGCCTACACTTGCCCTCTCCTTTTCGCAAGCTATCCCGGCTGTGACTACTCCATAATGAAATAAAGTCAAAAGGGCAAAAAAATGTATACAAAATGGCATAGCAACTGTGCAACAGTAATACAACAACATTACAAGAACTGGCAACTGGTTAAACAGTAAAGTCTCTTAAACATAATTCTGTGTTTCCCCAAAAAAAAAAAAAAAAAAAACGGGTCTTATATTAATTTTGGCTACAAATAATGCATTAGGGCTTATTTTTGGGGGATGTCTTATTTGTCCCCTGTCTTCTCTCCCCCTCTCCTTCCCTGGCAGCTTAAGAGTCAGCATTTCTGTAATCCCCAAAATAAACCCTAGTTAAAGTCCTTGTAAAATCATTTAATCTGCTCTGTAAATGGATTTTATAATGTACAGTGTGTGTCTTTATGTAACATTGCAGAAAATATCATATTTACAGCGTCACTGGGCATTCACATGACTCCCTGGAGCGCTTCTTTCTCGCTCCGAGCACTGTTGAGGGAGATTCCAAGATCGCTGCTGACATCAGCCCTGCTCCGAGCACTGCAGAGAGAGGGGCCGCTGATGTCACCCGGGAGGAGAGGAGAAGAGCTCCGACGGGTCACATGAGTGCTCAGTGGGGACACTTTAAATACGGTATTTTCTACAATCATGTTACATAAAGACACACACTGGACGTTATATAATCCTTTTTCAGCGTGGATTACATGATTTAACAAGGACTTTAACTAGGGCTTTTCTAAGGGGTAGGACTTATATTGCAGCCATCCTAGAAAACGGAGATAGCTCCTATTTTTGGGGTAGGTCTTGTTTTCGGGGAAACACGGTATGCATGGTGACTTGTCCTGAAAGTTTGGGGAATCCAGCAGACTGGTGATATCAAGCAGTTCGTTGGTGGGAATCACCACCACTGTGGATTTCAGCAGTGAAGTGACTTGCAAGTCTGCAGAATCTTGACAGCAGGAGGACACAGATGAAGCATTCGGGACAAGCAATTCACCTGAAGCTGGTGGTACAGTTGTCAGCTCAACCCTAGATTCATTGGCTTGAAGGCCAACCCAGTTGCATCTTGTCTGACAACGATGCCCTGTCCTGACACAGGCACGATCACTTTTGGAGAGGCAGCGGCTCTGGCAACGGAGATGGTGGGGGTAGACAGCAAGGGATCATCCAACCACTTTTGCTGAGTCCCAGTTTATCTGGCCGCAGTACTTGTAGCAGGGGCCAATCCAAAATATAGGACAGCAGTTATGTTCCAAGTCTCTGGGTAAGCTTAGACAAGTTATAACTAACTATAGCCATGGTCTTTTAAGGGGCGGTCTTCAGCTGCATGAGGTAGGCGTAATCCCGTATTTAGCACCAAAAATGTAAGCAATGCGTAACGAGCAGTGGAATATCCATGCCAACCACTCCAAGTTGTAAGCCCACGTGATTCTTGAGCTATGCTAGGCAGTGCGGGCGAGGTCACTTACCCTGCATGTCAGGGCACTCATTGATTTAGAAATTAGCTTTCACCTTGTGCAGTAGTTAAGGTACAGAGTTCCTCTGAAAAGCGACTTCTTGTCCCATGTCACTACACACTGTAACTTGTAAGTTTGCATTAGGAGCAATGTGCTGAGCATGTGCCCAGTCCACCAGTCCAGCGTACCTCTGTTAACTCATTCCCAGTATCAAAATGGGGTCCAGCAGGGCACATATTGTGGACCTTATGTGTGCACTTATTACCTCTTTTACTTCACGTACCTCCTGACCAGGGTTTGGATCAGGTTGCTATTGGATACCGATTGCTAGGGAGGGAGCTAGAATTTTGACCCCTTTGCTGTTGGAAGACCTGTTACCTTACCAGGTACTATGTCTAAAGACTGGTTGCTTTGTGTCTTGAACATGCGCTTAGGTACCCTTAGCAACGGCTTTACTCTTCCTCGCCTTGCTGAGTTTATCTCTTGTGACTGCCCAGGCATACCTTGCAAAGGTGAGAGATAGTTACTTGGTACAATCAATGCTGTGGCAGGAGGGCCCCAGTGAGCACCTAGGTGACTGCTGGCTGTAAAGGTTTGCATTTTCTTCAGTGAGCCTCTTGCTTCTGTTCTCATCTGGCTTTAGCTGAAGCAGAGCCCTCTCTGGATTACATCTTCATGGCTTGTCTCTGTCTTCTTCCAATGCAGACTCCATGTGTGCAGAGCTCTTCTCCTTTTTATAATAGCACAAGGAGAGAGGCAGAGCCCAGAAAGAGCAGGAACTGCAGAACTAGCATTAACCCTTCCCTTACCTGGGTGGACTAGCTAATTTACTAACATGGTACATTCCCTCTGTAGGCAGCTGCCTACAGCCTTCTTTCATTTAAACTATGGTATATACAAACCCAAATACAAAAAATTTGGGACACTGTACAAATTGTGAGTAAATAAGAAATGGACTAATTTACAAATCTCATAATCTTATATTTTATTCACAATATAATATAGATAACATATCAAATGTTGAAAGTGAGACATTTTGAAATGTCATGCCAAATATTGGCTCATTTTGGATTTCATGAGAGCTACACATTCCAAAAAAGTTGGGACAGGCAGCAATAAGAGGCCGGAAAAGTTAAGTGTACATATAAGGAATAGCTGGAGGACCAATTTGCAACTTATTAGGTCAATTGGCAACATGATTGGGTATAAAAAGAGCCTCTCAGGGTGGCAGTGTCTCTCAGAAGTCAAGATGGGCAAAGGATCACCGAATTCCCCCAATGCTGCGGCGAAAAATAGTGGAGCAATATCAGAAAGGAGTTTCTCAGAGAAAAATTTGAAAGAGTTTGAAGTTCTCATCATCTACAGTACATAATATCATCCAAAGATTCAGAGAATCTGGAACAATCTCTGTTTGTAAGGGTCAAGGCCGGAAAACCATACTGAATGCCCATGATCTTCGGGCCCTTAGAAGGCACTGCATCACATACAGGAATGCTACTGTAATGGAAATCACAACATGGGCTCAGGAATACTTCCAGAAAACATTGTCGGTGAACACAATCCACCGTGCCATTTGCCGTTGCCATCTAAAACTTGATAGGCGAAAAAAGAAGCCATATCTAAACATGATCCAGAAGCGCAGGCGTTTTCTCTGGACCAAGGCTCGTTTAAAATGGACTGTGGCAAAGTGGAAAACTGTTCTGTGGTCAGATGAATCAAAATTTGAAGTTCTTTGTGGAAAACTGGGATGCCATGTCACCCGGATTAAAGAGGACAAGGACAACCCAAGTTGTTATCAGCGCTCAGTTCAGAAGCCTGCATCTCTGATAGTATTGGGTTGCATGAGTGTGTGTGGCATGAGCAGCTTACACATCTGAAAAGGCACCATCAATGCTGAAAGGTATATCCAAGTTATAGAACAACATCTGCTCCCATCCAGACGTCGTCTCTTTCAGGGAAGACCTTGCATTTTCCAACATGACAATGCCAGACCACATACTGCATCAATTACAACATCATGGCTGCGTAGAAGAAGGATCCGGGTACTGAAATGGCCAGCCTGCAGTCCAAATCTTTCACCCATAAAAAACATTTGGCGCATCATAAAGAGGAAGATGCGATAAAGAAGACCTAAGACAGTTGAGCAACTAGAAGCCTGTATTAGACAAGAATGGGACAAAATTCCTATCCCTAAACTTGAGTAACTTGTCTCCTCAGTCCCCAGACGTTTGCAGACTGTTAAAAAAAGAAGAGGCCACACAGTGGTAAACATGGCCTTGTCCCAACTTTTTTGAGATGTGTTGATGCCATGAAATTTAAAATCAACTTATTTTTCTCTTAAAATGATACATTTTCTCAGTTTAAACATTTGATATGTCATCTATGTTGTATTCTGAATAAAATATTAAAATTTGAAACTTCCACATCATTGCATTCTGTTTTTATTCACAATTTGTACAGTGTCCCAACTTTTTTGGAATCGGGTTTGTATATTTGAAAATTGATCATTCCTGATGTACTGACTAATTACACCCCAAAACACATTCTGCTTTGCCTCCTGAGTATGAGGATACCACATAGGTGAAACCTTTACACAACCTAGATGCATAGAGGGGCCTAAATCCAATGAGCACCTTCGGGCTTTCAAAGAATCACACTAGGGCTCACAATGAGTATAAATTATGCATCTAATTTCCTGACTACCTATCACATTTTTGGAGGCCCTTGACCACCAGGACAATGGAAACACCCACACAATCCCCAAATTGTGGAACATAAACAATCCAAGGCATGCTTAGAATTACATCCCAAAACACATTCTGCTACTCCTCTTGAGTGTGGTGATACCACATGCATGAGACTTTTTCACAGCCAAGCCAAGCAAGCCTAGCCTACTGGTATGTGGTTGCCCCTTGGAATGTCATGTTCACTGCCCAAGAAGTACAGGAGGCTGAAAAAAGGAATAACAAAATAATTCCTGTGGTTCTAGGAGTGCAGTAGTTCATGCAGATGGGTCAGTTCAAGTTGCAGGCAGAAACATGGTCAGCAACCAGGCAAAAGATTGGCCCAGGCAGCAAGCAGAAACACAGTCAATAAACAGGCAAGTACAGGCAGCAGGCAGAGGCAACTCTTCACTGGTGTGGCAGTGGTCAGGAAAACTGTCGCTGACTGTGCTGGTGTACTGACAGTGGGACTTGCGTAATGTTTATCAGGAACACTGCTGTTGACTTACACTGGTTTGGTGACACTGAGACTGGTGTGGTAACAATCAATGCACCATTGGTGGCTTACACTGGTGTGGGGACACTTTGACTGGTGTGATGGTGATAAGGAACACTGTTGCTGCCATACACTAGTTTGGTGATACTAGGACTGGTGTGGCAGTGATCAGGAAAACTGTTGCTGGCTGCACTGGTCTGGTATGGTGGCAATTAGAAACACTGAATCTAGCTACACTGGTCTGGCAACACTGTGGCTGGTGTACTGGTGGTCAGAGAACTGCAAATGGCTGCACTATTAGGGCTAATTCACACATGATGTTGGGGGGGGGGGGGGTAAAACATTGCAGTTGAGCCCTAGTTTTATCACCCCTCAACTGCTACCCTCTTTAGCTGCAGAGGCAGCAGTTGGGGGTGTACACATGCTGCGGCTGCAATGCTTTGCTGCTGTGGTGGGAATTATACCTCCTGTACACTCACTGATTCAAGTGAATGGGGGTGCTTGTGCGGGGTACAAGAGATTAAAGAAGGTGGTGAGGAGGAAATATAATGCCTCCTCACTGCCTGTCGAATGATCTCTGATGAGCCATCTGTGTTCACATTGCACGTATGATCAAGCCCTTGTGGTTACATTATAACTGGTGTGGCGGTGATCATAAAAACTGGGACTTGTGTGGCAGTGATCAGGAATACTGGGACTGGTGTTGAGGTGTTCAGGAAAATTGGGACTTGTGTGGCAGTGATCAGGAACACTGTGACTGGTGTGACGGTTATCAGGGACACTGTAACTAGTGTGGTAGTGATCAGGGACAATTTGACTGGTGTGGCAGTGATCAGGGACAGTATAACTTGTGTAACAGTTATCAGGGACACTTTAACTAGTGTGATAGTGATCAGGGACAATATGACTGGGGTGGCAGTGATCAGGAACACTGTAACTGGTGTGACGGTTGTAGCATCCTCCTAGTCAGGTGCTAGGTAGAGAGTATAGTTTTGGCTCTGTCTGCCTATCAGGTCCGAGACCCGCTTCCTGATTGGCCGAAAGGCAAACGCATGCCATTGGCCGAGTAGGAGGAGGAGGGAGGACTCGAGGAGACGCAGGGAACTGAGGAGAACCCGCCACTGCAGGTAAGTCTCTCTGCATTAAAGGGGGCATGCTGGTCACTCTGCATTGAAAGGGGGCACAATGATCTCTCTGCATTGAAGGGGGCACGGCATGCTGGTCACTCTGCATTGAATGGGGGCACGCTGGTCTCTCTGCACTGAAGGGGGCACGCTGGTCATTCTGCATTGAAAGGGGGCACACTGATCTCTCTGCATTGAAAGGGGGCACGCTGGTCATTCTGCATTGAAAGAGGGCACGCTGGTCTCTCTGCATTGAAAGGGGGCACGCTGGTCATTCTGCATTGAAAGGGGGCAAGCTGGTCATTCTGCATTGAAAGGGGGCACACTGGTCTCTCTGCATTGAAAGGGGGCACGCTGGTCATTCTGCATTGAAAGGGGGCATGCTGGTCATTCTGCATTGAAAGGGGGCACGCTGGTCTCTCTGCATTGAAAGGGGGCACGCTGGTCTCTCTGCATTGAAAGGGGGCACGCTGGTCACTCTGCATTGAAAGGGGGCACGCTGGTCATTCTGCATTGAAAGGGGGCACACTATACCTTGATTACTGAAGGCCCCTTTCACACTTTTGTGACCTCAAAGTCACACAATTTTTTACAGCGTTTTTTGCCGCAAAGCAATGTCTATTACATTTTTCTGTTTGCGCCCCCTCAAAAATTTTGAGCACCAGCCGCAACTGAGGGACACTGTACCTAGTGTGGTAATGATCAGGGACAATATGACTGGGGTGGCAGTGATCAGGGACACTGTACCTAGTGTGGTAATGATCAGGGACAATATGACTGGTGTGGCAGTGATCAGGGACAGTGTAATTGGTGTGACGGTTATCAGGGACTCTATAACGAGTGTGGTAGAGATCAGGGACACTAAATCCAAAAGTTAAAACTGTATTAAGTTTACAAATAAATCTGTGTGTGTGAATGAGGTCTTTTTAAAATTACCTTTTACAATTTGTTTTCACAATGCTGTTGGGGGGCTTTAGTGAAATATCAGGTGTTTAAACAAAAAATGATTGAGGACACAATGAGCTCTGCACAGGTTACTATTAGTGTGTTCATTCAGAAAAGGAAGTGGCTGGTAAATATGACATATTTACTGGCCCCTTTCCCTCCCAATCTTGACACAGACCCCCGCAGCAGCCTAGCAGGAGGAAGAGAAGGGGAAGCAGGCGGCACTAGCAGAAGGTGCTGGGGGTCACACAAGGGGAAGGGGATCCTGCACAGAATTAGGTGATTGGTGCACCAGGGGAGTGCATATACTGGAACTGATGCCCTGTAGTGACTGTAGAACTAAAGTCCTGTAGCTGAAAGCTCTCAGTAGGAAGAGAAGCCAGCTTTCAGAAGGGGAACTGCAGGGGATCAGTTCCTATAAATGCACTCCCCCACTGCACTAATCCTGTACAGGATCCCCTTCCCCTTGCTTATCAAGCTGCATAGGGATCCCTTCCCCCTGCTTGTCAAGCTTCTCTGGTGACAGTATGTTAAAAAAAATATATTTTTTTTTTACAATAATTTTTTTACACACTGTCATCAGAGCAATGCAATTTCAACATAGAGAGAGTCATGGTTGTTTAATTATGTGATTGCTGACACAGCTATCACATAGTACCGGGTTGTTGAGATTGGCCTCTTACCCTGTGATCACTGTGAACAATCACAGAGATCACAGTAGTAAGCAATGGCATCATGAATAAAAGCCATTGTTTACTAGTGGACGTGTGATTTCTCTGACTGGTCACAGCAATCACATGGTACCAGCACCAATCACAGCTGTCCATTATTCCAATTGGTGATCTGCTGTGTCCACTGGTCACAGATTACACCCCTACATGCCCCTGGGGCACACACAAGGCATGCTTCTGAGAGGACGTACCCGTCCATCATATGTATCATGCGTGCAGTGGCGTGATCTGTGTCCAATGGACACAGCAGATCACCAATTGGAGTAATGGACAGCTGTGATTGCTGGACCACTGCGATTGGCTCTGGTACTGGCTACTCCTGCTTGACTGTTTATGTGCAGGGGCTGGGTGGGAAGTGGTTAAACCCCCATTCACACTTGAGCGTTTTGTATTGTATTGTCCTATGCTTTACTACACCTGACTAAACTTAACGTGCAGAATTCCAGTAATAAACAAATTGTGTCCGATCACATTTCAGTGCTTGTATGCTCAGAGAAATACATGAACATTTTTATTTAGCAAAATCAGACATTTTTGGCACTATAAACTCCAAAAAGAACTCCTGTAAACACAACACAAGTGTGTTCATGCATTTTTGTGTGAACTTTTTACACCTCTTGTCCTCTAGAACTGCTCTCCAAATGCCTGAAGTTTGATACACGCACAACGATATTTGCACAAGGCTTGAAAAATTCTTGTAAAATATCACAAAAACTCACTTGAAAATCACCAGGAATACGCTCAGCTCTGGTGTGAATATAGTCTAAAATTGTAATACTTTGTTTCTTTCTGTTTCAGCCAGCAGAGGGCGCTGAGCAGTGCCTTTATCGAAGACAGAGCAGAACAAATCTTTGACTTTGAGCTTATATTGCTGCATTCTTGTTTCTTAGTTACTATCTTATCTCTGGAATACAAGCACTCACAAACTCCTGTTTTCATGTCACTGACTCTTTAATGCCTTTTTTAAGTTTTCTGTGTGTAAAATCCTTATTTAGCTTATCCTATTCCCCAGCACAGAGAATGTGTAGATTTACTAGTACATACTGTATGTAGCAAGAGCACATGGAATTTACATAACCTTTCACCAGATACAGAAGACTCTTGATCTTGGAGAGGAAGCCAAACATTACAGGAAGGACATGAAGCTGGATATACTTGACATTGTAATAACGAATCTTGATAATGTATATACTTTTTAAAATGTATTTATTTACAAACTCTAAGCAGACACCTACAATTTAAAGGTTTTATGTTAAAGTGCTTATAAAGTCAAAATGTATTTTTAACCTTAATGCGGTGATATTTCTTTTTTACTTTAATGCAGTGATTGTAAAGTCTCGTTTTTTTTTTGTTAAAAATAACAAACATGTTATACTTACCTCCTCTGTGCAGTTGGTTTTGCATGGAGTGGCCCGGATCCTCCTCTTCTCGGGTCACTCTTCTGTGATCCTGGCCCCTCCCTCCTGTTGAGTGCCCCCACCGCAAGCAGCTTGCTATGGGGGCACCTGAGCTGAGTCACAGCTCCCTGTGTCTATTCAGACACAGAGCTGTGACCCGGCCCCGCCCCACCCCTCCTCCTCATTGTTTAACTGAATTTGATTGACAGCCAATGGCGCCACATTACCATCCCAGCCAATGAGGAAGGAGAGTCTCAGGCAGCCGAGACACTCCTGCAACATCGCTGGATAGAGATGGGCTCAGGTAAGTATTAGACCAGCCTTTTTCAACCAGGGTGCCTTAAGGTTTTTTCACAGGTGCCTTGGCAAAATGTAGAAAGACGATCCGCACACCGGTAGTTGCTCTTATAGGCCCCATGTACACAAGGTGTCAGACAAACCGAGCTGCAAAGCTATTTCTGATGCCAGGAAAAAGCGACGTCAAAAACGCGTCTTTAGCAGCTTTTCGTATTGGCGTCAATGCGCGTTTAGGCGCGTCGGCGCTTCGTAGAGTTTTTAAAATAAACACAACCCTCTTCTATTTGTGACCAATTACATTTTTCATTTTTCATATTTTAAAAAACGCCTGACGCTGCTAAAAGCCGATATACAGTGTTAAGTCGCGTTTAGCAGAGTCGGGCGTTTTTACAGCTTAACGCTGCTGCTCCTGAACGCACTGGCCATGGGTTTATTTTGCAGCTTAAAAATGCCTATGCCACTAGGAGCTCCTAAAAGCCTGTGTGTGCATGAGACCATAGAATAACATGGAGGGGAGTTTTTAAGCTGCAAAAAAAACGTCTGACGCTCCTAACAGCAGCTGCAAAAACACCCTGTGTGCATGGGGCCATAAAATCTTCATCTTTATTCAGGAACCACAGAACACAACTGCTGATAAGATCAGTTGACGCGTTTCAGCCTATAAGGCCTTAGTCAGTTATTTTAGTCAGTTAAGAGCAACTACCTGTGTGCATATCGGCTTTCTACATGTGCACTCAGTTAAACGGCTGGGAATCGGGCACCCGGGAGCTCGTTTATTGGTGAGCTGTATGGGTAGTAGCACTGCTCTTTCTGTTCGTATTGTGCCTTGGCAAAATGCCTACAAATTGCCCAAAAATTGTATACAAGCCAGCGTATGAATGAAGCCTGCCTTTTAGTTACACAAAGCCACAGGTTTTACTTGTGGAACATTAAACCTTCTAGCTTCTGGCATCCTAACACCCAATGGCATCATCAGTTGATATGGAGGATGTCAGTCTTCTGCATAGCATCTATTGTTTCACCCTTCCCTGCCCCTCTCCTTCAGTGAGTGAGGGAGAAGAGAAACATTGGAATACTAGTCAGCACCCTTTTGCAAAAGTGTTAATTGCTTTGGAAGAGTAAATCACCTCTAACATCGGGAGTCCTCCTTGTGTGGATGTTGGTGCATTATGTAAAACTATTAGAATAGTTTTTACATTTTATAATGGGGTGCTTCAAGTCTGTCCATCATTTTTAAAGGGTGCCTTAACTGAAAAAAAGGTGAGAAACGCTGTATTAGAGGGACTGGGGCACACAGAATACATAGAACGCATTAAGATAAAAAAAACCTTCTGACTTTGCAACCCCTTTAAGGTAAAAAAACGTCCCACTGCTTTTTCTGCCCTCCCCCCCCCCCCTTCTCCCTCGCCCCTAAACACTTACCTACCTCTCCTCTCATAATCAGGTACCGTCACTGTTGTTCCCACTTCCTGGTCTCATAGGATGCACTGAGAGCAGCAGGAGTCATGAATGCTGCTGCCAGTCAAATCCAGAGAGGAGGGAGTGGGGGGTATGGCTAATTCTCACTGCATGTGTCTATGGATGCACACAGCACTGGGGGTGCCCGCAAGTAGAAGGAGCCGATTGCACCACCGGGGAACTGTCAAAGAAGAGATAAGAGACTGCTTTATGCAACACCGTTGCACAGAACAGGTAAGTATAACATCTTTTTTTTTTTTTTTTATAAGAAATGTATCCTTTAGTATCACTTCAAGGTAGTCATTTCAATGTTATAATAATAAGTCAGAAGGTGGAAATTCATTAGTGATCAACTGCCAAGGGATGAAATAACATTTAGATCAAAGGTCTTCTCTCAATATGCCTCATGCACATAGCGAGTTAAAAAAAAAAAAAAAAAAAAAAAAAAGAAGAGCTGCAAAGCCAGTACAGACGCCAGGAAAAAGCGGATGTAAAAACGTGCTTTTAGAAGCGTTTTGCAGTGGTGTGAATGCACATTTAGCTGCGTTAGCATTTAGCTGGGTTAGCAATTAGCTGCATTAGCGTTTAGCAGGGTTTCTCTGCCCTCTTCTATTTTCCACTCCCAAATCCAATTTACTACAGCTTAAGGCCCCTTTCACACAGGCTTTCTGCCCAGGGGACTCCGTTTTGCTCAGCGGGGATCGATCCACTGATCCCCGCTGAGCAGGTGGATGACAGTTCCTTCTCCGCTTACTTGGCAGAGACGGACCTGTCAGATCCCCGCTCTCCTCTATGGGAGATCGGACAAAAATGGACCGCCTGTCCGTTTTCATACGATCCTATCCGACCCGATCCTCCAGACGGATGGAAAATAGGGTTTCCATCCATCTGTATTTCACGGACAGGATCGGATCAGATAGCAGCGAGTGTCAGCGGACATGTCACCGCTGATATTCGCTGCTCTATAGAGGTGCATGGAGCATCTGATCAGGTCCGTCTGAAAAAAAACGGCGGACCTGATCGGAAAGCCCGTGTGAAAGGGGCAATAAAACGCTTGACGTGGCTTAACACTGTGTACAGCGTTAACACGCGTTTAGCTGCATCAGGCACTTTTACAGTTGTAATGCTGCTGCTCCAGAACACACTGGCCGTGCGTTTTTTTTTTTTTTTTGCAGCGTGAAAACTCCTATGCCACTTACAGCTCCTAAAAGTCGATGTGTGAGTGGACAGATAGAATAACATGGGGAATCAGTTTTTAAGCTGTAAAAAAAAAAACTCCTGATGCCCCTAGGAGCAGCTGTAAAAACATCCAGTGTGCATGAGGCCTAAAACAAATTTGTCTCTGTTCCATCCAACCTCTATTTCTGCACAGCTAAATGCCGTAATCTGTACTTCAGATAAAAGGAAAGCACCCCTGATTGATCTGTAAGTATAAATCTACCTATAATTCTGAGGTAACCCAGCAGGACATATTGAAAACATATTTTTTGGAATAACTAAGGTCATTGTGTGTCCTTTTCCCTGCAGAAATGCTGGTTATTAGATAACCCAAGTCAAGAAAGGCCCATAGAACACAGCATGTAGGCCTAGCCATACACACATAGACTGAACTACGTACTTTCAGTCTGTGGACTATATGAGAGACATGTAATAGAGCCCCCACTGCTAGCTATTGTAATCAAACCATGCCGGCTTTTATATTCAGTAACTGCTGACACATTTTTACTCCATGAGGAGAGTTCAGTACTGGTTCTAATATAAACCTGTTTTCATCTGACAGCATTTTCATACAAGTCTTATCCTGTGAGTCCTGATGAAGTAAGAGTGGTGTCCCCCCCCTGAAACGCATTGGCTTTTTTATATTACTTTTTTTTTTACTATTTTTGATCCTTTCTGTATTTTTGAGTTACTGTTGAGTGCCCACTAAGGGAAGCCTTGCTGTGTGGGAGCCTCCTTGCCAGAGCTATTGAGCTTGTTTGAAGTTTTCCTTTCACCTGACTACACATGCAGGTCTAAAAGTTCCCAGCACCTCTCTGAGCCTGGCTTTCTGTATTCAAGGAACTGTAACTCCCGCGATCAGATGCAGTCGCTGTTCAGCTGATAATTTTCCACCTGGCTCTTTCCATCTTTCAATCAAAATTTGGCGATCTAGGTGATGCCAAGAGGGCCACTGAGAGAATTTTCGATAATTTAGCAGCAACTGGGTGAATATTGAGCTGTGTATGGCCAGCTTTAGTCTATGTTCAGACCTAGCAATATAAACTCTGTCACTTTGCCCAGGGTAAAGGAAAAAAGCCTTCTTAAAGCTCACCGCCAACTCACTAACACATACCTTCACTACACTAAGGCCGGCCATACACATTTCAAATCTGGGCCGGTTGAGCAGGAACCTGCTGAAATACGAACCGTTAATGGGCAAGCTGAATATACCAAGTTGATGGATCAATCAGCTTGAGTACAACCGGCCTGCAGTATTCGCTTCCGATTATTGCAAGCGGCTGCTATAGCCACTAATGATAATCACTGTCTTCTCCCGGCGGGAGAAGACAATAGCTCAGCAGGAGGGATTCCCCTTTCAGCACTGTCTGTGTTGATGGGGGAACTGTGCAAATTTCTTTCCTGCAACCCATGGTTGCAGGAGAGAAAATTTGCATTGTGTATGGCCTGCCTTACTAAAGCTGTCAGGCCTGAGCACTGTAAGGAGTAGGAGCAAGACATCCACCTTGTGTTAGCCCTGACACCATTCCAGTATAAGTGGGTTTGAAGGATTACCCCGCCCTGAGTGGAAAACATGACAGAGTCACTTTAAAAAGGAACTTCACCTGGGTATGGGAAAATCAAAAAACAGCAGCTACAAGTACTGTAGCTGCTGATTTTTAAGAATCCCATTTCTACCAGCCCAAGCAGTCCAGTGTTGTATTCCATTGTTGATCCGATGCTTCTCACGGTTCCTATTCCCCTATGTTGCCATCTTGTTTTGTGAGTCAGATGCAGAGGCTGCTGGTGCATTGGGGGTGCAGGGGTGCCGCCCCCCTATCTATGCATCCGGCCCCCTAATCTACATGCAGGGCACCAGACGCATGGACTTCAATGGGGCTTTTTTTTTTAGCATGTGATTAGAGCCAGAGGCTCTAATAGGCTAAAGAAAAGGGTGGGCACCCGAGCCCACCCAGTTGCGTGACAATAGCGAATTTTCACACGGATCCTCCTCCTGGCAAATCAGGAAGCAGGTCTGAGACCTGTTTCCCAATTGGCCGAAAGGAGAAGCCATGCCATTGGCCAAGGAGGAGGAGGGAGGAGACGCGGAAAACTAAGGGGGGAAGAAGCCGAAGCCGCCACCACTGTTTGCTGCTGCTGCCTGCCCTCCCTCCACATATCCAGGCAGGGTGAGTGAGACGGCGACAGGGTGGGGGGGGGGGGGTATGGTGTGCGGCCTGCTGTGGTCTGTGCGTTTGCCGCCCTCCCTGGCCCATGGAGCACCAGCCGCCACTGGTCAGATGTCACTACTTGATTGCTCAAAGCCAGCCCCCTACTATGGAGAACAGCTAGGCAATGTTATCCTGGCCTAGGTGAGGAGGTCTTTTCTACCCTCCTTTTTTCTAAAAAATAAATCAGCAAGTTCGGGAAGAATACGAAAGTTATCTTTCATTTTCGGATGAAAACTGAATCTGAACTACACAAATAAAATACATATAAGAGAGCTGTTTTACCTGCTAAAGGTTTTGTATTGCTGTCTATCCAATCCCGAGATCTACACAACTCTGTCACTCTCACAATAAAACTGCATTTTAACTACGAAAGCCGCTGGAAAGGATATATTTCAAAAGACTGGGCTTTTCTCGTAAGTGACCCTGTGGCTCTGACAGAGCCACAGCTAATTTTCAGGCAGCTGTAGAATACACACATTAATGCAGCTCTGTATTCAATAATGCATCATTAAATGTAATATTTTAATCACAAGCAGTGTAAGTAAGTTACCACTGGGTCACTTTAAGGGTGTAGTTGTAAAAAAAAAAATTGCATGTGCAAAATGAGAATAAAATGTTAAGATATTTCCTAAACTGAGTATTTCTTTATTGCTTTAAAATTTAAAACACCACATTTGGCCACTGGATGGTGCTAAGTATCATAGGAAGTTTTAATAAATTTGGCACAATCTAGTGACCACATGCGGTATTTTCTGAAATTTTCAAAAGTTTTTCATTGATTTAAAATGAAAAATGCCACATTTAGCCACTAGATGGCACTAATAAACCACAAGATGCCTGTTATTACTTTTGCAGTCATACATTTTTACCCCATGTGTTGTAAGAAAGGAGAGAAGGTTAGCACTCCCCTTGACAAGGATGGAAGAGGTCCCAGTGGCCTTTACAACACATATACGGTTAAGGCATTGCCACTAACTTCGTGGCATCTCTAACCAAAAGATTTTTTGCACCTTTGTCCCTTTCTGTCATAGCTCCCAACTGTCTCTGATTTGGAGGGACTGACTGTCCTTCTTTCCTCCTCATTTGTCCCTTATTTCAGTCTGATGTATATGCCCATATAAAAAACTATTTGTATATCAAAAAAGTGTTTTATTTTATATATGGGCATATACTGTACATCAACTTCTAAATGATTGCATTTGTAAGCTACAAAAGCCAATATAAAAGAATAATAGTGTTAAAAAAAGCACATGTGGGTTTAACCAATCCTTTTTGTGTAATAAATCCTCATCTAATGGAGTTTGGCATGGGTGTGCTCTTTGCCTACATATATTTTGTTAATAGGTGTCCTTATTTCCCATTTCAGAAAGTTTGGAGCTATGCACCCTAGTTTAGTTTACCTTTGTTACTAGGATGAGGCATACATATACACTATATTACCAAAAGTATTGGGACACCTGCCTTTACACACACACATGAACTTTATTGGCATCCCAGTCCGTAGGGTTCAATTTTGATTTGACCCACCCTTTGCAGCTATAACAGCTCCAACTCTTCTGGGAAGGCTGTCCACAAGGTTTAGGAGTGTGTCTATGGGAATGTTTCACCATGTGAAGTAAAATAATGATGTAGGATGAAAAGGCCTGGCTCGCAGTCTCCACTCAATTATCTCAAAGGTGTTCTATCTGGTCGAGGTCAGGACTCTGTACAGGCCAGTCATGTTTCTCCACCCCAAACTCGCTCATCCTTATGAGGGACCTTGCTTTGTGCACTGGTCCAAATCATTTGGTGGAGGGGGGATTATGGTGTGGGGTTGTTTTTCAGGGGTTGGGATTGGTTCCTTAGTTCCAGTGCCTGATCTCACAATGTGCTTCTGGAAGAATGTCAAACATTCCTATAGACACACTCCTAAACCTTGTGGACAGCAGGAGGTAAGGAGAAACTGAAACACACAAGAAAAAACAAAAAAAAACAAAGTTGTATTAAAGGTTCAACTTTACAAAAAAAAAATAACAAACACGTTATACTTATCTGCTCTGTTCAATGGTTTTGCAGTGGTTTTGCACAGAGCAGCCCCGATCCTCTTCTTCTTGGTCCCCCCCCCCCCCCCCCGGCTCTCCTGGCTCCTTCCCCTTGACCAGTACCCACAATAGCAAGCTTCTTGCTATGGGGCACTGGTGCGTGCTCGCTTCCGAGCCCTGCTCTATGCGCCCATAAGACACATAGAGCCATGGCTCGGCCCCGCCCCTTGCTCTCTCCTTATTTGCTCACTGGCTGTGATTGACAGCAGTGGGAGATAATGGCTCCCTCTGCTGTCTCAGCCAGTGAGGAGAGAGAGTCCCGGGACAGCCAAGGCTCTCTTGCACATCACTTTATTGAGAGGGGGCTTAGGTGAGTATTAGGCGGGATGTGGGGGGAGCAGCACACAAAAGCTTTTTACTTTCATGCATAGATTGCATGAAGGTAAAACAAAAACTTCAGCCTTTATTACCACTTTAAAGCTCCACTTGCTGGCTGGATATAAAAATATATTGGTTAATATACAATATTTAAAATTTACCTGTAAAAATGATTTAGTAATGGCCATACCAGCTGATCACCACTGTTCTGTCACTAGGACAGGAAGTGACAGAAATCCACGCAAGCGGGGATAAAGCCAGAAATAAATTCCTGATAGAACTCTTCCTTGCAGTCTGTTGATTTATTTCCAAAAAACAGGCTGAATAATAACTAACTGTCATTAGGAAATATAATCAGTAAGATTACTGTATATAACAAAATATCTGGGCGATTGTCTGAACTGTCCCCATTCAAGTATTTCACAGATGTTTAGGGCTTGTTCACACCATATTGTTGGATTTCCAGATGAAAATTCAAAATCTTGAAGACTCTGGAGATTCCGAAAGGTTGCTGAATTACAACTGATCAGACATTTTTGAATTTTGCTTAGAGAAATACAAGCAAGAAGGGATGTATGGGAGTTGCTATTACTTTTACAAGCTTTAGTGCTGTCATCTTCATTCTTCCTTCACGACCTAGGGGGGGTCATTGACCTAAAATTGTATGCAGGGTGGGAATTCAGAATTTTCAATTTTTTGTTGGCTACATGCTTGTTCCAGGCTAGTTAGTGAAGTCAGTATCCGCATGATATCTCAGGAGTCTGCACATTAACCCTTTTGCTGCCACCGCTGTAACTATCGCAGAGGCAGCCTATATAAAAAGTCCCTATAGCAGGGACTAAACATAGAGAAGTTTATACTTTTACTGCAGGTTTTGTAGTAGAAGCGATTCTGCCAGCTGTAAATCTGCACATGTACTCAACATGTACTGTATTATTCCTCCCGATTGCTTGGGACCTCCATAGCAGGTGTCAGAGGTGAGAGCTGATCTTATCTGGTTAGTATAAATCCGGAGCGCTCTGCTCTGAGCACTTCCAGGTTCAGAGCTGTCAAAGCGTGTCAGCCCCCTTGTGATAGCAATTAGGCTCGGTTCACATATATGCGATGCGGGAAGGCTGCGAATTCGCAGCCTGTTCCCGCATCGCACACGCACCCCCGGCAGTTCACACTGCCATATGCGATACGCTGGGGGTGTCAATGTAATCTTAACGACACCCCCAGTTTGATCGCATATCGCAGTGCGATCGTGCAGCTCGCACAGGATCGGATCGCACAAGTGTGAACCGCTGTGCGATCCGTTCCTGATGCGGCTAGAAAAAAGGGTCCTGTGCGTGTTTGGTGCGGCTGCGGTGCGAATTTAGCCATACAAACTGTATGGCTAAACTCGCACCGCACAGCCGATCGCATGTAATGTCGGAGCAGTGCGCTCCGATATTACATGCGAACCCCGCACACGCACAAGTGTGAACCGGGGCTAAAGGTTAAAATTTAAAAAAATGAAAAGTAAAAAAAAAAATGTAAGTTTAATAAAATACATTTAAAAAAGCAACACAGTAGCTAGATAGTTAGCACTTGTGCCTGGCAGTACTAGGGTTGTTGGTTTTAATCCCAACCTTGGCATGTTCTCCCTGTGCCTGCATGGGTTTCCTCCCACACTTCAAAGACATGCTGATAGATTAATTAGCTATTGTCTAAATTAGCCCTAGCATGTGGTGTAAGTCCCAGCAAGACTTCAACCAATATAAATCTGCCCTCCAAAAATATAATTCTTGCCTTCATACTGCTAATAAGACCTACTTTGTCACTCTTATTAACACTCTCTCACGCAGTCCCCGTCCTTCATTACCTCCACTCACTAAAGCAGGGTACACACTAGTAGAAAATCTGCCGAAAATTCCCGCCCGATGTGAAATCGTCCGATTTTCGCCTAGTGTGTACACAACTTTCAGAGGCCGAAGCCAACATTTTCAACGAAAAAAAACGGAGGGACAAACACCAAAATTTTTTTCGTCCGTCCCCAGACGACCGATTTTCGTTTAATGTGTATGCAGTACGTCCGTGAAAAATCGGATACGAAAGAACGCGCATGATCTGAGGTTGCTGACAACCCGGAAGTCTAGGAACAAATGTGCCAAAAAAAAGAAAAATCGGACGAGAAATTTTGTGAACATTTATGCACTGTCGACTAAAAACGGTAATGAACGCTGAAAAGACAGAGAAAAATCGGAGGATATTTCGTCCGATTTTCGTCAAGTGTGTACGGCCCTTAACTTACTCACTGCCCAGGAGATTGCTAGTCACTTCAAAGATAAGATTGATACATTTTGTGATGAGTTCTCCACTGTACAGATGTCTTCCTCACCTTACAACTCCTGGTCCATCTGCACAATCATTACTTCCCTTGTTTAAGCTGCTAAGTGACTAAAGTGACTGCTTTAAGTGACTAAACTTTTTTCTAACGCCCACATAACCACCCGCCTCCTAGACCCTATTCCCTTGCAAATACTACGGTCACCCTGTGGCTCTGTCCTACACTCTTTAACTCATATCTTTAATGTTTCCTTCTCTACTGGCATCTTCCACAACCCTCTAAAACAGGGATCCTCAAACTACGGCCCTCCTGCTCATAGGCGTGCGCACAGGGTGTGCCGGGTGTGCCTGGGCACACCCTAATCACCTAGGGCACATTAGCATTATCGCTCTGTTTGCCAGGGAGGAGATGGGAAAGATCTCCCTCGGACCTGCTCTGCCATAAGAGAAGTGCCACACACTTCTATTTCACTTTGCCAGCAGGGAGAGTAATGTACCGGGGCCATATACATGTAGGCAAACACATCCATGTGTATTTAAACTTTGGGGTGCACACCCTAATGCAATAGGCTGCGCACACCTATGCTCCTGCTGTTGCGGAACTACACATCCCATGAGGCATTTTAAAACTCTGACATTCACAGAAACGACTAGGCATGATGTGAATTGTAGTTCCTGAACAACTGGAGGGCCATAGTTTGAAGACCCCTGCTCTAAAACATGCACTAGTCACCCCCATACCTGAAAAGGCCTCACTGGACCCCACCAATATTAACAACCTAAGACCCATCTTCTTATTCCCTTTTGCCTCCAAACTCCTTGAATGTCTAGTCTACAAACAATTGAGCTGCCACCTCATTGAGAATACCCTTCTTGATCCCCTTCAGCCTGGATTTCACCCCCAACATTCCACAGAAACTGCTCTTCTAAAATTCACAAATGACTTACTAACAGCTAAAACAAATGGTCACTATTCTGTACTCCTACTTTTGGCCCTCTCTGCTGCCTTTGATACAATGGACCACCCCCTCCTCCTCAAAAAGACTCTATTTCCTTGGTCTCTGTGACTGTGCTCTCCATTGGTTCGAATCTCACTGCACCGTCAGTGTCAACTCTACTTCCTCCTCCCCTACTCCTCTCACTGTTGTGGTCCCCCAGGGTTCTGTCCTTGGACCTCTCCTATTCTCGATCTACACCTTCTCCTGGGGTCAGCTGATAGCTTCCAATGGCTTCCAATACCATTTCTATGCTGTTGACACCCAAATTTATCTCTCTACCCCTCAGCTCACCCCATCAGTTCCCTCACGTATGAGCTCTGAACTGTCCTTTCAGCCCCACATCCAATCCGTGTCCAAATCATGCCGCCTCAACCTCCACAACATCTCCAGAATATGTCCCTTTTTAACCATTGACACCACTAAGGTTCCTATTCACTCCCTGGTTATCTCTCGACCACTGCAACTCCCTCCTCATTGGAATACCTTTACATAGGCTACCCCCACCCCCCCTTCAGTCATTCATGAATGATGCTGCCAGGCTCATCCACTTTACCAACCATTCAGTGTCTAGTACCCATCTCTACCTATCTCTCCATTGGCTCCTGCTCACCCAACGAATAAAATAAAAGTTCCTAAGAAAAATGTAAAAGCTCTCTTGCCCCTGCTTAAGGCTAAAATTCAAGTATGGTCTAAATTACCACTGGGAGTGGTGGGTAGAGTCAATTTAATTAAAATGGTTCTCCTTCCTAAAATTCTCTATGTTGTATGGCACTCTCCTATTTATCTACCGCTCAAGCTGTTTAAGCAGATGGAATCGCTCCTTAAGACCTTTGTTTGGGGTGCTAACCGGCACAAAATCTCCTGGCGCAAGCTCAAGAATCCTACAAATCTAGGGGGGTTGGCCCTGCCGGATTTTAATCTGTACTATCTGGCAGCTCAGTTGTCTCAATTCTTTCATATAGATAAAACAGATAGGGAGCGCTTCTTGACCCTGCTCTGCCCCGGGTGGGCTCATTCTCTTGGGGACCCCCTTCTAGTTATCCTTAGGGGCGTCAGGGGCTCATTGGAGCCCCTGTGCCCCAGATCTCTTCTATATCACTATTGTCGGATCTGGGAGGTAGTAGCGTCCAGGCTTCGGTGTCCTCCTTTCCACACCCTCACCCCCCTGTGGCATAATGGCGCATTACATGAGTTTCTTTCTATCCCTGATCTGTCCGTATGGAGTGGGAGGGGTATTCTTCTCCTTAGCCATATCTCCACGACCGCTGGTCTGCGGTCTTACGAGACCCTGCGAGACCAGTTTGCGCTTCGGGGCCCCATGCACTACAGATACTTGCAGCTTTCCCATGCCTATAGATCTCAATTCCCTGACGGTCCACCTGAGTTGGAGTCGATTACCACCCTTGAGATTGTTAAAAGTACAGAACCCAGTCACCTCATTTCCATGTTCTACTCTGAACTCCACACACCTTCTTCGACCACTTTAGCTTTTGCACTTAAGACCCGCTGGGAGCGTAGTGTGGGGGCCATGGAGGACGAGGAGTGGGAGGATGCCCTGGAGACGTGCCGCAGAGTGTTGCCGAAACTGTCGGATCGCCTGACCCAGACCTTTATATTACACCAGGCTTATCTCACCCCCCTTAGACTGTCCAAATATCACCCAAACCTGGCCCCCTCTTGCCCTATGTGCGGAGACCCTGATGCTTCCTTCTTTCACCTACTGTGGAGCTGTCCCCAATTGCAGGCTTTATGGCAACAGATAGTCACCTTTCTCCATGACAAAATGGGGTCTCCTCTACAACTCTCCCCTAAGGAGTGTCTCCTGGGGGTCTATCCGGACGGAGAGATGCCCAAATCCACTATCATATTTCTTCAGGAAACCTTGTTTATAGCACGTAAATTGATAGCCAGACGGTGGATGAGACCCACTCCCCCTACTTTAGGGCTATGGATTAAGGAAATTAATAGTGTCATCCCATTTCATAAACTTTTATATAAACACAGGGGGTGCCCTCAAAAGTTCAACAAGATTTGGGACAAATGGGTGCAATGCCCTGATACGGCTCAGTAGTGTTATGAGTAGCTGCCCCTTGCTGACCGTCCTCGATAACCGAAATTGCCTGCTTACGTGTTGGGCCGAATGAAAGTAACTGACTGCTACCCCTTCTTACTGTGTCTGTACTGTTCCTAAGCGTTAATCACTGTGAGTATTTTTGTATCTCTGTGTATTAAGAGCGCGGTCAAAGTTTCAATGCACGGTTTATTTTTGTATTGTACCAAATGTTTCAATAAAACCTAACTGTTTTAAAAAAAAAAAAAAAGCTCTCTTGCCCGAATGTGCACGCACATGTAAATGCATATGCTTGTGTTACCAAAGTTTTAATAACTCTCAGGTGCTCAAGTAGAGGTACTCCTAATGGTGTTCAAACATGATGCTCCATCTGGTGCAGCCCTCTTTAGATTGGAAATCGTCAAGCAACTGCAAAAACATACTCAGGAAGGCGCAAACGGCTAGTTTATTACCACCATCACCATACAACTTTATTAAATACTTAAAGACAATTGCATACTTGCATATAGTGCATCAGGAAAGTATTCACGGCGCTTCACTTTTTCAGCAATATATTATGTTACAACCTTATTCCAAAATAGATTAAATTCATTATTTTCCTCAAAACTCTACAAACAATACCCCATAATGACAATGTGAAAGAAGTTTGTTTGAAAGCTTTGCAAATTTATTAAAAATCAAAATCCAAAAAATCACATGTACATAAGTACTCACAGCCTTTGCCATGACACTCAAAATTGAGCTCAGGCGCATCCTGTTTACATTGATCAACCTTGAGATGCTTCTACAACTTGATTGGAGTCCACCTGTGGTAAATTCAGTCAATTGGACATTATTTGGAAAGGTACACACCTGTCTACAAAAGGTCCCACAGTTAACAGTGCATATCAGAGCACAACCCAAGCCATGAAGTCCAAGGAATTGTCTGTAGACCTCCGAGACAGGATTGTATTGGGGCACAGATCTGGGGAAAGGGTACAGAAAAAATTCATTTGAAGATCCCAATGAGCACAGTTGCCTCCATCATTTGTAAATGGAAGAAGTTTGGAACCACTAGGACTCTTCCTAGAGTGGGTCGCCCAGCCAAACTGAGCGATCAGGGGAGAAGGCCCTTAGTCAGGAAGGTGACCAAGAACCCATTGGCTACTCTGACAGAGCTCCAGCATTTTTATGTGGAGAGAAGAGAACCTTCCAGAAGAACAACCACCTCTGCAGCACTCCACCAATCAGGCCTGTATGGTAGAGTGGCCATACGGAAGCCACTCCTTAGTAAAAGACCCATGACAGCCTGCCTGGAGTTTGCCAAAAGGCACCCGAAGGACTCTCAGACCATGAGAAACAAAATTCTCTAGTCCAATGAAACAAAGATTAAACTCTTTGGCCTGAATGGCAAGTGTCGTGTCTGTAGAAAACCAGGCGCCACTCATCGCCTGGCCAATACCATCCCTACAGTGAAGCATGGTGGTGACAGAATCATGCTGTGGGGATGTTTTTCAGTGGCAGGAACAATGAGACTAGTCAGAATCGAGGGAAAGAGGAAATCAGCAATGTACAGAGACATTCTTGAAAAAAACCTGCTCCAGCGTGCTCTGGACCTCAGACTAGGGCGAATTTTCATCTTCCAATCTTCCAACAGGACAAAGACCCTAAGCACTCAGCCAAGATAACAGAGAAGTGGCTATGGAACAACTCTGTGAATGTCCTTGAGTGGCCCAGCCCAAGCCCAGACTTGAACACGATTGAACATTACTGAAGAGATCTGAAAATGGCTGTGCGGTGGCTGTACGCTCCCCATTCAACCTTATGGAGCTTGAGTGGTCCTGCAAAGAAGAATGGGAGAAACTACCTAAAAATAGGTGTGGCAAGCTTGTAGCATCATACTCAAAGAGACTAAGTGCCGGTTCACATTTGTGCAGTCACAGAGATCGCATTTAATTCGGAGCGCACTGCTCCTAAAATTACATGCGATCTCTGTGCGGTGCGAATTCAGCCATACAGTTTGTGGTTCACACTAGTGAGATCCGATTCTTTGCGAACTTTCAGATCGCACTGCGATATGCAATCTGATCTGGGGGTGTCGTTAACTTTTAATTGACACCCCCAGTGTATCGAATATGGCAGTGTCAACTGCCAGGGGTGAGGATGCGATGCGGGAACATGCTGTATATTCGCAGCGTTCCCGCATCGCAGAAATGTCAACTGGCACTTAAGGCTGTAATTGGTGCCAAAGGTGCTTCAACAAAGTATTGAACAAAGGCTGTGAATACCTATATTCATGGGATTTTTTTTTCATTTTTTATTTTTAATAAATTTGCAAAGATTTCAAACAAACTTCTTTCACTTTGTCATTATGGGCTATTGTTTGTAGATTTTTTTCAGGAAAATTATAAATTTAATCAATTTTGGAATAAGGCTGTAACAAATGTGGAAAAAGTGAAGTGCTGTGAATACTTTCTGGATGCACTATATATAAGTAGCAACAGGCATGTCATAAAAACTCTCCAGCCTTAGGTGATGTCATCTAGCCATGTAGCACATGGTTGGAAGACTGACGCTTTATGGGGGATATGTGATATGCCTGTTGCTACTTATGTTTGTGAGTATGCAATTGTCTTTTAGTATTTCACAAAGTTTTAAGGTGGTAATGCACTAGGCATTTGTGCCCTCCTGTGTGTGTTTTTGCATATGTTCATGTCAAGTGCGCACACCTGTAAAAACAATATTTACACCACACATAAGACTTGCCGTCCACGCTGGACTGAGAACAATCATTCTGGGTTAATTGATTATGGTTAGGTCTAAACTGATGACCTGTAAAGGATTTTAAAGTGCCCACTATGGAAATCTTGGGTTTCGTACATAGATATTCAGTAATTACTGTACGCAACCTCTTTTTTATTTTTTATTTTACCAAATACAATATTTCAATTACCACCTTTTCATTCTACAGAGTCTCTGCTTTCAGAAAATATTAGGGTTTTTAGCATTTTCGGGTAAAAAAAAAAAAAGAGCATTTTAGTATGTGTGCACAAAATGAAAAAAAAAATTGCAAATTTGCAATTGTTGCTTCAACATTTCTATCCTCACAGGTTCTCTTTAGAATTAAAAAAAATTACTAAAACGTTTTACTTATTTGCATATACATTGAGGGGAAAAAAGTATTTGATCCCCTGCTGATTTTATACCTTTGCCCACTGACAAAGAAATGGTCAGTCTATAATTTTAATGGAAGGTTTATTTTAACAGTGAGAGACAGAAGAACAAAGAAATCCAGAAATACGCATTTTAAAAAAGTTATAAATTGATTTGCATTTTAATGAGTCAAATAAGTATTTGACTGCTTCGCAAAACATGACTTAGTACTTGGTGGCAAAACACTTGTTGGCAATCACAGAGGTCAGACGTTTCTTGTAGTTGGTCACCAGGTTTCCACACAGCTCAGGAGGGATTTTGCCCCACTCCTCTTTGCAGATCCTCTCCAAGTCATTAAGGTTTCGAGGCTGACGTTTGGTAACTCGAACCTTCAGCTCTCTTTACATATTTCCTATGGGATTAGGGTCTGAGGACTGGCTAGGCCACTCCATGATCCTCAATGTGCTTCTTCTTGAGACACTTCTTTGTTCCCTTGGCTGTGTGTTTTGGGTCATTGTCATGAAATACCCATCCACGACCCATTTTCAATGCCCTGGCCTAGGGAAGGAGGTTCTCACCCAAGATTTGACGGTACATGGCCCGTCCATCATCCTTTAAATGCTGGGAATTTGTCCTGTCCCCTTAGCAGAAAAACACCCCCAAAGCATAATGTTTCCACCTCCATGTTTGACCGTGGGGATGGTATTATGGGGGGCATAGGCAGCATTCCTCCTCCTCCAAACATAGCTAGTTGAGTTGATGCCAAAGAGCTTGACTTTGGTCTCATCTGACCACAACACTTTCACCCAGTTCTCCTCTGAATCATTCAGATTTTCATTAGCAAACTTCAGACGTGCCTGTACATGTGCTTTCTTGAGCAAGGGGACCTTGCAGGCGCTGCAGGATTTTAGTCCTTACAGCGTAGTGTAATAACAATTGTTTTATTGTTGATTATGGTCCCAGCTACCTTGTGATCATTGACAAGATGCTCCAATGTAGTTCTGGGCTGATTCCTCACCGTTCTCATGATCATTTAAAACTCCACGAGGTGAGATCCTGCATGGAGCCCCAAACTGAGGGAGATTGACAGTTATTTTGTGTTTTTTCCATTTGCGAAAAATCGCATCAACTGTTGTCACCCTCTCACCAAGCTGCTTAGCGATGATCTTGTAGCCCATTCCAGTCTTGTGTAGGTCTACAATCTTGTCCCTTGGACAGCTCTTTGGTCTTGGCCATAGTGGAGAGATTTGAATCTGATTGATTGATTGCTTCTGTGGACAGGTTTCTTTAATACAGGTAACAAGCTGAGATTAGGAGCACTCCCTTTTAGAGAGTGCTCCTAATCGCATCTCCTTACCTGTATAGAAGACACCTAGGAGCCAGAAATCTTGCTGATTAATAGGGGATCAAATACTTATTTCACTCATTAAAATGCAAATCAATTTATAACTTAAGTGTGTTTCTGGATTTTTTTGTTGTTATTCTGTCTCTTATATATACTGCATCCACCAAGAGGATGGAGGTGTAATGCTTTTCAGCTGGTCTTTTCCAGTTTGCACCATGGTTATAACCTAATTATTTGAGTCTTTGAGACAACAGCCAGTCGTGTATGGGGATGGGTTGGGGGAGGTTGGGCTGTCTCCCTCTCACCTGTCCCCCATCCACCCATTAGCGGCCATGTGCCTCCAGTGTGAGGACACTAAATTGAGAGTGTAGGACTGCAGATTTAAACAGGGTGCCGTGAAGTGGCTCTGCAGCTTTCACATGCGTTTGCAAATGTGTGTCAACTAAACCCTTGAACCAAGAGACAGGTTTTATTTGGTTGGTGACAGACTGGAGGGTGAGTACATCAGACTGGGGGCTGGCTGACTTTCATGCACCTCTTACAATCCTTAAACCTCTTTTTTTTTTTTTTTTTTTTGTTATTCTGTCTCTTACTGTTAAAATAAACCTACCATTGAAATTATAGACTGATCATTTCTCTGTTGGTGGGCAAACGTACAAAATTAGCAAGGGATCAAATACATTTTTTCTACACTGTATGTTTGCTCCTTGAGGTGGCTGTGGACTGTGCTATTCATGACTAGCAGTAATAATCAGGCAAAGGTGATTTGAGCAACAATTTCCTCTGTACACTGTATATTAGATATGAAACCAGGAAAGGTTGAAAAAAGGGGAGCCATACGGCTACAGTAAAGCAAAGGATAATAAAAGTGGGATAGGTAATTAGATAAATAATTTTATTTGTGTCACACGGGTAATCTGAAAGGGCCACATATGGCCATGGCTGGGTTGGAATCTTGTCTAGCGCGTGGTCAACTCTTAATTTTCTTTAACCGGTTGCCGACTGCGCACAGTATATTTACTGCGGCAGTCAGCCCCGGCCAGGCAGAGTGACGTAGATCTATGTCACTCGCCTGTCACTGCTATTAGAGCCAATAGCGGGCGAGCGCTCGCCCGCTGAGGCGCGCGCCCGCCTCGGCTCGTTCAGGGAGGAGTGCGGGCGTGTGACCGGCGGACCCGATGTCCGCCGGTCACTCACCGATCGTCGGTACAGCGGGAGAAAGGCAGAGCGGCTTATGTAAACAAGCCGCCTGTCATTCTCCCCTGTGTAAAAATGAAGATCAGACGGTTCTACTATGTAGAACCGTTGATCTTTGTTTTTACACCAATAGCATTGTCCCACTACAGTTAGAATCACGCCCCTAGGACACACTTAACCCCTCCCTGTCCAATACAGTTAACCCCTTCCCTGCCAATGTCATTTTTGCAGTAACAGTGCATATATATAGCACTGATTACTGCAGTAATGTCACTGGTACCCCCAAAAGTGTCAAAAATGTCAGTCAAGGGTCCGATCTGTCCGCCGCAATGTCGCAGTACTGCATAAAAAATCGCAGATTGCCGCCATTACTCGTTAAAAAAAAAAACACCAAAAATGACAAAAATCTTTCCCTTTGTTAGTAAACGCGATAACTTTTGCGCAAACCAATCAAAATACGCTTTTTGCGATTTTTTTTACCAAACATATGTAGCATAAAACAATTTGGCCGAAAATGTTAAAAAAATTTGATTTTTAAATTTTTTTTGGGGGGGGTTTCATATAAAAAAAAAGTGAAAAATATTGTTATTTTTGCAAAAATTACGCTCTTTTTTTGTTTATAGTGCATGATCAAAAAATCGCACAAGTGATCAAATACCACCAAAAGAAAGCTCTGTTTGTGGGAAAAAAAGGACGTGAAATTCGTTTAGGTACAGCGTCGCACGACCGCGCAATTGTCCGTTAAAGTCACGCAGTAAAAAAATCGCAAAAAAACCCCTGGTCAGGAAGGGGGTAAAATCTTCCGGGGCTTAAGTGGTTAATATTTATCACTAACCTATCAATAACCTTAAAGACTATAAACTGTTGGGTAGGTAGCAACCATTATGCACAAATAATATAAGCTTGTGTCTACTGGTCTCCATTCATGTGTGTTCTATGTTGTACATCTCTGCAGCAATCAATGTGAACACCTAGCATGTAACAAAGTTACCTATGCATTTGTATATTCGTACATCTTGTGACCTTGTTTCCCTACAGTTGAAAAACTAACTTCACAACACATCTGTGTCTAATTACTAGCAATGGTAAGATTGCCGACTTCCTTCCTTGGGCAATGTTCATGTATGATGCATGGTTACAAGATTAGCATTTGGACACACAAAGGATATGTCTATGGTTATACCACATTAGTATATTTATGGTTTAATGCACTCTGCATGTTCTGCGCTGCAGAATTAACTATATTGTAACTATGATAGTTACAATATAGATATACAATATAGAGTGCATATAACCATAAATCAAAAAATAATAGAATATTCAGCGCTGAACTTAAACGAAATGAATAGAATGAAACTGGTAGCTGAACACTAAAAGGTAATCTATATCTCCTTCCAGAAAAAAGTAAAAAGAACAGTGCAGCGCAATTTCATAAATCTCCAAAATACTCCTATAAAATGCTCATATATGTACTAGTGAGTCCATCACAGAGAGTCCATTACTGCAGACGAAACTGGTGTGACAGGCAAATCCTTATTGATGACATCAAAACACCCAAGTGTTGATAAGACCTGAAGTCATGCAAAGGACATACAGTAGGTGTATAAGATGCCTTCACCACAAATATCTCTGCCTCTCACCTCCACAATACGACCCTACAGGGTCTAAGCGCATATAAACAAATGCACAGCAGAAGCGATCCTCCTCTCTCTCTCTCTCTACTGTTTCCAATGCATCCAATGCGAACAGCACTCCACAATGTATAGGCATAAGGGAAAACAATAATAGGAGATCTAAGTGCTCTCTGTTAGAACTGAACACACTTTATTTGAGGAAGTAAAATAAATGCACTCACATGGTGATAGAATAAAAAGCATCTCTCGTACACTCCACACAAGGATACGCGGTCGGCGTCTCCCTGCCTCTCTCTATCTTGCTTCCGGGATGGCGTGGCTGGTCATGCGGCGTCCCCCCGTACGCGTTGCGTCCGTGGGCGGGACTTCTTCAGCGGGGCCATGCTTTTTTATTCTATCACCATGTGAGTGCATTTATAGATAGATAGATAATAAAATGAAGAAATAAACACTTTGCTACAATGTAAAATAGTGAGTGTACAGCTTGTATAACAGTGTAAATTTGCTGTCCCCTCAAAATAACTCAACGCACAGCCATTAATGTCTAAACCGCTGGTAACAAAAGTGAGTACACCCTAGGTGAAAATGTCCAAATTGGACCCAATTAGCCATTTTTCCTCCCCCAGTGTCATCTGACTCGTTAGTGTTACAAGGTCTCAGGTATGAATGAGGAGCAGGTGTCTTAAATTTGGTGTTATCGCTCTCACTCTCTCATACTGGTCACTGGAAGTTCAACATGGCAACTCATGGTAAAGAACTGAGGATCTGAAAAAAAGAATTGTTGCTCTACAAAAAATTGCCTAGGCTATAAGAAGATTGCCAAGACCCAGAAACTGAGCTGCAGCACGGTGGTCAAGACCATACAGTGGTTTAACAGGATAGGTTCCACTAGGGACAGGCCTCGCCCTGATCGACCAAAGAAGCTGAGTGCACATGCTCAGCGTCATTTCCAGAGGTTGTCTTTGGGAAATAGACGTAGGAGTGCTGCCAGCATTGCTGTATAGGTTGAAGCAGTAGGGGGGTCAGCCTGTCAGTGCTCAGACCATACGCCGCACACTGCAGCAAACTGGTGTGCATGGCTGTCATCCCAGAAGGAAGCCTCTTCTAAAGATGCTTCACAAGAAAGCCCACAAACAGTTTGCTAAAGACAAGCAGTCTAAGGACTGGAACCATGTCCTGTGGTCTGATGAGTCCACGATAAACTTATTTGGTTCAGATGGTGTCAAGCGTGTGTGGTGGCAACCAGGTGAGGAGTACAAAGACAAGTGTGTCTTGCCTACAGTCAAACATGGTGTTGGGAGTGTCGTGGTCTGGGGCTGCATGAGTGCTGCCAGCACTGGGGATCTACAGTTCATTGAGGGAACCATGAATGCCAACATGTACTGTGTACTGAAGTAGAGCATGAAGTGGAGCATGATCCCCTCCCTTCGGAGAGGGTAAAGGTGATGGACTGGCCAAGCATGTCTCCAGACCTAAACCCTATTGAGCATCTGTGGGGCATCCTCAAACAAAAGGTGGTCTCTAACATCTACCAGCTCCGTGATGTTTTCATGCAAGAGTAGAAGAGGGCTCCAGTGGCAACCTGTGAAGCTCTGGAGAACCCCGTGCCAAATAGGGTTAAGGCAGTGCTGGAAAATAAGGATGACCACACAAAATATTGATACTGTGGACCCAATTTGGACATTTTAACTTAGGGGTGTATTCACTTTTGTTGCCAGTGGTTTAGACATTAATGGCTGTGTGTTGAGTTATTTTGAGAGCACAGAAAATGTACACTGTTATACAAGCTGTACACTCATTACTTTACATTGTAGCAAAGTGTTATTTCTTCAGTGTGGTCACATGAAAAGATATAATAAAATTTTTACAAAAATGTGAGGAGTGTACTCACTTTTGTGAGATACTGTATATATATATACATTACTTCTCTCATTCAACCCCGCCACTACAGATGAGGTTGCTAACCTACTTGCTAACGTCCACTTAACCACCTGCCCTCTGGATCCTGTTCCCTCGCAAATGCTACGTTCACCCTCTGGCCCTATTCTACACTCTCTAACCCACATCTTCAATCTCTCCCTCTCTTCTGGCATCTTCCCCAACTCTCTAAAACACGCACTAGTCAGCCCTATACTCAAAAAGCCCTCACTGGACCCAACCGATCTGAACAACCTACGTCCTATTTCCTTGCTCCCCTTCTCATCCAAACTCCTCGAACGTCTAGTCTACAACCGACTGTGCGACCACCTTGCCATGAATAACCTCCTCGATCCCCTTCAGTCCGGATTTCGGCCTCAACACTCCACTGAAACTGCTCTCCTAAAACTGACAAACGATCTACTAATGGCCAAAACCGACGGACACTATTCTGTGCTCCTACTTCTGGACCTTTCTGCTGCCTTTGATACGGTTGACCATCCCCTCCTCCTCAAAAAACTCCATGCCTTTGGTCTCCGTGACCGTACTCTTCAATGGTTATCTTCCTACTTATATAACCGCACCTTTAGCGTTACCTACAATTCTACTTCCTCCTCTCCTCTTCCCTTCTCTGTTGGGGTCCCCCAAGGCTCTGTTCTTGGACCCCTCCTATTTTCAATCTACACCTCCTCTCTGGGTCAGCTGATAGCCTCCCACGGCTTCCAATACCATCTCTACGCTGATGATACTCAAATCTATCTATCCACCCCTCAGCTCTCTCCCTCAGTCTCCACACGTATCACTAATTTACTATCAGATATATCGGTCTGGATGTCTCATCACTTCCTGAAACTCAACCCATCCAAAACCGAGCTTATAATTTTTCCTCCACCACGTGCCCCTTCCACTGATTTCTCCTTCAATATCAATGGCATTACTATCAGCCCATCCCCGCATGCCAAGGTCTTAGGTGTTGTCCTGGACTCTGAACTCTCCTTTAAACCCCACATCCAATCACTGTCCAAATCTTGATGGCTCAGCCTCCGCAACATCTCCAAAATACGCCCCTTTCTAACCAAAGACACAACAAAAATCCTAGTTCACTCCCTGGTCATCTCGCGCCTCGACTACTGCAACTCCCTTCTCGTTGGCTTACCTCTACACAGGCTATCCCCCCTTCAATCCATCATGAATGCTGCCGCCAGACTCATCCACCTTACCAATCGCTCAGTGTCCGCTGCTCCTCTCTGTCAAGCCCTCCACTGGCTTCCGCTCACCCAACAAATTAAATTCAAAATACTAACAACATCTTACAAAGCAATCCACAGCTTAGCCCCCAGCTACATCACTAGCCTAGTCTCAAAATACCAACCTAATCGCTCTCTTCGTTCCTCTCAAAACCTCCTGCTCTCTAGCGCCCTCGTCACCTCCTCCCATGCTCACCTCCAGGACTTTTCCAGAGCCTCTCCAATCCTATGGAACTCCTTACCCTTATCTGTCCGATTATCTCCTACTCTATTAGCTTTTAGGCGGTCTCTGAAAACCCTCCTTTTTAGAGAAGCCTATCCTACCAACACCTAACAATGTACCTCCATTTCCTCCATCAACCCACCCCCCACGGTTATTGCCATTTGTTTCACTTGACCCTCCCTTCTAGATTGTAAGCTCTAACGAGCAGGGCCCTCTAGTTCCTCCTGTTTTGAATTGTATTGTAACTGTATTGTCTTCCCTCACATTGTAAAGCGCTGCGCAAACTGTTGGCGCTATATAAATCCTGTATAATAATATAATAATAATATATGCACTGGACACTATTTATTTATTTATTATAGATACGTATATAGTGCCGTCAATTTACGCAGTGTTTTACATATACATTGTACATTCACATCGGTCTCTGCCCTCAAGGAGCTTACAATCTACAGTCCCCAACTCACATTCATACATACACATACTAGGGGCAAATTTGGACAGGATAACCAGTTCCGGACCGCCCGCCGCAGTTATACGTCGGTACTTTGACGTTAAATACCGGGGTTATGGCAGCAGATAGCTGCCATAACCCCTGTATTTTTTTAAACTGCCAGCGGTCCTCTTTCACATAACGGCGGTCCCAGTGGCGGATTCGCCGTGGGCTCACCCTTATGGTGCGGCAGGAGAGGTACCGTTTAGGAGATATTTACATTAGCAGCGCCTGTATTGTCACCGGTGCATGCACACTGCACTCTCAGTGGACGCCGTGCTGTCCATAGAGAGAGAGACATGTCACGGCTGTGACTCATGCACGCATGTGCAGAAGTGATGTCATCGCAGCTCAGCTAGTCAAAGGACGGCTGCCCGCGAACCCGGAAGGAACACTGAGTGAAGATGGAAGCCCTGTCAGCAGTGACAGCTTTTTTTTTCGTTTTCAGGAAAGTCTTTCATAATGTGCTAGCACATTATGACATTCATTTGCAGGGAGATGAATTTTTGGGGGGTTTATTTGCAGTTTACTACCGCTTTAAACTCACCATTGGCTTGCAGGCTAAACAAAAGAATTCAGATTCCGCCATACACACTAAACAGCATAGATGGACAAATCTCCCGCTGTGAGCATTGTATTCCATCAGTTATCAGAACACTGAACAGTACCTGACTGTTCAGCCAAAATTTTCGGCCAAGAGCCTTTGATTTTTCAATTAAATTGATCGCATTTTCGGCAAGTTCCTGATTAATCGTATAGCCAGCTTCAGTAACCATGCCATGGAGGTCATTGTTCAGACAGTTTCTGTTATGGAGTGACAGCCAATCCAGAGTAATGATGGGCAACCTGCTTGTAGACAGGAAGTGGCTAAAAAGGATGCAGTACAAGACTTGTAAAGGATGAAAAATTAAGCCCCATACACACGGACCACATGCTGAGCGACATTGGCCAGTTCATTAAAACTGGCTGACATGCAGGCCCATGTGTATGGCAGCCGGTTCGACAGAAGCCAACTGTTTGGCCGGCTTCTCTTGGACGAACATACTGAAAACCATCAGCCTCCTGATCAGCACTCTGCCAATGGGCCACCCCCCTGTCAAAACACAACAGCTCAGTGGGAAAGATAGCTGTACTAACATTGGATCGTTAGTACAGTGGCTGCGACCAGAGCTCACAGGTTTTTTGTTTTTGTTCAACCCACTGGGTAGGATGGAAAAAAAGCTCATAGTGTGTACCAGGCTCAGGGGTCTTCAAACTATGGCCCTCCAGTTGTTTAGGAACTACAATTCCCATCATGCCTAGTCATGTCTGTGAATGTCAGATTTTTACAATGCCTCATGGGTCATGTAGTTCTGCAACAGCTGCTTTAAGGGCCATACACACTATAAGATTTTCTGAAGACCTTTTCCTTCAGATTTACCTTTTCTATGTAGTGCAAGGGCCTGCCTGATTGCATATAAATTGAAAGTGTTTAGGTTTGACCTCATATTATATGGTTTTGGTAAGTCTGAAGGAAAAAGTCTTCAGAAAATCTTATAGTGTGTATGGCCCTTTAGTCAGTATTTCATGAAAATTGGAATTGTCTGGATCTACATTAAGGACAGGCAAACTTGAAAGTTATCCAAAGGACCTTCCCCCACGTATAGTCAGGATTTGCTTTCTATTCCCCATTTTCAATAACATTTTCTCATTTATTTATTATTGATGAGGGAAATCAGAATATGGAAAAACCTACACTTGTGTTGTAATACAAGTGCATTTGTTTTATAATTTAAAAAAATACAGCAAAAACAGTCATTCCTTTTATATTTTAAAATGAATTAGTTGATTGCAAATAAACAAATGATTGCAATAAACATAAAGATTAGCATATAAGAACTTGAATAAAGTTATTCAGCAGCATCCTTTTACTTTGTTACAATAGTATAAATAAACAGATTTGTGTGCATATGGATAGACTGGCTCTCTTGGATTACAATGAGTCTCAGGAGTGGAAAGTAGGCTTGTTCCAAAGACAATGCACAGTGGGAGCCTGGTGAACACTTAGAAGAAAGGGTGTGTTTGTTAGGTGTGGAGGCTGCAAGCTCAGGCTGTGCCAATGAATGAAAAATTGCAGGGAGAAAAAAAAACCTGAAAAGTCCTAATGGGAATAGGTGGGGATTTTACTTAACTTGCCTCATCACACATGAATGATAACCTTAAAACCAAAAGAACATAGTTTTTTTGGCAGAAACCCTTCAAAATATACAGCATCTGCATGTGACTAGGGCTAAACTCCAATCTCCTACAGTGAGAATTGGTTTTAATGGATTTTCCAGCCCAGTGTAAAAAGGCAAGCAGCTCTGATAATGTATTTAGTGATCTAGCAAAAATACAGAAAAAGTAAAGCCTAGTACACACGATGATATTATCAGACGAATGATTGTACATTTTTTTTTTTTTTTTTTATGCATGCTAGTCCCCATATCGAAAATGAAGAGGTTACTAAAGTATGAAAATTCTCTAGAAATTTGGAAGTGATATAATGTATTGTATTTTCGGACGAACACTGTACTGATTAAAACTAAAATCGTACAATCTCGTATCGTACAAGAAACATTTTGGTGTTTGTCCCTTCACATAATTTGTACGATTTTCTGATTTGTGTACGAGCCTTAAGATGAAAAATATCCCAATTAGAAAAAACTGGAAAGGTTATTGTAAAAGCTTTATTAAAAAGGATTAAAAGTATTTTGGTATGTCAAATTAGTTTCCTGTGACAGCCAATGATAATTAATCTTTGATACTTTGAGAAAACGAAACATGATCTTGGGTTGTTTGCTACATAGAAAAGTTTCAGTTTTCATAAACCAGTCAAAATGCTTGTCATTAATGGCAGAATTTTTTCAAGAAGCAGCTCATTTGTGGCATTCTGCTACCAAGCGGATCAATCTGGGGTCCTAAAACTACCAAAAAAAGGTTGGTTCAGATTACAGACTATTGCTGTTATTAAGAAAAATTGTATATATATATATATACACACACTGCTCCAAAAATTAGGAAGGAAGACTTTGAAAACACATCAGATATCAATGGGGAAGGAAAATCATGCTGGATATCTATACTGATATGGACTGGGTAATGTGCTAGGGATGAAAGGATGCCACATCGTTTAATGGAAATGAAAACTATGAACCTACATAGGGTTGAATTCAAAGACACCCTGAAAATCAAAGTAAAAAAAAATGATGTAGCAGGCTAGTCCATTTTGCTGAAATTTCATTGCAGGAACTCAAAATGGTATTCAATAGTTTGTATGGCCCCCACGTGCTTGCATGCATGCATGCCTGACAACATCAGGGCATGCTCCTAATGAGATGGCTGATAGTGTCCTGGGGTATTTTCCTCCCAGATCTGGACCAGGGCATCACTAAACACTTTTTATTGGTTGAGCCAGATGGACTTGTGTCTTTTTTCAACCAAACTATGTAAACTCCTGAACAGCCTGCAACCTGGTGGCGTCGAACCGAAACATAATGCCCCAGAGGTGTTCTATAGGATTTAGGTCAGACGAGCATGGGGGCCATTCAATAGTATCAATTCCTTCATCATCCAGGAACTGGCTGCCTACTCTCGCTACATGAGGCCGGGCACTGTTGTGCACCAGGAAGAACTCAAGACCTACTGCACCAGCCTACGGTCTGACAACGGGTGCAAGAATTTAATCTCGATGCCTAATGGCAGTCAGGGTGCCATTGTCTAGTCTGTAGAGTTCTGTGTGTCCCTCCATGGATATGTCTCCTGAGACCATCACTGACCCACCACCAAACCGATCATGCTAAATGATGTAACAGGCAGCATAACGTTCTCCACGGCTTCTTCGGACCCTTTCACGTCTGTCACATGTGCTCAGGGTGAACCTGCTCTCATCTGTGAAAAGCACAGGGTACCAGTGGTGGACCCGCCAATTCTGGTGTTCAGTGGCAAATGCCAATCGAGCTCCATGTTGCTGGGCAATGAGCACAGGGCCCACTAGAGAAAGTCAGGCCCTCAGGCCACCCTCATGAAGTCTGTTTCTGATTGTTTGGTCAGAGACATTCACACTGGTGGTCTGCTGGAGGTCATTTTGTAGGGCTCTGTCAGTGCTCATCCTGTTCCTCCTTGGAAAGAGGAGCAGATACTGGTCCTGCTGATGGGTAAGGACCTTCTACAGCCCTGTCCAGCTCTCTTATGGCACTTTTACACTGCAAGTATCGGCTAGTACCGGCTCGGCTCTACTCGGCCCTGTTTGCTTTTCCACTGCTGGTACCGCATGGTATAGTGTCGGAACGGTTTGGTACGGTATAGGTTTGCTTTTCCACTAAAGTAGTACTAAATTTAAGTGGGTGGGATAACAACGGGGTGGGTGGGATTCTCTGACCAATCAGTGGCTAGTAGTGACTGCATGCAAAGGATTGTGGGATATGGTACCAGTTTGGTACCTGTTGGAACCACAATCGAGTAGGTACTGTTTTTTCAGAGCCGTACCGTACCGTACCGTTCAGTTCCATGCAGTGGAAAAGCAAATCTATACCGTACCGTACCGAACCGTTCCGACCCTATACCATGCGGTACCAGCAGTGGAAAAGCACAAAAGCGTGCCGAACCGTTACGGTTCCATGCAGTGGAAAAGCGCCATTAGAGTGACTGCCTGCCTCCTGGAATCTCCTCCATGCTCTTCAGACTGTGCTGGGAGACACAGTAAACCTTCTGGCAATGGCATGTATTGATGTGCTATCCTGGACTGCCTGTGCAAGCTCTATAGGGTCCAGGTATCGCCTCATGCTACCAGTAGTAACACTGACCCTAGCCAAATGCAAAACTAGTGAAAAACAGTCAGAAAAGATGAGTAGGGAAAAAATGTCAGTGGCCTCCATCTGTAAAACCATTTCTGGTTTGGAGGCCGTCTCATTGTTGCCCATCTAGTGCACCTGTTGTTAATTTAATTAACACCAAAGCAGCTGAAACTGATTAGCAACCCTATCTGCTACTTAACTGACCAGATAAATATCCAAAGAGTTTAATTGACTTAAAGCTATACTCTTATTAAAAAATGTTCCTTTAATTTTTTGAGCAGTGTATATATAGTTCTTTCCTGCAACCATGGGTTGCAGGAAAGAAATTTGATCTGTTCCCCCCTTAACAGCAATTGTCTGCTCTGGATGGGGGAAACATTCCCTGCTGGGAGAAGACAGTGATTATCACTAGCGGCTATAGCAGCATGCGATAATCACAAGCGAATCCGCCCGGCTGCTTATACACAAGTTGATTGATTGATCAACTTTGTACATTTAGCCTGCCCATTTTTGGTTTGAATTTTGGCTGGTTCAGCAGGATTCAAACCGAGTATGGCCAGTCTTAAATGAGGGGTGCTTCAGGGAGGGGAGAACTTTAATGATAACTATATTAAAGTGCATATGAAGCAAAAAGAGATGACCGCACTCCGATGTAAATCAAAAATTGGAGTAAATTTATTCCACATCAAACAATAGGCAACTGGAACAACACACTGTGAATGCAGGACACAAAGGCAGACGCGTTTCACGACTTAGAGATGTCGCTTACTCATTGCCAAGTCAACTTGGCAATGAGTAAGCGACATCTCTAAGTCGTGAAACGCGTCTGCCTTTGTGTCCTGCATTCAAAGTGTGTTGTTCCAGTTGCCTATTGTTTGATGTGGAATAAATTTACTCCAATTTTTGATTTACATCGGAGTGCGGTCATCTCTTTTTGCTTCATATGATCTTGGATTGACGGATCCGACCAGCACCCGATACCTAGCCCACCTGGAGCGGTCTTTCCTATTTGGACTTCATCTATATTAAAGTGCAATTATGCAGGGTACACCTTAGAAGTTTGTTTGGTTCAACCCAGTCATAAGACCAGCTTCTGTCAGACTGAGACATGTACACATGGGCCGAAAGTTTCCCTGTTCCTGACGAACCGGCCGTTTTTCGGCCTGTGTACCCAGCCTTAATCTTTACTGTGTGAGCCACAGAAACTGTAGAGAAGTTTAATCACCAGTGGACATCATGATGAATAGTAATATGGACTGAAAAAAACTATACCGAGGGAATTATGTTTGCTTCCATAGCTTACTTCTTTCCTGGCTTTCACACGGGTTCAGTGACTTTGGTACCTTGTGAATCTCTGACTTGGATCAAGCATGTACATTAGGAGTTGTGACTTTATTTTGAATACCTGTCCTGGGTCAGTAACTTCAAAAGTATAGAGGGCAGAGACAACCAGATAGAAGAGGTTAGCAATGACCTTCATATCATTTAATGTACTCATCTCTCTGCTTAGTGTCTCACAACACCAGCTGAACATTCTCAGGTTCTCATGGGATCTCGATACTTGGTTGTTGCTGTTTAGCTAACTATACACCAGTAGAATTTTGTTAAAAAATGTTCAATTTTGGAGTGTTCGTTTGCTTTCCTACTGCTTAGTGGGATCAAATTGACTATCATTTTCAACCATAATGAAAAATGAAAATTCAAAGGAGCAGAATGGACAATTTTCCTCAAACAAATGAAATTCTAACAGTGGATGTGGTTTTCGCTTGGGAAAAATTGTAAGTATTGTAATCCGCATGTTCTAGGTGCAACAAAAACCGGTTTAATACGTCTGGCATTCCATTTAAGTTGCAGTTCTGAACTAAGTTTTAAAGTGGGAGTAAACTCCATTTGTTGGTTTGTACCTACAGGTAAGCCTGTAATAAGGCTTACCTATAGATAGAGTAAATATCTCCTAAATATGCTCCGTTTAGGAGTTATTTACATCTGAATCAGCTGGTGACGTCACTGGCACATGTGTACAGGTATGCCGTTCATTCAGAGAGCCGTGCCGCGGCCGTGACATGCGCGGGAGTGGCGTCATCGCGGTTTGGCCATTCAACCGACCAGGGCCGCAAACCCGGAAGGAAGACCAGGCATCAAGGTGGATTCCCAGTCAGCGATGACAGGGCGCTGCTGGTGGCATCTGTTTCACAGGTAATTCTATCATAATATGCCACTATGCAGGGTATACTAGCACATTATACTCCAAAGACATGCTGGTAGGTTAATTGGATCCTGTATAAAAAAAAAAAAAATTGGCCCTACTGTGTATGTAATGTGAGTTATGCCCCGTACACACATGCAGATTATCTGAAGACTTTTGTCTGCAGACTTACCAAAACCATATAATATGAGGTCAAACCTAAACACTTTCAATTTGTATGCAATCTGGCAGGCCCTTGCACTACATAGAAAAGGTAAGTCTGCAGACAAAAGTCTTCAGATAATCTGCACGTGTGTATGGGGCATTAGGCCCCTTTCACACATGCTGTCCGTTTGTCCGTTTTTCATCCATCCGTTGACGGATGAAAAACGGACATCAATGCATCTCTATGTAAAAACGGATGACAACTGATGATCATCAGTTAACATCCGTTTTCATCCGCTTCCTTCAATGTCCGTTTTACTGAACGGATGAATACCCTATTTTTCATCTGTCAAAAAAACGGATCGGACCAAAAACGGATGACAACGGATGAAAAACTGATGTCAACTGATGACAACGGATGAAAAACTGATGTCAACTGATGACAACGGATGACAACGGATGAAAAACGGACGACAACGGATGAAAAACGGATAACAACTGATGAAAAACGGATGAAAAACGGATAACAACTGACGAAAAATGGATGACAACTGACGAAAAACGGATGAAAAACGGATGAAAAACGGATGAAAAACTGATACAATTGACGTGACTGAACTGATGAACTGAACGGACCGTATGTGTGAAAAGGGGCCTTAGGGGCCTTAGATTGTAAGCTCCTTGAGGGCAGGGACTGATGTGAATGTATAATGTATATGTAAAGCGCTGCGTAAATTGACAGCGCTATATAAGTACCTGAAATAAATAGAAAAAATAAAATTATGACATTGTTTTATTGGGGGAGCTTTTTTTTTTTTTTTTTTCAACAGGTTTATTACTGCTTTAGGCGCTTCTGAATGAAATTAGTTGACTCGGTAACGGCAAGATGGAATGCTCTTTTCAGATTTTCAAACAAAAATTCCAACAAAAACCGGTGTTTGGCCAACATTAGCGATCAATCATCATTCTTATTTCATTTTTCAAGAAAATGGAAAGCAACATCTTATTGTTGCTGTTGGCAACTTCACTTTTGTGCTGAAAAAAACTGGCGCCAAATGAGAAGGAATGGTGGTTAAAGGAGTAGGGTAATAATTATTATTAATAAACCATATTGTTTTATGCATGGAGAAACAACTTTGAATATATCATAATAATAATATTTTTTATCTTCTTAATAATATCTTTTTTATCTTCTTAAAAGAAGTACTACGGTAGTATAATTATTATTACTAGTGTAACTTTTTTTTTTTTAATCAACTGAATAAAAAAATGTATATTGGTAAGCATTTGTTTTTCATTCAACAAAGTGAAGTTTAATAATCAAACTACTGCAACACGTTTGCTGCTTGCATCACATTGCAGTTGGGATTATTTTTCAGCATACGAACAGAAATGATTTGCAGAAAAACAAGCCTTGCTTATGTCTGTGAACATGAGTGAGCAGGAAATGTACTGGGTTTCAGTTTACACAATTGTAAGTCAATGAAAAGAGTAACATAGGCCTAGGGGGGGGAGGAGCGAGGAACAAAGAAACAGGAAAAGCAGCTGTGAGCTTTACGTTGGAGACATTCCCAGAGTTTGCAAACATCTTCATCGAGTTCAGGGCCAGACTATTTAAATGTATCTCTCTATCTATGTTAGCACACACTGAATAGAACAAATTACACAGTTCTTTATAGATTCGAAGTATGAATAAAGTAGACACTTCAAACATATTTTAAACTTGTAGGGTAATTCGCATAAACCATACACGGTCTGTTGAAGCTGCAAAGAATATAAAAATATGTGTAATGATCATTTAGACCCGGGTTCACACTGGTGCGATGTGGGAATCCCTGCAATTCAGTGCCAGTTCCTGCATTGCACTTAAATCGCACACTGGTGCACACTGAGATCTGCGAACCGCTGGGGGGGGTGTCAATGTAAGGGCAATGACACCCCCAGATCGGTTCGCAGATCTCAGTGCGAAATGTCAAATGGTGCAAGAATCAGATCGCATAGGTGTGAATACTAATGCGATTCGATTCCAGTACAGACCAAAAAAAGGGACCTGCACCATTTTGGTGAGAATACAATATGATTTCAGCCATACAGTTTGTATGGCTGAAATCGCATCGCACAGACATCACATGTGATCTGCACAGCAGTGTGGTGCGAATCACATGCAATGTCTAACATCGCACCAGTGTGAGCTGAGCCTTAAGCCCTGTACACACGATCAGATTATCAAACGTTTTTTGTGGCATGCTAGTCTGATGTGGAAAGTGAAGAGGTTATTTTCATACGAATTTTCCCGTAAGACAGAATTCTACTTCAGAAGTGATGTCATGTGCTGGATTTTTTTTGTATGTGTTCTTTCGTCTCTGAGCATGCCTAGTCTTGCTCTTAAGATTTTTTTTCCGTCGAAAACTGTATTAATGAGACGAAAATCGGATGTTGTGTTGACAGACGATAAAAATTTTATAGCCTGCACATCAGGATTTTTTCTGCCGAAAAGTCGGAGTCGGCTGTCCAAAGCACCATACTAACAATCCGAAAATCGACAGATCGGTCGTCGGACGAAATTTCCCTTCAGATTTTCTTATCGTGTGTACGGGCCTTTAGATGGGAAATTCTAAGGCTATCAGCAGCATATTTTTTCCAGGTCACACAGAAGCTGCATTTCAACTTCCAGCAGGGTGATGTCAGTAAAGTAGCAGTATAAAGCTGGCCATACGCACACCAGAGGAATTTCCTTCATATGGAAATTCTGAAAAATCGTTAATCAGAGTATTCGATCTTTTACAATCATTGAGTCAACTAATTATTCAAGAGCCCTTAAAACTTCATCCAGACCTTCTGTTTGAATAGAATCCCATATTAGTGCCGGTTCACATATATGCGATGCGGGAACCCTTTTGAATCCACTGCGGGTACCCACATTGCGTTCAAATCGCAGGCAGTTCACATTGCCATATGTGAATCGCTTGGGGTGTCAATGCAAAGTTATCTACACCCCCAGATCAGTTCGCATATCGCAGTGCGAACTGTCAGTTTGGACATGAATCGGATTGCATAGGTGTGAACCACCATGCAGTCCGATTCTGCTGCAGACCCAAAAAAGGGTCTTGTGCGTGTTCTGTCCGAATCTGATGCGAATTCAGCCATAAAATCTGTATGGCTTAATTCGCATTGCACAGACATCGCATGTGATTTTCAGAGCATTGGACAGAATCACACGCGATGTCTGTCATCGCACTGATGTGAACCGGAGCTCAAGCAGGTTTCTTTTGTGCTTAGAACATTCACATTTTTCCTAAACAAAAACCACATTCACACTTAGAAATTTTTCCTCAAACAAACAAAATTCTATCTGGTCAATTTGATCCCACTAACCATTACAATAATCGAATGAACAAAATTCTACTATTTTATGAACAGCCTAAAGCGGAGCTCCACCCAAAAGGGGAAGTTCTGCTTTAAGGGCTCGTCCCCCGTTCCTGTTGAAGAATTGGCACTTTTGAGGGGGGGGGAGCGCGTCCCGGGGAGCGGGTACCGCTCCGACTGCCTAGGCCTAGTTATCCTCCCTCCCACCACTGTCTTCTGGGACACATGACTGGGGGATCATTCACAAAGCTGCCACATGCGCAATGGGCTATGGAGCAACGAGCAGTCACAGCTGGGTGCCCACAGTTAAGATGCTGGTGCCTAGGCCATTACATATTCAGTGATGGATATCTTACTGCCATATTACTGTTTCCTACTATCTCACATCGCACATTTACAACATTTTTTTCTGTTCTATGAGCAATGTCTGTCTTTTGTTTCTTTTTGATTTGTTCATTTTCTCAGCATTGCTGTGATGGAAACCCCCCCCCCCCCCCAAAAAAAAAAAATGATGCTGGACCCAAGGAAAATACAGCAAGTGAAACAGGCTGAGGTGAGGAGGCCGCTGAATCGTGGGACAGGTGAGTGGATGTTTTTTGAAAGTCAGCGGCTACAGCTTTTGTAGATGCTGACATTTAATTTTTTCACAGAAGACCGTGCAACCGCTTTAAGGCTAGCTGTCAGAGGAAGAAGACAAAATCAATAGATTCCTTTATCCACGCTAAAAGGGTTATATGGAGGACTCCTCCCTGATTGCTTTTACCTGAACTGTGACTGATAGGATGACACCCCCAGATCAGTTTGCAGATGGCAGTGCGAACTGTCAAATGGTGCAGGAACCGGATCGCATAGATGCGAACACCCACGCGATTCAATTCCAGTACGGACCAAAAAAAGGGTCCTGCACCATTTAGGTTGAATCTGATTTCAGCCATACAGTTTGTATGGCTGAATTTGCATCGCACAGACATCGCATGTGATCTGCACAGCAATGCAGTGCGTATCACATGCGATGTCTGTAAACCCAGCCTTAATGTGCAATCTTCATAAAATATATATTACATCGATATTTCTAGTGAAAACTATTTAAGATTTATATAAAATGCACAAATTTTAGGAGGATGACCATGATGGGGATGGATGTCACAATGAGGATGTGCGCTCATGGAATAATGGTCAGACATTCCCATAGACACACTCCTAATCCTTGTGGACAGCCTTCCCAGAAGAGTTGAAGCTGTTATAGCTGTAAAGGGTGGGCCAACTCAATATTACACTCTAAAGGCTAAAGTGGAGTACACACTAGTAGAAAATCTGCCGAAAATTCCCGTCCAAGGTAAAATCGTATGATTTTCGGCTAGTGTGTACACAACTTTCAGCAGCCGATGCCGACATTTTCAATGAAAAAAAAAAACGGAGGGACAAACACCAAAATTTTTATCATCCGTCCCCAGCACGACCAATTTTTGTTTAATGTGTATGCAGTACGTCCACGAAAAATCGGATACGAAAGACCGCGCATGATCTGAAGTTGCTGACGACCCGGAAGTCTAGGTACAAATGTCCCAAAAAAAATTTTTATTGTCCGTCCCCAGCACGACCAATTTTCGTTTAATGTGTATGCAGTACGTCCACGAAAAATCAGATATGAAAGACCGCGCATGATCTGAAGTTGCTGATGACCCGGAAGTCTAGGTACAAAAGTCCCCAAAAAAAAAAGAAAATCGGACGAGAAATTTCGTGAACATTATGCACTGTCAACTAAAAACGGTTATGACCGCTGAGTATGAGAGAGAAAAATCGGAGGATATTTTGTCCGATTTTCGTCAAGTGTGTACGAGCCTTGAGACTGAGATGCCATTAAAGTTCATGTGTGTGTAAAGGCAGGTGTCCCAATATATTTGGTAATATTTGTTCAGTCTAATTTAAAATGTGTACATATATAAAGTACTGGCCTAAGGATAGACAACACTGGGTATAAATGGCAGCTTTGAAGCAGCCTGCCGTCAAGCTAAATATCTAAGAAACCTTTGATGGAATGCCATTGTCCAGCACCCAGGCTGCATACTACATGCAGGACAGATAAACATCTGTTCAGCATTAATTTAAAGCTGGCCATACACAGATCGAATTTCGGCCAATTCCTGCTGTTGGCACCACCACACTCAACAAAAATCAATTTTGAATTGACTTTTGTGGAAAGAGACTTGCAGAAAACTCTCACCCCGAACAGTGCCTGAATCCAATCAGATGCAGTCATTCTTCAGGTTCTGTGATAGTCATGGGTATCATCTCTCAGAATAGGCAGCACTGTAGATTCCTCCATCCAGAGAAATCCTAAATCAATAGTAAAGCCCACTTTGTGTTTGTTACCTACAGGTAGGCAAAATGAATATCTCCAAAGCAAGCACCATTTAGGAGATATTCACCCTGCATGCAGCCTGTTATGTCACCAGCGCATGCGTTCTGAGGGTCCAGCATATCTTGCTCGATCTTCAGAGCCTCATGTCAGAACCGAGGGCTCTCCCGCGCATGCGTGGGAATGACATCATCGTGGCTCCAGCCGGGGCGCACAAACCCAGAAGAAAGACCAGAGGAAGGGTCAACCCTCTTAGCAGTGACATGAGGAGCTTCATTCTAAGGTAAGTATTTCAGCACATTATGCTATTGCTTTACAGTTTTTTTTTGACCAGCAGCAGTTTATAACCGCATTAATGTATATGACCAGCTTAAAGAAGATGTGTGGGAAATAAAAGAAAACATACATACTCACCTATATGGCTGCAGCATTGTTTCAATGCCTCAGCTGCCCTGCGCCAGCTCTAAGCTGCTATTCACTCAGTTCTCAGTCTCCAGTGAGCAGAGAACGATGACTGTCAGCAACTGGCTTGCTGCTCTGCTCCTTCAGCACTTACTGGAGAGCTGGGCTATGCGAAGGGTGAGAGCGACTGGCTCAGGCTCTCAGTAGCGGGCTGAGAGGCTGAGCCAGATGCCGATCAGGTATCTTTTTTTTTTAATCAGATAATTTTTATTGAAATTTTTTTGCACAAACAATACATAACAAAACCAAACAGAAAGAGAAAGAAAAAGCTGGACAACACCTTGAGATAAAGCATCAATCACGTACGTTAAGCAATGATACAAAGGTACAGGGGAGAGAATATTCATCAGCACATAAGGGTGTAAACATGGACCAGAGGTCACCGAGGTGATCGAAATCATAAATGGCAGGCAACATATCATCATATCCCTTTATTGTGGGTACTAAACCCAGCCTGCCCCATGTACCAAGGTGGTGATGATATCTCAAGTAATACAGGATATAATAGGTGAATTCCGATGAAACAACCAGTGGAGTTAAACAGCATTGTACATCCCATCAGCACAGGTATATGCTACCTAATGATCATTAAGCAGTGCCCCCCAGTAGGCTGTCTGGGTCTATAAAGCATGTACTCTGTTGCACTATGTGGAGGAGATAACGCCACCCAGAAACCTGTTGGCAACCAAGTGAGTGGGAGCCAGGCCTGGCACATCCAGCCACGGTCCCCATATGCGATCAAATTTCAGTGCACTCCCCCTGTGTTTGTAAGTGAGATGTTCCCTATTCAGAAGCACTTTAACTTCCTCGATCCAGTCAGTGTGAGACGGCGCTACGGTGGAAATCCACCGCCTCGCTATCATCTTCCTGGCCAGGAAGAGAAGCCTGAGCACCGCAGTATGTACCTCAGGTTGATAGAGCTCCTCATCCAGCCAACCCAAAATACATAGTTTCGGCTCCACAGGTAAAGTCGGTTTCCAAAGCGAGTTAATGGTTCTCACAACAGCATGCCAGTAGCGGTGCAACTTCGGGCACCGCCACAGCATGTGCAGCAGGGTACCCGTGTTCGCCTGGCATCTAGGGCAGAGGGGAGAGTCCCTCCTCTGCCAGCTGTACAGTCGTTGAGGGGTCCTGTACGTACGGTGGAGAATAAACAGTTGCGTAAGCCTTTGCGAGGAGGACAGGGACACCCTAGGGACATTCTCTAGAATACCCGTCCATTCCTCCGAGGAGATGGGACCCACATCCTCAACCCAGGCATCCCTGCACTTAAAAGACATGGCTTTCGAGATCCGCTCCATAAAAGCTGAGTACAGGGATGAGATCTGCACCTTCTTGATCCTAGTGATCACTAGATCAGTAAGTATAACCGGACGACAGATACCCCATGGAGAGACCCGCGACTGAGAGCTAAGGGCATGGCGCAACTGCAAATACTGAAAAAAGAAGGAATTGGGCAATCCGAACTCAGCACGGAGAGTTTGGAAATCTTTTAATTCGCCCCCTCGGTACAACTGCGAAATATATTTCACTCCATAGCCGTCCCAGCTCAAGGAATCCCGGAGCTTATCCAACTCGGGATAGTTGACATTGTTTAGAATGCGAGAGTACCTGGAGAAACCACAGTAACCAAAGTGACTCCTAGCCCTGTGCCAGACCTTATCAAGTAGCATGAGGGTGGGACAGCCGGGAGAAAGCCTAAGGGTGCCCGCTTCCAGGGATTCAACCAGAGAGTCCCCTGCCAGGTGCGCCGCCAGGACACGCCTGACAGGGTCAGAGTCATCATCCAGCAGCCAACCTGTGAAGTGCTGCAGCTGGGAGGATAGAAAGTAGTAGTAGGGGTTCGGTACCGCCAATCCACCACTCTCCTTGGACTCCCGCAATGTCTCTAGGCGAATTCTGGGGGACAGCTTCCTCCAAATAAGAGCACGGTATACCGTGTTAAACTGCTTAGAAATGTGAATAGGGAGTTGTGTAGCACGTACAACAACTGCGGGTTCCAGATCATTTTGATCAGGTTGCATCTGCCAACCACAGACAGAGGCAACTTAATCCAACTAGCCAATTTATCCCTGAACCTGTGCAGCAGCGGGAGAACATTAAGGGCTCTTTCAACCGGGCGTTCCGTATGTCCGTTTTTCATCCCATCCGTTTGCGGATGAAAAACGGACATAATGTATCTCAATGTAAATACGGATGTCATCGGATGATCATCCTCTGACATCCGTTTTTTGTCAGTTCAGTTCAGTTTTTTTGAACGGAGGAGAACCCTATTTTTTCTTCCTTTCAAAAAACGGAACTGAAGCAAAAACGGATGTCAGTGGTGTCATCCGCAGACATCCGTATTTACATAGACATGCATTATGTCAGTTTTCATCCGCAAACGGATGGGATGAAAAATGGACATACGGACCGGATGACACAAGTGTCATCCGTGTCCGTTACAAAAAAAAAAAAAAGGACCTGATCGGGCAAAAAAAAAAGGAACGCCCGTGTGAAAGAGCCCTAAGTTTAATATACCGACCCAGATCAGGATGGACAACCACACCCAAGTAACGGAACTGGTCCACCACCAAGATCTGCGACGCCACAGGGGGCAATGCAACCTCAAGCGGGTCCAACGGGAGCAAAACAGATTTGTCCCAATTGATCTGAAAGCCAGAGAAGGATCCGAATCTGTGAATCAAGAGCATCAAGGCGACTAGGGAGCCCGAAGTGTCCCCTAAAAATAATAATGCATCATCCGCATATAAGGCAATTTTGTCCTCCCCCTCACCCCTCCGAAAACCGATAATATCCGGGTCGGCCCTAATAGCCGCCGCCAGGGGCTCCACAGCTAAGGGGCGACAGCTGGCACCCCTGCCTAGTGCCCCTGTGTAGCGGGAATGACCAGGAAAAAGAGCCGTTGATCCGCAAACAGGCTGTGGGCGCCCCATATAGGATCTTAATCCAGCGTATGAAGGAGGGACCGAAGCCAAAGCTCTCAAGGACCATCCACAGATACTGCCACTCTACGCTATCAAAAGCTTTAGCAGCATCGAGTGACAGCATCGCTCTATGTCCACAATTATCCGGGGGCAATTGCATGTTTAGGTATAGTCTACGTATATTGGCAGCCGTGGAGCGACCCGGTATAAACCCAGATTGATCCCCATGAACCAATTTGGCAATCACCTTAGACAACCTGTTAGCTAGGACCTTAGCCAGCAACTTCAGGCCGATCAGATATCTGAGTGGATCCCAACCTTAAAATCAGGATCCTTCCAGAGACTGGACTGGCTCTGTGACATCAGCCGACAGTAGACTTTAGCCCTCTGTTCACTGAATCTGGGTCACAGGAGAGTAGAAAAAGGTGCACTCCTTTGACCCAGAAGAGAGGTATGGCCAAAAAAACCTTTGGCCACACTTCTCTTTTAGTGCTGCTTCATACTGGTGTGATTTCTGATGCAACTTGAGTCATATAGAATCACATGACAAGGGAACTCACATTATTTTCAAAGGTGGCCTATCATATCAATGCGACTCTATGCAGTGCTGTTTTGGAAAAGGTTCTTGTGCTACTTTGGTGCGATTTCAGCGCCATTTGGCTCCATAGAATATGCAAACCACATCCAAAATTGCACTACATAATTGCACTGAAAATCACATCGCAGGAGTGTGAACTGAGCTTTAGGCTGGGTTCACATATGCTGCGGCTGCAGTTCACAGCTTGGGATCTGGTGTGTCCATGTTCACCAATTGAGGTGCAAATCAGGCCCGAATTTGCACCTGAATCAGAACCAAAGATGCACAGGACCCTTTTTAAATGTGGACCACGGCGGACACAGAGCTGTGTGAACCGACTCCATTGAGAACCTGGTCACACTCTCCTGTCATGCAAATTAAATGTGGGGAAATCCGCATCCAATTCGCATATGTGTGAACCTGGCTTCAAGGTAACTACACCAGAACCTGTATTCGGCCCAGGTGTCACAGTAACACCTTTCTTCTGATGCTTCACACACGTTATCAGCTTGATGAAAATGTAAAAAAAAAAGGAAGCTATAGAGTTCTTTCTTTAGTAAGCTGGGTTCTTTTTGTAACACTTGCTTATTACTTCACATTAAAAGTTTACAACCTTGATGTTTTAATTCTAATTATCATCTTTGTATATGTATACAGATTTGTAGTTCTTCCACTAATGGTTATTTATATATCAGGCAGTTTAAAATGCATCACACCCTGCATAACTAATGAGCACCCAAGTATACATATAATCACATACTAAAAATAGAAAAAGATTTTTAAATCATCAAAACAAAAGTGATAAGATTACATTAGGTTGATCACATTTGTGTGCACACATTAAGGTTCCATGCACACTGGCTTAAAAATCGCTGCTTCTACAGGAGTTTTGCGTTCTGCCTATAGAAGCAGCTCATTGTTATTGTTATGTGTCCTTGCACATTAAAATTATTAGGCCCCTTTCAGACATGGGAGTACGTCAGCAGACTCCATTTTTCTCAGCGGGGGATCGATCCGCCGATCCCCCGCTGAGCAGGCGAATGGCAGCTCTGTCTCCACGCTGTGTGCGGAGAAAGAGCTGTCAGGTCCCCACTCTTCTCTATGGGGGAATCAGATGAGAACGGACTGCTAGATGGATGGAAAATAGTGTTTCCATCCGTCCAGATTTGACGGACCGGATCAGATGTCAGCGGACATGTCTCCGCTGACATCCGATGCCCCATAGAGATGCATGGGGCATCCGTTCAGATCGGCCTAAAAAACTGACAGGAGGATCTGGACGGTCCGCTAGTGTGAAAAGGGCCTTAGGCTCCTTTCACACGGGTGGTGTGCCTGATGGACTCTGTTTTGCTCAGCGGGGATCGATCCACCGATCCTCGCTAAGCAGGCGGATGGCAGCTACGTCTCTGCAATCAGAGCCCCGCTCTCCGCTATGGGAGATCGGATGAAAATGGACTGCCTGTCTGTTTTCATCTGATCCGATCCTCCAGACGGATGGAAAATAGTGTTTCCATCCGTCCGGATTTCACGGACAGGATCGGATGTCAGCGGAGATGTCCCTTCTGACATTCGCTGCTCCATAGGGCTGCATGGACCATCCTATCAGGGCTGCCTGAAAAAACTGACAGGCGGATCGGATCGGAAAGCCCATGTAAAAGGGGCCTTGGGCTCATTGTTTAGAGGCAGGAAAAAAAAAACCTTCTGGTTTCCATTTCTGAATGGAGTTTACTGGCAGAATAAACACAAAACTCTCCTAAACTCGTCTAAACTCTGAATAAATAGAATACTCTACATGAGCGTTTTTTTTTTTTTCTGCCCAGTGTGCATGGAGCCTTAAAATGCTACTATAAAACCATGTGTACACTGTGGGGTTGATTTACTAAAACTGGAGAGTGCAAAATCGAATGCAGCTCTTCATAGATACCAATCAGCTTCCAGTTTTTTTTTTTTTTTGTCAAAGCTTTATTGAACAAGCTGAAGTTAGAAGCTGACTGGCTACCATGAACAGCTGCGCCAGATTTTGCACCCCTTAGTGTTAGTAAATCAACCCTTGTGTAAAGGCTGGCATTACACAGGAAGATGTCACATTGAGAATGGCAGGTGGTGAAACTGCTGCCACAAGTTATCTGTTGATGTGGCTCATTGAGGTTCTCTTCCAATGTTTCCATTGGCCGCAAGATCCAGCCATAGTCTTGCACATTGGCACTTTTATTTATTTTCTTTACTGTATGTCACTACATCTATTTTTTTTTGTGTTTGTGTCTTTTTTGCTCACGGGTTATAGGGTGTGGATCTTCGGGCCTACCCTGAAGTCTAGGGGGAGTATGTGTGATTCTAGAATCCTTCCTTCCCTGCCCTGGGGGGTCTCTCCTTGTGAGTGCCCCTCACCCAGTACTCATTGGTCAGCTGGTCATGAGGAAAGAGCTCTGCCAGTTCTTTTTTGGGGCTAGGTGGACCTGAGTGTGCCTTACCCAGAGTTGTATAAAGTACTCGAAACCCATACTTGAGTAAAAGTGCTCGATCAAAAAGTGTCTTTAGTAGAAGTACTAAAGTATTCAACATTTTTTGTACTTAAGTATTGCAAGTAGTTTTATTTTTAATTTTGCTACTCAAGTACTGAAAGTAAAAGTACCAGTAGTTTTGAAAAAAAAAATTGCTACTCAAGTAATGAAAGTAAAAGTACAAGTACTGTGTTATGTAGTTATTAAAGAAAGAAGTCAAAAGTTTGAACATCATATTGTTTTTTATTATTTCAATTGCAGCTTTTATTTATACATACAGTAGCATTTATTTTCGTATGCGCTGATAATACACACGTTTTGAGCTTCATGAAACCTGCTATCTACCGTTCTGGCAGTGGTCATTTTTATAATAGTAAAAAATAACTATGCAGCACAAAAAAAAAATATTGGAGTAGAAGTATTGAAATCATTGAAAAAAAATGTAGTGAAGTAAAAGTGGAAGTAGGAGAAAAAATTCTACTTTAGGAAAGTACAGATACCGCCTTTCGGTACTTAATCACAGTAGTGAAGTAGTTCTACTTAGTTACTATACATCTCTGGCCTTACCCCCATTAGAAGTCTTGCTCCCCGGGGAGTCAGGGGAAGGTCTTTCCTCTTCAGAAGAGGACCATAGGACACACCCTAGTATACATTTAGTGTGTGTTCTCATGTAATTTTTTTGGTGTTTTGTTTTTGCGCACCGCACTGTAGGTTTGTAAGGGATTAAAAAAAGAAAATAGCAGAAAACTTTGTTCCCTATTCTTCATAGAAAAGGAAATAATTGGTTATCAGTCACAGATTTTTTTTTTCATGTTAAAACTCCAATGATTGGAGAGAAGTTGGAGCATGGTGGAAGTCCCCTCAATAACATGGGCACATGATGCCCCTCAGCATCCAGCTGGATATGTTGGATAATCTAGACAAATAGCTAATGTTTTCTATTAACTAAAGTGAACCTATGCTTTGCCCATGAAAGCCAAAACAACAGGTCCACCCAACTGCCACCCTTTCCAACGGTAACTACTTTATCCATAACAATTTCATATAAAATTACGTTCTTTAGCAAGGAACATATATTCCACGTTAAAAATGATGTTGCCATCATTAGTGTGTTATGTGAATTGCCTCCAGCGTTGCTCCTGTGTGTTCTTGCTGGAGGCTGCCATTTTGCTAAAGCCCAGAGCCCCTGAGCAGTAAATCATAAAGAAGAACTAAACTCTTTGATTTATTGGCTTCAATAAACAGTTAAATTCCTGGAATTCTGGGATTGCTAACTGTTACATTTGCTTGATTCCTCAACCAAACAGTCAAACCATCAAATGGCTGGTATCATAACTAATCACATGTGCAGCACCATGGCAGTTGCAGATCAAACAGAAGCAGCTTCATTGGCTGTAAATGGATAGGTGGGTTTAATTCCACTTTAAAGGAGTTGTAAAGGCAGAAGTTTTTTTTTATTTTAATGCATTCTATGCATTAAGATAAAAAGCCTTATGTGTGTAGCAGCCGCCTCATACTTACCTGAGTCCCATCTCTATCCAGAGATGTTGATGAGTCCCTCAGCCGTTCAGGACTCTTCCTCCTGATTGGCTGAGATGCAGCATTGGGGCCATTGGCTCCTGCTGCTGTCAATCAAAGTCAGTTAGCAAATCAGTAGAGGGGCGGGCTGGGTTGCGGGTCCATACCTGAATGGACACACAGAGCTGTGATTTGGCTCAGGTGCCCCCACAGCAAGCTGTTTGCTGTGGGGGCACTCGACAGGAGGGAGTGGCAAATAGCAGCGAAGAGGAACCCGAAGAAGAGGAGGATCTGGGCTGCTCTTTGCAACACCAACTGCACAGAGGAGGTAAGTATAACATGTTGGTTATTTAAAAAAAAAACGAGACTTTACAAATCACTTTAAGGCTGTCAGCAGATTGGCCTTTACAAATTCATGAGTGCCTAAAAATGGAGAGCAACTTAGCGTGTGCAGAGCACGGTGAGACAGTGTATTACTGAATTTTACACAATATAGACACTTATTTTGAATGTTTTAGCTATACCTGCAAAAGGGGCCAGCCTGAAGTCATCTAGCAGGTCCTAATTTGCCTGAGCGGGCAAGCACCAGCACTGTCACATACTCTCCATACCAAAATGACCTGTATATTACCACCCTTTGGTTAGTCTAGACTTTAGAAATCACAGGGTACACTTCCATATGATCCAGTAAGAGGGGTTCAGTCACCTAAAAAAAAACATACCACAAGGCTCACAACATCAGAGCTTCAGTGCAGTCACAGGCAAACATTTACAGGCAGTCCCTGAGTTTCAAGCATCCAACTTACAAATGACTCCTACCTACAAACGGAGGAAGACAACAGGAAATGAGGAGAAATCTCCCCCTAGGAAGGGAAATTCCCTCCTGTAAGAGTTCTCATGGGAAAAAGGTGTCTCTCCTAAAGACTTATCACCAATCTTTGTTTCCACAACAACCCAAATTTTTCAAAATCCAATTGCCACAGGGACAGAAAGTGAGATGAAATCTTCTGAACAGGGGCACAGACAGCAAAACAAACCTTACAGAGGTATAAACCCTTCCCTATGCTATTCAAAAAACTTAAAAATGATTGTTTTGGCTGGAGCTACACTTAAAAAATGTACCTGTTCCAACTTACAAACAAATTCAACTTACGGTAAGAACAAACCCACAGTCCCTATCTTGTTTGTAACCCAGGGACTGCCTGTACATCAAAAGGCCTCTTTTTGCTGGCAGCTCCACTCTATTACCTTGAAGTCCTATTGCAACGCCAGAGACCATTGAGAAGCCAGAGGGCATTGCCAACTCCTAACAACTATGGGGCAGAACCGACACTAAAGGGGACCTGCTGTAATGTTCTGGTACCTTTGGTACCCTAATTCCACTTTCCTTAGTGTATGCGCCCCACCATTCTCTTTTGGTAAGGTGCGCATACACCTTTAAGACCGATGCTGTCATCATTGAGCGCCGCAGGAGCGGCTATTTCAACCGCCGGCGGTCTCACGAACATTGTTCGTTCAACGCCGCATAACCTGCCTTGAAGCTCACATGCTTGCAAGCATACCTCGCTGTCGGAACCTCGCTGCTGATCCCTGTATCCCGCTACCGGATCACCCGCTCATACCGAACCTCTCTACTACTGCTTGCTACTAGTGATAAGTACCCCGCAGGGGAATCCTCCATAAACCTTCATACTAAAGCTTACACTATCTAGCTCTGCATACTAAGGACTGTTACTATCATCTGCACTATCTAGATTACTAGCTCTTGAGCCTACTAACATCTATCCTTGCACTGGGTTAGTCTCTCCTGTATGTCATCTGCTATCCTATCATCTACTACCATACATGATTGCTAACCTATCTGCATCCTACCTGTTACCATCTCATTCTCAAGAACATTCCTCTCAAGTGTCTGTCAACTATTGTCTCTACTTAAACCTGTCTCTTCAGCCTATCACCACTATACTACTATATACATAGATCACTCCAGGAACATCTTATTGAGTGTGTATATTTGTATGCTGAATCAGAGACTATCCACAGTGATGAGTCTTGGGAGTTGGGATTGGTATCTCAGCGTTTCTCTACATGACTACTGAGTGGAGTATTTCTGCAGCTGCAAATCCACATTGTTCAGAAAACGCAGGAGCGTTACAGATTGAACGAACCTTAAAATGGATTCAGCAGAATTAACCACTCAGGTGACACAATTAAAACAACAAGTAACTGCTTTAATACACGCACTTACTGAATTAAAAGAAGACAATCAGGCTCTGACGCAGCAGGTAACCAGGCTGTCACAACTTGCCGCTGCTCAGCACCCTGAACCCAAAATAAATCCTCCTTTAGTATTTACAGGCGATCGCAAAAAATTTTGTGAATTCAAAAACGCATGTGAGTTACTTTTCTTGCTAAAACCTCGTACCTACCTTACTGATCATATCAAGGTTTGCACTATTATTTCTTACCTAACAGGCGATCCACGGGCCTGGGCAGACTCTCTCTTTGAGAAAAACGATCAGCTTCTCAACTTCTACGCTTTATTTCTAGCGGAACTTGCTAGTCTATATGATGACCCCAATAGGCAGAGTACTGCCGATCTTCAATTGAGGTCCTTAAAACAAGGTAGGAGACCTGTGGAAGACTTTGTGGCGGAGTTCAAGAGATGGACCCTTGATTCAGGGTGGAATGATGCATCTCTGAGAACTCAATTTAGACTTGGCCTATCAGAGGCCGTTAAAGACGAGCTCGCCCGAGCAGATTTGACGAAAACCCTGGATGCTTTGATACAACTCAGTATCACCATAGATAGAAGGCTACGAGAAAGAAAGGCTGAAAAAATGGGAATGCCATTATCCAGTTCTTCTCGGATTTCGGCCGTTGACCCTACTCCTATGGAGGTAGGAACCATACGCCCACCTCTATCAACTACTGAAAGAGCCAGGAGACGATCTAGTAATCTCTGCTTGTACTGTGCATCCCCGGATCACATGATAAACGTCTGTCCCCTTGTCTACAAAAAAAAGGGTGAGTGTTCATATGTCCTCCTAGGGGGATTGACAACTCCAATTACTAACCCTTACCTTTTTGTTCGCTTGACATTGCAGTGGGACCAGACCAGGATTACTACTAAGGCCATGATCGACACAGGATCTTGTGGAAATTATATCGACATACGTTTTGCTGTTTTAAATAAAGTCCCTATTATTTCTAAACCTAAACCTGTCTCGGTGAGTCTTATTAACGGTATTCCTTTATCTTCTGGCCCGATCACTGATCAGACACAAGCACTCCTAGTCACCACTAACGAGTCTCATATGGAGACCACCACCTTCGACCTAATACCTTCACCCCACTTTCCCATTGTTTTGGGACTTCTCTGGTTACACACACATCAACCAACCATAGATTGGAAGAAACGGACCCTGGCCTTCCTCTCTTGCTATTGCGAGGGTACGTGTAACCTCCCGTCTTATGGAAAGATCCTGTCTGTGGTGTCAGATGAGATTGCACCACTATGCTATCAGGATCTGTCCGAGGTTTTTCTTGAGAAAAATGCTCAAGTACTGCCTCCCCATAGGAATTATGATTGTACTATTGATCTACTCCCAAATAGCAAATTGCCGTTTGGTCATGTTTATCCTCTTTCGCAGGATGAACTTTCCCATCTCAAGGAATACTTGGATGAGAATTTGACAAAAGGTTTTATTAGACCTTCCACTTCTTCCACAGCAGCAGGACTCTTTTTTGTCCGCAATAAGGACTCAAGTCTCAGGCCTATTATCGACTATAGGCAATTGAATGCCATTACAATAAAAGATCGCTATCCTCTACCGCTTATCCCTGAGCTCATTGAGCAAGTGCGTGGAGCTACCTATTTTTCAAAATTGGACCTGAAAGGGGCATACAATCTAATCCGAATCCGTGATGGAGATGAGTGGAAGACAGCATTCAGAACCAGATACGGTTTGTTCGAATATCTTGTAATGCCATTCGGGCTATGTAACGCTCCCGCAGCCTTCCAACGATTTATAAACGATATCTTTAGAGACTTACTTGATGTCTGTGTTGTGGTATATCTGGACGATATACTTATTTATTCACGATCCTTGTCTGAACATATAAAACATGTAAGACTTGTGTTATCCAGATTGCTTGCACACAACCTATACGTGAAACTAAAAAAATGCTTATTTCATAAAGAAGAACTACTATTCCTAGGATACATCATATCCAAAACAGGAATCAAGATGGATATGAGTAAGATATCCTGTATTCAGGATTGGCCTATACCAACCACCCGCAAAGCACTACAGCGATTCCTTGGATTTTCAAACTTCTATAGGAAGTTCATCAAGAACTTCTCTGCCATTGTGAGACCCCTCACACAACTCACGAGTATTAAGAGACCATTCAAATGGTCAGATGAAGCAAATGAAGCTTTTCACTTGTTAAAGGCAAGTTTTACCTCTGCTCCCATACTACGCCATCCAGACCCATCCCTCCAATACATTCTGGAAGTAGATGCGTCAAACATGGCAGTAGGAGCAATACTCTCCCAACGACCAACTAATACTTCACCACTCCATCCAGTCGCCTTCTTCTCTAAATCTTTAAGCAGTCCAGAGGTAAATTACCCAGTGGGTGAAAAGGAACTGCTTGCTATAAAACTGGCTCTGGAGAATTGGCGACATCTACTTGAAGGCACCCGATTACCAATACTCATATATACAGATCATAAAAATCTTCAATATCTTCAGACTAACAAAACCCTCTCCCACCGGCAGGTACGATGGTCACTATTCTTCCTAAGGTTTAACTTTCTAGTGACCTATACACCTGCAGACAAGAATAAAAAAGTGGATGCGCTATCACGACTAACTGAAGATAATTACTTTGAAATCCCTTCCGTTCCTATAATACCCTAAAAGCGTATTATTGGGGTTGTTCCTTGAAGGAAGAGGTTCTGCACAGTATAAGTTTGGATTCACCCCCACCACAACTTAGTACTGATGCAGAAGGCTTCCTCTACTACAACGACAAACTTTACATACCCCCTACCATGCGCACCAAGATCTTGGAATTGTCGCATGATGTGCCTATGGCAGGACATATGGGTATGACAAAGACTCTTAATTTGCTTACCAGGCAGTTCTGGTGGCCTGACATGAAGACATCTATACAGAAATTCATCTCTTCATGCAACGTCTGTGCCAGGTCCAAAATAGACACTACAAAACCATCCGGTCTACTATGCAGTCTACCAATACCCCAGACTCCATGGGAAGTTGTGTCCTTGGACTTTATAGTAGAACTACCTCCTTCCAAAGGATTTAATACCATCTTGGTGTCAGTGGACCATCTGACAAAAACGGCACATTTCGTTGCTATTCGCAGACTACCTTCGTCCAAATAAACAGCGGAACTACTGATGAAACATGTCTTTAAGTTACATGGTATTCCGAAAACTCTTTTGTCTGACCGTGGATCGCAATTCATCTCCAAGTTCTGGCAAGAACTATGTCACATACTACGAATTGAGCGGAAGCTCACTTCTCCCTACCATCCTCAGACCAACGGACAGACTGAAAGAGTCAACCAGTGCATCGAGAAATATTTACATTGTTACACATCATACCAACAGGATGATTGGGTGGATCTCCTCCCTCTGGCAGAATTTGCCTACAACAACGCAACCCACAGTGCGACCAAACAGAGTCCGTTCTACTTGAACTATGGGTTTCATCCCACTATTCTTCCACCACGCATCCTTCCTTCAAATAACCCAGTAGCCTCAGACTATCTTACCCAAATAAAGGACTCTCTGGGTTTACTTAATACTACCATCTCACACGCTCATAGTCAACAAAAGAAGTACTATGATCTTCGTAGAAGACCTTCTCCTCAGTATGCTATTGGGGACCTCGTTTGGCTCTCAACAAAAAACTTAAGATTAAAGATCCCTAGCAAAAAGCTTGGGCCTCTGTTCTTGGGACCTTTCCCAATCAGGAAACTTATTGGAAAAGCTGCAGTACAGCTCACATTACCAACAGACCTCAAAATACATCCCATCTTCCATGTGTCGCTACTGAAGCCCCATGTTCCTGATCAAGGAATAAGGCCTACTATCCCACCTCTACCTCCTGTACAAGTTGAAGGTGGAGAAGAATATGAGATAAAAGAGATTCTGGATTCTCGTATCCACAGAAGAAAACTCCAATATCTAGTCCGATGGAAGAACTATGGGCCCCAAGACGACACCTGGCTAAATACCTCTGACATACATGCCCCTAGACTAATTCGCAATTTTCACGCGAAATACCCGGAAAAACCAGCTCCAGAGGCCTTCAGGAGCCGACCTTAAGGGGGGGGGTACTGTAATGTTCTGGTACCTTTGGTACCCTAATTCCACTTTCCTTAGTGTATGCGCCCCACCATTCTCTTTTGGTAAGGTGCGCATACACCTTTAAGACCGATGCTGTCATCATTGAGCGCCGCAGGGGCGGCTATTTCAACCGCCGGCGGTCTCACGAACATTGTTCGTTCAACGCCGCATAACCTGCCTTGAAGCTCACATGCTTGCAAGCATACCTCGCTGTCGGAACCTCGCTGCTGATCCCTGTATCCCGCTACCGGATCACCCGCTCATACCGAACCTCTCTACTATTGCTTGCTACTAGTGATAAGTACCCCGCAGGGGAATCCTCCATAAACCTTCATACTAAAGCTTACACTATCTAGCTCTGCATACTAAGGACTGTTACTATCATCTGCACTATCTAGATTGCTAGCTCTTGAGCCTACTAACATCTATCCTTGCACTGGGTTAGTCTCTCCTGTATGTCATCTGCTATCCTATCATCTACTACCATACATGATTGCTAACCTATCTGCATCCTACCTGTTACCATCTCATTCTCAAGAACATTCCTCTCAAGTGTCTGTCAACTATTGTCTCTACTTAAACCTGTCTCTTCAGCCTATCACCACTATACTACTATATACATAGATCACTCCAGGAACATCTTATTGAGTGTGTATATTTGTATGCTGAATCAGAGACTATCCACAGTGATGAGTCTTGGGAGTTGGGATTGGTATCTCAGCGTTTCTCTACATGACTACTGAGTGGAGTATTTCTGCAGCTGCAAATCCACATTGTTCAGAAAACGCAGGTGCGTTACACCTGCATGTTTATTTCTTTGCGCCCAATGGCTGAACTAAGTTCTAAGGCGAAATTGAATGAAAAGGAAGGTAAAGCTAGCAAGGTCAGCAATTCAGTCAACCTATTGCTTCATCCTGCAAGGGCAGAAGACACTTTAAGCGGCAGTACTAAGAATATTTTCTTTCCTTTTCCCCTTTTCTCCTCCATAACCAACATTTAGAGTATAGGAGTGTTCAAGACAAAAATTTAAGTAAATAGCCAATGGAGTCATATTAGCTAACAAACATACATGTTCCAAGGCAAAGACTCAAAGTATTAAACAAGAGGATCAATATGACAGGTGACCAGCATTTTTATTATAAGGTATTTATGGCAGTGTTTATATTTCACAGCATAGTTTCCTTTAGGCTACATGCTGCAAATGTTCTGTAATTAAAGTGAAGTGTTCCATTCCCCAAACATGCAAACATTGTGGTACCATCATCATTTACTTCATTGGCTGATTCCCCAAAACAACCAGCCTAAGCAGCACTGTCACCAATATGCAAGTTTTGCATTTTTTTTGTCAAAAGCTAAGCCATCATCTCCATCTTAACCACTCCCCCAATCACTGACCTATGCAGACACACAATCATCATAAGATTGGTCAGGGTGTCTGTGATGTGCAGGCCATAATTGAAAGCTTGGCTTCCCCCTCTGTCTGCTGCGTGAGAAGGAAAATGGTGCCCAACAGAGAAATAATTGGGTCATGGGGGATGGGCAAACGCATAGATTTACTTCACTGATTATGCACAGGTATGTTTTTTTGATTGGATGGTTCATATGTGGAAAAAGATTCTATAAAAACTAGTAAAGGAAAGAAACACTACTACGTCCACCACTACATAAACTTGCATCACCAACACACCCTCCTTATTCATTTATGAGATTTTATTGATTCAAAAATAAGACACCAACACAAATGCAGTACAACATTGCAGGACTGCACAAAGCTCTGTCATTAGGGTCCAATCCAGAGTGATTGGTCTAGTGATAAAGTAAAGAAGACATACATACGTTATTAAAGAAGACATTAGATACCATTTTCAGTAGAAATAGTGGGGTTGTTTTATAAATATACTGGGTTCTGCAAGCGCAGTTGCTCCAAAGCTTAGAAAATGAGGTGAAACTCCGATTGCTATCATCCAATTATGTGCAAGCAAAAATGTTTTTTTTTTCTATTTTCCTTGCATGTGATTGGGTATTTTTTGCAAAGTGAAACTTTACCTCATTTACTAAGCTCTGGGGCAACTGCACTTGCAGTGCGCAGTATATTTGCCTTTAGTAAATCAATCCCTTAGGGTCCTTTTACACGGTCCCTTCAGTTTTTTCATCCGCTCAGTGACTTTTTTTTTTTTTTTTTTTTAAACGGACACGAATGCACTTTTGGAGGGTCCTTTCTGTATGTCCGTTTTTCATCCATCCGTTTGCGGATGAAAAACGGACATAATGTATGTCTATGGGATTGCGGATGTCGGCGGATGACGCCGCTGACATCCGTTTTTGCGTCCGTTCCGTTTTTTTAAACGGAAGAAAAATAGGGTTCTCTTCCGTTTCAAAAAACTGAACTGAACAGAATGGACGCAAAACGGATGTCAGCGGATGGTCATCCGCTGACATTCGCTAACCCATAGACATACATTATGTCAGTTTTTTCATCTGCAAACGGATGGGAGGAAAAACTGACAAACGGACCGCCCGTGTGAAAGGACCCTTAGCCTTATACACTTGATACTTGTATCATTAAAAAAAAGCGGCCTGCTAGTGCAGCTGTACACTCCCCCAATATTCTAATTTCTAGAATATGCAGAGTAAAAGTATATACCTACCTCCCTACATGACAGCAACCTCTGGTATGTGTCATAAAGTTCAGATTTCAGAGTTTAAGCCAGGCCCTGACTGGCCATAGGGCACACCGGGCATTTGCCAGGTGGGCCAGGGCTGCATGTTTTAGGAAGAGTGGGCTGTGACATGCAGGGCCGGCCACAGGTGGATGTGCTGCATATACGGAATGCAGGGCCGGCCGTGGGTGGATGTGCAGGATGCAGGGCCGGCCACGGGTGGATGTGCGGGATGCAGGGCCAGCCACCACCGATGTATGCTGGAGGAGTGGAAAGAGTCTCACCATTTACCCGCCCACTTAGCTGCCCCATGGCAACCTAGGCCGCCGCTGAACCGAAGGTCAAGGTTCGCGCATGCGCCTCACAGCCACCGGTCATCTGGCAACCAGGATGCCAGGCAAGAAGAAGGGACGGAGAGGCTGAGGCCTTCCACGCCACCACCTTCTGTATATGCAGCTGCAGGACCTTGCCGGCTTTCATGTGTGGGAGGCAGATCTCCGACTTGCCTCCTGCACATTAAAGCCTGCGATGTGCTGCAGCCGCCTATAGGGAAAGCAGTGCAGCTGGTGTACACCCATCTCTCTTCCCTCCCACTTCTTTTCCCTCTGGTGAAGGGGTTTGAATGGGATGCTCCAGGGCCGGACAGTGCTCCTTTGACAATGGTAATTATGCTCTTTTGCTCCTCTTATGTGACAGCAGTATTCTAATCAGCCGACTCATGGCCAGGCTTTTCTAATCAGTGTACACCTGCTGTCTCTGGGCAGTGGTGTAGGGGGGGGGGGCGTTGGGCCCAAAATATAGAGGGGCGCCAGCCCAAGTCTACTGCCCTTAATGTCATGTCAGGTTCCATGGCGGCGGGAGTGTAGCACCGCAGGGTCCTCTGGGTGCAGGCATCTTTCTCCAGGCAGCAAGTGGGCAGCCCCGCAGACAGGGTTCGCCTGGAAGGTGAACACTGGGCATAGGAGCCCAGGAGGAAGAAAATCTTCACAGCCTCCATGACCCCCGAATAGGCGCAGCATCCCGACACCTCCCAAAGCCTAGACTCTCTTTCAACCTTCTCTCTGCTCCAACATCAGCAATGAGGACAAGGACGGGCTGGAGGCATAGGCTGCCATGGAGCCACTGAAAGGAGCAAAACATCCCCCAGATCAAAGAGACTGGCATTAAAGGTACTGGCATCATACATTGATACACAGACATGCCTGCAGACACAGACTAGGATAGGGGGGCAGAAGAGGGACTGCAGATAGGGACAGGGCTTGGGATTTCTCTTTCATCTCCCCCCTCACCCCCTCTCTGTCAGCCTCCCTCTGTCTCTCAGCCAAACCTCTCTCTTCCAGCCCCCTCTTTCTCTCAGCCCTTCTCTCTCTTTCTTACCCCCCTATCTCTCAGTCCCTTTCCCTCTCTCAGCCCCCCACCTCTCTCACCTCCCCTCTCTCTCTCTCTCAGTCCCCCTCTCTCTTTCTTACCCCCTGCCTCTCAGTCCCCTACTCTCTCTCACTCACCTCCTCCCTCTCTCAGCCCCACTCTCTCTCTCTTACTCACCTTCTCCCTCTCTCAGCCCCTCTCTCTCACTCACTCAGCTTCTCCCTCTCTCTCAGCCCCCCCTCGCTATAAGCTCCCCCCCCCACCCTCTTTCTCACCCCCCTCTCTTTCCTGTGAACTGGACTAATTAACTCCTGGAGGGGGTGAAGGGGTTAGTTCATTAACAATGTTGTTAGTAAAGTGCAGCACGAAGGGGTTAACGTTCTGCCACTGTTCACTGGTGCATTAGTGACCAGCGCTCCCTCCTTTTCCCGCCACCGAGCCAATCCGAATGTGCAGCGCGCTTTGCCAATGCGCAGTAGGGGCCGGCCCGTGAATCTGCAAGGCTTCACTACCAGGTTCTCTCCCCAGCAATGGCGGCGGCAGCACCCGACAGCCGATGGAAACATCGGCTGCGGTGTCGACATCGCTGGACTCCAGGACAGGTAAGTGTCATAATATTAAAAGTCAGCAGCTACAGTATGTGTAGCTGCTGACTTTTAATTTTTGAAGGAGGAGGCTGGAAACTTTAACTCCGCTTTAACTCCACCAATACCCACCAATAGGGAGGGATTAAAAATAGAATTTACAGTTTAAAGCAAAGCAGCCATAAAAATTCTCCCATCCCCCCTCCTAACGCCTATGCTGGCTAACCTGTGTAGAAAAGATTTATACACCTATGTTCAGACTGCTCCAGTCCAGTCACATTATCTCCTGTGTTAGCCAGTGGTGTATGCAGGGGAGAGGAGGAAGCACTAACAACAGATGGGACATAGGAACCTATGGGTGATGTCACTGCTCCAGGCTTTACCGACCATTGTCAAGCGCTCCCTCCTCTCCCCTGCAGCCACCACTGACTAACACCAGGGATCATGTGACCAGACCGGATCCCCGGAAGAAGCTGAGAATAGGAAAGTCCACGGATTAGGGGGCACAAATTATCTGCCTTGCCCGCTAGGCCACTGGCTCTGGGCACTCCTCTCTCTCAGCAGCGGTGTGCCTGGTTCAGACTGAAGGGAAGACCATTCTACACAGAAAAGTTGACTACTGATGAAATATTTTACATGCTTTGTAAGCACTACTAAAAGTAATACTCAAAAAGCCAGTTATAAAGCAATACTCCTTTATAACTGGCTATGTGAGTGATGCTTTATAACTGACATTGCAGTATTAACAAAGCCAGTTGTAAAGTATTACTCACAGAGCCAGTTATAAAACATTACAGAGCCAGTTATAAAGGGGTTTTTCTTAATAACTGGCTTTGTCAGTACTCCATTATATCTTGCTATCCTGCTTTGGCTAAAATCTGTCACATTAAACTAAAAAAAGGTAGTACCGTAACCGAATCCACACATCCTGGAACCCCAAATCCCGTTACCAACCCCCCGGGCTGCTCAGTCTAAAATGCCCGGGCCTGGTTTAAACCATATTCTTGGTACAAGGTATAGAGGCACTAAAAAGGTAATTTCTTAGAATAAAGATACATTCAGGCACTACACATCAGGAGAGATCAATCAGATCAATCTTGCTAAAAATCAAGGCAGTGTGGAGAAAAAAATAAACAGCAGCAAGACAGATTTACTATAGGCCTCATGCACACTGGACATTTTTACAGCTGCTTCAAGGGGTGTCTGATGTTTTTTTTCCTGCCTTTAAACGCCCCTGCATTTTAGCCTATGTTTAATTGCAGGAGCTTTTAGGAAGCTTTTAAGAGGCAGGGAAAAAAATCCACTGCCAGTGCATCCAGGAACAGAGTTTGAGGCAGAAAAAAAAAAACGCTTGAAACTATTAAAAGCTGCTAAAAACGCCTAAACATTATTACTTGAACATTACTTCATTTTAAGGAATAGAATAAAGCCTCTTGCATTTGATACTCCTGTTTGGGCATCTACTTTTTTTTTTTTTTCTTATGTACTTTTCCTGTATATGCGTTTGTGCATTTTCGAGCAAAAGCACCAAAGCGTATTCTCACGTTTTTGTTCTTCATAATATGTAAATGGACATTTGCACATGAGGGGTAAATTATTGACCAAAAAAGCTGATTTTTCTATTTTTTTACTGAAGAATGCACAGCGCTTGTTTACACGCCTGTGTGCATAGGCTCATTACAATTATTGGCCTGTATTTTGGCTCAGTAAAAAAAAAGAAAAAAAAAAAGCTTTCAAGCTGCAGTGTGTAAGAGGCCTTAATTATTTTTTCTGGCCAACGGAAGCTGCAATTGCAGCTTAATCCCTGAATTCCCCTCTACTGCTCAAAAGTAGCACTGCAGCAAAAATAAATGTACTTCTGACCATATTTCTGTGTGTCTTCAGATCTTTGCACAGTCAGCTGTCTAGGATTGCAAGAACACACAAAATATCTCAAGTCCTTTGTTTAGCTTATGACAAATCCTTAGCATGGTTTGCACTAGATATGTGCTTGGCTGTTGATAAACCTCCTTGAATGTGCCTACCATTCAGTGCTTATTTCTATTGTTATTTCCACCACAACAAATATGCTAACAAACCTTATTTTCTTGCTTCCCTTATATGTGTAGCCATTCTTTGCATCAACCATGGCTTTGTAAAGTTTGGTGTCCATAACTTCTGCTTCCAGGATGGCACCGCTGCCTTGCGATGTTTCTTTGAAGCCACTGACATGCGTTTCCCTAAATATTTCAACATGCGCAGTGTGGCAGGGAGTCCTTCTCCTTGTGCCCACTTCGGTGCTGGACATAGGGCACATGGTATGGCCAAGGTCCTTATTGTGCTTAGGATGAGCATGCGCAGTGTCACAGGTGGGCATGAAGTCTTTGGACTTGTAGTCCACACCGCCCAACGGAAGGTAGCAAACATCAAAGTATGTAACCATTGGGCACAAACATGAAGCAAAAAATAGTTTGGGACATGTAAGCACTTAGTACTACTTTAAGTGCAAGAGACTTTGTAGTGTGCGACCTAAAGTATATCTAGAGGCATAGGTGTACACAGCCTATTGCATTAGAGTGTGCACCGCAAAGCTCAAACACACATGCGCGCGCGTGTGTGTGTGTGTGTGTATATATATATATATATATATATATTTATTAGGGATCAACCGATTATCGGCAATGCTGATATATCGGGGGCCGATATGCACTTTCCCCCAATGCTGATGGCCGATATATCGAAATTGGCCCCTGAGGTTACCGATATTTTGGGAAAGTGCTGTCCCGGAGTGATGCCTGCAGCTAGAGGCATCACCCCGGTACCGGCTTCCATAGCCGACAGTCGACTGTCTTGTAATGACAACCGATGCGGCTGAGAAGCTGCTCGGCTGTCATTACAAGGAGCAGGAGGGGACTTCTCCCCCCTCCCGCGGCTCGCCAGTGGGGCAAGAGACCCGGGCATCCTACCTGCACGGCCGCCGAAGAGAAGATCCGATCAAAGCCGCATTCGGCTCTGATTGGGTCTCCATGTAAAAAACCCGGATGTGATGTCATGACATCACTTCCGGGTACTCGGCGGCAAATTCAAAAAAATGCGAGCATTCAAAACAGCCAAACTTGGTGTTTGAATGCTTTTAAGTGCAGAGGAGGGGTTTGCGGTCTTTTAGACCCCCAGATCCCTCCACCAGAGTACCTGTGAAAAATAAAAAAATAAAACAATTTTTTAAATGTCCGAAAATATCAGCCAATATCGGCCGATACCGATATCCGATGACCAAAATATCGGTGTCGGTACTAAAAAAAGCTATATCGGTCGATCACTAATATATATATTAGTCACACACAGCATCTCACAAAAGTGAGTACACCCTTCACATTTTTGAAAATATTTTATTATATCTTCACATATATTTTATTATATCTTTTCATGTGACAACACTGAAGAAATGGCACTTTGCTACAATGTAAGGTAGTGAGTGTACAGCTTGTATAACAGTGTAAATTTGCTGTCCCCTCAAAATACCTCAACACATAGCCTATGTCTAATCCACTGGACAAAAAAGTGAGTACACCCCTAAGTGAAAATGTCCAAATTGGACCCAATTAGCCATTTTATCTCCCCGATGTCATGTGACTCGTTAGTGTTACAAGGTCTCAGGTGTGAATGGGGAGCAGGTGTGTTAAATTTAGTGTTATTGCTCTCACTTTCTCATGCTGGTCACTGGAAGTTCAACATTGCACCTCATGGAAAAGAACTCTCTGAGGATTGTAAAAAAATAATTTTTGTTCTACATAAAGATGGCCTAGGCTAATAGAAGATTGCCAAGACCCTGAAACTGAGCTGCAGCACGGTGGCCAAGACCATACAGCGGTTTACCAGGACAGGTTCCAATTAGAACAGGCCTCACCATGGTCAAACAAAGAAGTTGAGTGCACGTGCTCGGCATCATATCCAGAGGTTGTCTTTTGGAAATAGAGCATTGCTGAAGATGTTAAAGGAGTGGGGGGTCATCGTGTCAGTGCTCAGACCATATGCACACTGCATCAAATTGGTTTGCATGGCTGTCGTCCCAGAAGGAAGCCTCTTCTAAAGATGATGCACAAGAAAGCCCACAAACAGTTTGCTGAAGACAAGCAGACTAAGGACATGGATTACTGTAACCATGTCCTGTGGTCTGATGAGATCAAGATAAACTTATTTGGTTCAGATGGTGTCAAGCATGTGTGGGGGCAACCAGGTGAGGAGTACAAAGACAAGCGTGTCTTGCCTACAGTCAAGCATGGTGGTGGGAGTGTCATGGTCTGGGGCTGCATGAGTGCTGCCGACACTGGGAAGCTACAGTTCATTGAGGGAACCGTGAATGCCACATGTACTGTGACATACTGAAGCAGAGCACGATCGCTCCCTTCGGAGACTGGGCCGTAGGGCAGTATTCCAACATGATAACCACCCCAAACACACCTCCAAGATGACCACTGCCTTGCTAAAGAAGATGAGGGTAATGGTGATGGACTGGCCAAGCATGTCTCCAGACCTAAACCCTATTGAGCATCTGTGGGGCATCCTCAAACGAAAGGTGGAGGACCGCAAGGTTATACTGCCCCATACAGGAGAAGGACATTAGGTAGGAAAAAAGTCTGGCTATGCCCGTGGGCTGTCCCAGGGGTATACTCCCTCTCTCTGCTATAGGCACTTAGTTTTTTTCTGCCTAGTCAGGAGTAAGGACCTAGTTCCTTGTTGGGATCTTTTGTCCTGGCAATTTTTTCTTTTTAGATAGAAATGTTTTTCTTCTGGATTTTTCCTGTGAGATCTACAATCAACTGCCGGACTGGGCGACGGGCTGAATAATCTAAGTCCAGTGGTTACCCCAGTCTGGCCAGCGAGCACACGCAGACCTCAGCTCTGCACTAGGTCGACTGCGACATAGCCCCACTGGACGGGAGCTGGCCTGTAAGTTAAACACCTCGCAAGGTCGCATACAATCAGGTCTCAGAACCAAGTCGCAGCATTCCTCCTGGCCAACAGCCCCCCCCCCCCATTTTGATGGAGAGGGGTTCTGTCTGGAGTGGTGCCTGCCTTGTTCCTGGTATGGTGGGTAGCTGTCCCCCTTCTCTGCCTGGAGGGTTTTGGGGTAGACATAGGCCCCTCCTTGGGACGGTCGGACCCCCGGGTTCCCCTCCTTCCCGTAAGGCACCCCTCTTGTCATCTGCCTCCCTTGACCCCCCTCTACATACAGTGCCTTTGCGAAAGTATTGAACTTTTCGACCTTTTGCCACATTTCAGGCTTCAAACATAAAGATATAAAACTGTCATTTTTTGTGAAGAATCAACAAGTGGGACACAATCATGAAGTGGGACAAAATTTATTCGATATTTCAAACTTTGTTAACAAATATAAAACAGAAAAATTGGGCGTGCAAAATTATTCAGCCCCCTTATAAATGAATAAATAGAATCCACCTGTGTGTAATCAAGTCTCTGTATAAATGCACCTGCACTGTGATAGTCTCAGAGGTCCGTTTAAAGCGCAGAGAGCATCATGAAGAACAGGGAACACACCAGGCAGGTCCGAGATACTGTTGTGGAGAAGTTTAAAGCCGGATTTGTATAAAAAAGATTTCCCAAGCTTGAAACATCCCAAGGAGCACTGTGCAAGCGATAATATTGAAATGGAAGGAGTTTCAGACCACTGCAAATCTACGAAGACCTGGCCGTCCCTCTAAACTTTCAGCTCATACAAGGAGAAGACTGATCAGAGATGCAGCCAAGAGGCCCAGGATCACTCTGGATGAACTGCAGAGATCTACAGCTGAGGTGGGAGACTCTGTCCATAGGACAACAATCAGTTGTATACTGCACAAATCTAGCCTTTATGGAAGAGTGGCAAGAAGAAAGCCATTTCTTAAAGATATCCATAAAAAGTGTTGTTTAAAGTTTGCCACAAGCCACCTGGGAGACACACCAAACATGTGGAAGAAGGTGCTCTGGTCAGATGAAACCAAAATCAAACTTTTTGACAACAATGCAAAACGTTATGTTTGGCGTAAAAGCAACACAGCTCATCACCCTGAACACACCATCCCCACTGTCAAACATGGTGGTGGCAGCATCATGGTTTGGGCCTGCTTTTCTTCAGCAGGGACAGGGAAGATGGTTAAAATTGATGGGAAGATGGATGGAGTCAAATACAGGACCATTCTGGAGGAAAACCTGATGGAGTCTGCAAAAGACCTGAGACTGGGACGGAGATTTGTCTTCCAACAAAACAATGATCCAAAACATAAAGCAAAATCTACAATGGAGTGGTTCACAAATAAACATATCCAGGTGTTAGAATGGCCAAGTCAAAGTCCAGACCTGAATCCAATCGAGAATCCGTGGAAAGAACTGAAAACTGCTGTTCACAAACGCTCTCCATCCAACCTCACTGAGCTCGAGCTGTTTTGCAAGGAGGAATGGGCAAAAATTTCAGTCTCCCGATGTGCAAAACTGATAGAGACATACCCCAACTGACTTACAGCTGTAATCGCAGCAAAAGGTGGCGCTACAAAGTATTAACTTAAGGGGGCTGAATAATTTTGCACGCCCAATTTTTCAGTTTTTTATTTGTTAAAAAAGTTTGAAAATATCCAATAAATTTCGTTCCACTTCATGATTGTGTCCCACTTGTTGTTGATTCTTCACAAAAAATTACAGTTTTATATCTTTATGTTTGAAGCCTGAAATGTGGCAAAAGGTTGAAAAGTTCAAGGGGGCCGAATACTTTCGCAAGGCACTGTATGTTGGGGCTTTTTGGGTGGTCTGGTCCACCTCCTGGGATGGGGGCAGGGTGCTATGCTGGCGATAAGGGCCGGGAGGTGACCAGACGATGGACTGTGCGGGGGGGGGGGGTTGTACCTGGTGGGAGCTCCTGCCAGGGCCCCCCGTCCTGCCTGGGTCTGTCTTTGAGGCCTGGATTCCCTTCTGGGTCCCTGTAAGCCTTGTGGTGCCGCAAGGGGCCGCCATTTTGTTGTAGCCTTTGTGTTTCTATACATGGCGGCCATGTTTGTGTAGTTGGACAGCCATTTTGTGGTTGTTTGCCATTGAAAATAGCGGCAGTCATGACAGTGGAGCCCTGTGGGAGGGGGGGGGGGTTTGGCAGTGGGAGCCCCTACTCATCCCCTGGTGCTGGCTCCTGGATCCTTTCACTCCCTGATTGCCGCACGTGGAGTGCAGATTATCCTGGTGGCTGCAGGTGCCTATCTCTGCTGGGTGATGAGTCTGGTGGGGTTCTCTCCCTCTCTGCTGAGGATCGCTTGGTGCTTGTGCCTGGTGACCGGGTGGTGCTGCCAGCACGGAGGGGGTTGTCCCTTGCAGTGTTTTACACTTTTTGTGGGCTCCCCCTGGTGGCCCTCCAGGTCCCAACTATCCATCGATGCACTGACGGCAGTCCTGGAGTCCTTTGTGTCCCGGGTAGAGGTTGTCTTTGGGCGACGGGCTAGCAAAAAGCGCTCCCTGCCTCATCAGATCCTGAATTTGATTTGGCCGCCGCGGACGTGGGTCACCCTGCTGGGCCTGCAACCACGCGCCCAGAACCCTCTGATAGTGAGGATGATTCCTCCACGTCTGCAACCACGCACGAAAAGGCGCTGGTGGAAGCACTGATTGTATCTGTGTGTGAGACTTTGAAGATGGAGGATGCAGCTGCGACAGAGGCGCAGGTTCCCTCTAGCACTCACAAGCCATCTAAAGCAGCAAAGGTGTTTCCGTTCCCCGCCTATTTTGACAGAATTATCGCTAATGATTGGGGATTACCTATTGAGACAACAGACCAGTCATGGATGAGGGTGGGTTGGGGGAGGTTGGGCTGTCTCCCTCCCACCTGTTCCCCCATCCATCCATTAGCAGCCATGTGCTTCCAGTGTGGAGACACTAAATTAGGAGTGTTAGGACTGCAGATTTAACAGGGTGCCGTGAAGTGGCTCTGCAGCTTTCACATGCATTTGCAAATGTGTGTCAACTAAACCCCTGTTCTTTGTATCAAGAGACAGGTCTACTTGGTTGGTGACAGAGTGGAGGGTGAGTACATCAGACTGGGGGCTGGCTGACTTTCATGCACCTCTTATAATCCTTCAACCTCTTTTTTTTTTTTTTATCAATTTGTGGCTTTACCCTTTGGTCTCGCCTCTGCTCCTCGGGTCTTCACAAAAGTGTTAGCCCTGGTGCTAGCTTTGCTACGCCAATGGGGATTGCGGTACTGGGCTACTTGGATGATCTCCTTCTGCGAGCGGAGTCTCCTTCTGCTCTGGTGGAAAACCTGGAGATCACAATACGAACTCTGCTGGAGTTTGGCTGGATTCTCAATTTTCAGAAGTCTGCCCTGGTTCCGTCCACAAAATTAGACTATCTGGGTTTGACTCTGGACTCAGCCTCAGCCAGGGTGTTCCTACCATGGGACGAGTTACAAACTCTGTCCACAAGAGAAGAATCCACAGTGTCTAGACAATCTGATCCTGTTGAGCCAGGGAACGAGTGGGTCCCTGATTTGGTGGCTTCGCTCTCCAGCGCTTTGACAGGTCCCTTGTTGTTATTATTATATGGGATTTATATAGCTCCAACAGTTTGTGCAACACTTTACAACATAAGGGCTGACAGTACAATTACAATACAATATAATATAGAGGTTATAAACAATTATACAGCTTATAAACAATATTCATATAAAAGATCATGTGGGTAGCAGTGACCATAACATGATTTAATTTAATGTTAGCTGTAAGCAACAAACACATACGGGAAATATAAAAACACTTAACTTTAAGAGAGCAAATTTTCCAAGGATGAGGGCTGCTCTCCAAGACTAATGCTGGCCATACACGTATAGATTTTCGGCCGGAAATTTTCGTTTCAAGAAAATTCGTTTGATTTTCTAATCGTTAGTGGGGTTAAATCGATGTCCTTTTTCGACTGCAGCGACGGGAAAATTCGTAGGGGCAGAAGGGAAAACTTTTCTCGATCAACGAATTTTCGGGCAGTGTATGTGGTAATCGTTCAGAAATTACATTCATTTTAAAATTAAATGTTAAAAGCAAAAGACAATTTTCGAACGACATTCGTCTAATCAAAGAATGTTCAAAGAATATTCCCGTCCAAAAATCTATACGTGTATGGCTAGCATTAGACTGGGGGGGGGGGGGGGGGATATTGGTATTGATGAACATAGACATAACAGAAATAGGAGTTTTTTTTTTTTTTTTTTATATTCCCATGGGCAATAAGAATAAAAGGCGGCTAAAAATAAAACGTATGTGGCTCACGACCCAAGTTAAAAAAGCTATAAATAATAAAAAAAAGAGCTTTTAGAAAGTATAAAATGAATGAACACTATGATTGTTTAAATGTTACAAAGAATATAATAGAATATGTATATGTATGTATAGAATACTTGCAGCAGCAAAACAGCAAAATTTCAAGACATGGGCCAAAGGAAAGGTAAGTATATTTGCTCTTCTTATAGCAGAAATGCTTTTGGATTCAAGTGATTCTGCAGAGTCCCAGAGTGACTTTAAAGAGTCCACATTACTGTTGGCATACTTTCATCTATGGCTTTTGACAGTGGCGTAACTAGAACCTTCAGGGCCCCGGTGCAAAAAATCATGAAGGGCCCCCCTGACCCCCAGCTGGGGCCTCCCTATGATGGCAAAACACAAGGGCCTGATTGCAAGTGTGGAACTACTCCCTAGTAGTTCCACCACTGGTGTCAATAGTTATTTTTATTTTTGTTATTTTATTAGTTTTGACCATTTTTTTAAATTTATTTTTATAATTTTGTTTTCAATTTTTTAGAAGCCCCGTTGGGGGGCTTTGGTGGGATATCAGGCGTCTAAACAGACCTCTGATGTTTCACCTTTGGGACAGAGAAAGAAGACTCCCGTTCATTTAAAGCATAGTAAACAGTTCATTATGCCTGTTTTGAATGAACAGAATCAGTGATCAGTACGGACCACTGATTCTAATCATTAAAACAAGGAAAGGGCCGGTAAATGACAGATTTACTGGCCCTTTTCTTGCTCTATATCCTGACACATCCTCCTCAGCAGCTGGTGGGAGAGGGGAGGGGGGAAGCCAGCAGCGCTATGGGGATGAGGGAGCAAGGCGAGTACACAGGGGTCTGGGGGCAGCAGGAGGTAGAAAGGAGGGGCGGCGGGGTGGCATGTAGAGGAACCAATCACCTTCATTTTCCTTTGCAGCTGCTGAAAGGATGCAGGAGGAAAATGGAGGGGATTGGTTGTTTTTTATGCCACCCCCACTGCCCCTCCTCTATGCGCTGCAATTGCGACCCCTGTACCCTCCATGCTGAAACAAATCTGCTCCACTCCCCTTATCCTCTCCGGTACAAATTCACTGAACCCCCCCAAATCCTCCTTCCCAGCACAGGTCCCCCTTCCCTCCCCAATCTTCCAGAAAGGGCAGCCAGGGAACTTGTCCTCCTCCAGGTGTACCCCCCCCCCCCACTTTTCTCACTTACTATTGTTCTGCTCCTCTGAATACAGCAAGAAACACAGAACTCAGCAGCGTGGCTCTTCCTGTTCTATACTTTGTGTACAGGAGAACATCAGAGCCTGAGGGAGGAACCGGCCTCAGCAAGACATGCAGTGTGCAGGCAGTCGGCGAGGAGACATGCAAGCTGCCACAGAGGGGGCGATCACTGCGTGTGGGACACTGGGCAACCTACAAGAGATGTGTCCCGAGTGCCCACGCTGTTACACCCCTTTAAGCAGGAAACCAGAGCTCAGTGCTGGAGCTTGCTCACTGGCACTGGGCTCCGGGAATTAGGACAGAGTGTCTAAACATTATCTAAATTGGATTTTGCTGGGGGAGGGGCCCAGGGACCCCCACACGGTGGCGGAATGCCAGGGCCCGGTCGCAACTGTGACTTCTGTGACCCTGGTAGCTCTGCCACTGGCTTCTGACTGACATATGACTGGTCTTGTGGTGCTCCTTTGTCTATGGACCTCAATACAAAATGTGATCACCTTGGGGTGAATATGTCTAAAAAAATAGGATTTTCTTACAGCTTACCTGTAAAATCCTTTTCTTGGAGTACATCAAGGGACACAGAGCTGGTAATAATAACTATTTGGGTTATACGCCACCTACAGGTGAATGGACACTGGCAACCAATAGTCAGGAAGTGCAATGTGAATATTGCAAACGAAATGCAAAAAAATGTGCATAAATAATATTGACCGGCAGCATACACTATAATCGTGTCCACACCTCACAATCAAGAAAATAAATAAAGCAAAAGTGATGCGCCAGATATACACAAATTAATAATGTTAAGTGTCCATCAAAATCAGTTCAAATGATGCCGTGCTCAAGTGTCCACAGTGTTGGTAAAGAAAACGTAATCCCGTGAGAAATTATATCAAACACCATATGTGTCAAATCCCTCCACCAGGTAGATTAGCCTCTCACCTCAACACAGGACCCAGACGGGCCAGCATTAGCCTGTATGCAAACATAGGACCCCAGGGGGATATCTCTCCAGCCTCTCACCTCCGGAGAACACGGGGACATATTCAGTGGAAATATATAAAGAGAAAATCTAGTGCTCTCTGTTTAAATCGTTGCAGGCTTTATTAGAAAGTGACGATACAGGTTACTCACATTCTTCAGGCACTCAGCCGTGCCTGCTTGTATGGCATTAACATGAAAGCAGTACCCGGAAGATAGTCGGGGTCATGCGCGCAGGCTCCCCCCCCCCCATACGCGTTACGTCAGATCGTTCTGCTACGTTGACTTCTTCGGTAGGTAGACCCCTGACGCCGACTATCTTCCGGGTACTGCTTTCACGTTAATGCCATACAAGCAGGCACGGCTGAGTGCCTGAAGAATGTGAGTAATCTGTATAGTCACTTTCTAATAAAGCCTGCAACGATTTAATAGACTTTAATCACACGTACAACATCAAGAGAATGTAACAACCTTCCCTCAGTAGACTGAGGCTTTGGAAAAAAGGAAGGAACAATGTCCTGGTTTAAGTGAAAACCAGAAACTACCTTAGGAAGAAAAGAAGGATGAGGATGAAAAACGACCTTATCCTTATGCAGAATTAGAAAGGGTTCTTTACACGAAAGAGCCGCTAACTCCAACACCCTTCTAGCTGAGGTTATAGCAACCAAAAAAAAAAAAAAACAGCTTCCTCAATGGCAGTAGTAAGGGAATACGCCTGATAGGCTCAAAAGGCTGCTTCTGCAAGGTCGAGAGAACCAGATTCAAGTCCCAAGGACATATGGGTGGTTTAATTGGCGGAACCATGCGAATCACACCTTGCAAAAAAGTTCAAACCAAAGAGTGCGTAGCCAACGGTCTCTGGAAAAAAATTGACAAGGCGGAGACTTGTCCTTTAATGGTTCCTAAAGCCAATTTTAAGTCTAACCCTAATTGACGAAAGGCAAGAATTCTCCTAATAGCATACTTTCTTGGATGCCATTTCTTGGCGCCCTCGGGACCTTAGAACAGCCAACACTGGAGCTAGGATCTTTGTGAATACTCTTGGTGCTGTGGCTATCCCAAAGGGCAGGGCCACAAACTGAGAGTGATGGTTTCCAATCGCAAAATGAAGGAACCTTTGATGGGTCTGAAATAGGGCACATGAAGATATGCATCCTCGATGTCTATGGATGCTAGGAATTCCTCTCCCTATTAAATAAAATCAAGGGGGGTATCCTGCGCTTAATAATGAATAAGTAAAATATAATAAAATGACATAAAACAAATGACATAAAACAAAATAGCAGCTAGAACACTGGATTCATAGTAATCCCATTCATATTGTGTGTCAAGTAGTGCAGCGCTATAAACAACAAAATTAATTGTACTTAAAAAATTAATAAATTGATATACAATAATAATGGTGCAATATAAAAATGAATCAATTGCACTAAGTCATAAGTCCATTCAGCATATATAGATGGTGGAGAGTCCACTTAAGGGTGAAGATCCCAAGATGTGAAAAGCAATGGAAACAAACAGTCACCCGTGCGGATAGGCAAGATGGCAGCTTACCGCAATGAGTGGGCCTCCAAATTAATGGATGGGCCACTAAGAGCATAAGGTAATAACTCCTATGGACTGGGTTCTCTCCTCTGCATGAACGGACCAAGCTTCGCTAGACTGCATCAACCCCTCACTCGCTCATAGATCCAGAAACAACTTCGATATGTATGGCAATATGTAGAGGATAAAAGCATTCATAGCGTAATCCCGTTTGGCAGTATAAAACAGCTTTATTTAAAGTTCTACTTACATGGCAGTAGATCAACACAAACGAGTAACATGTAAAAAGTGGCGTCCCGCTATAGTCGATACAAAGCCGGCGTCTTGGGGGCGTGGCAAACGCGATGTCCGGAACCTCCCGACCGGTTTCGTCAGAGTGACGTCGTCAGGGGCGTGACGTCCGTTCGTCCAGTTAATGGGCACAAATAGAAAATCGTATTTAACTTTTCAGAGCCGAAAAAAATCGAAGGAACAGTTTGGAAAATTCTGCTGAACGAACGATAAATTGAAAGGTTAATGCGTTTTCACTAGGCATATGTGATAAACTGAACGAAAAACGTCCATTGAACGATTTATCGTTCGACATTCGGTCATTACATGATGGCACGATCGTCTGCTCTCACTGCCAATTTTTAGTTTTTCAAAAATGAGTTTGAACGATTTTTTGGCTAGTGTATGGCCAGCTTTAGGCATTAATTACATTTCATTGGCCAAAATAATATTTTATACTAGCCATTGACATCAATTAACGCACCTAACACTTAGCCAGATTTAGGCATGTGTGTTTTGTGCCAAAACTCTGCTGCTCCTAGACGCACTGGCTGTAGTTTTTTTCTGCCTTTAAACATTTACTGTATGTGTGCCTGGACACATAGGCTAACATGCAGGGGTGTTTAGAGGCAGAAAAATAAATCGTCAGACACCTCTAGGAGAAGAAGAAATGTCATTTAAAAGAGTTGAAAAAGGCAGATGTTTTATCTTAATGAATTCTATGCATTAAGATAAAAATCCTTCTGTGTGAAGCAGCCTCCCCAGCACCCCCTCATACTTACCTGAGCCCTATTCCTGTCCACGAGTCCCTCGGCTGTCCAGGACTTTCTCTTCTGATTGGCTGAGACACAGCCATGGTACCATTGGCTCCTGTGGCTGTCAAAGTCAGTTAGCCAATCAGGAGAGAGAGGGGGCGTGGCAGAACCCCAGCTCCATGTCAATGGATACACGGAGCTGCGGCTTGGCTCGGGTGCCCCCATAGCAAGCTGCTTGCTGTTGAGGCACTCGACAGAAGGGAGGGGCTAGGAGGAGCAAAAAGGGACCCAAGAAGAGGATCCAGGCTGCCCTGTGCAAAACCATGGCACAGAGGAGGTAAGTATAACATGTTTATTTAAAAAAAACAAGACTTTACAATCACTTAACCACTTAAAGACCGGAAGAATTTCCTGCTTAATGACCAGGCCCTATTTTGCGATTCAGCACTGTGTGACTTTAACGGACAATTGCGCGGTCGTGCGATGATGTACCCAAATAAAATTGACATCCTTTTTTTCCCACAAATAGAGCTTTCTTTTGGTGGTATTTGATCACCTGTGCAATTTTTATTTTTTGCGCTATAAACAAAAAAAAGAGCAACAATTTTGAAAAAACAAAAAACTGGATTTTTGACTTACCATAAAATCCTTTTTTCTTATGTTCATTGACAGACGCAGTCCTCTGATGCATATCAGTAGGGTAATACCGTCCCCTACAGGAGTAGGACACTAGGCAGAAAGAATTTCTGGCTACGCCTATGGGCAGTCCCTGGGGGTATACCCTCTCTCTTCCTGCATAGGATGTCAGTTTTTAATCTGCCTAGTCAGGACATGGATGGCCGGAATAAAGGGCTGCCTGCATCTGCTGCGAATATTTCCAGATGGATCAGACAGACAGTGTTGCAGGCTTATTCCATTAGGGTCAGGTTCCACCTTTCTCTGTCAAGGCGCAGTTAGACTATCCATTGCTCTCCATGGGGTGGTGGGTGTCAACAGCTTTAAGGCATAAACATAAAGACATTTTTGACAATTTAATGCTCCCAACTTTGTGGGAACGGTTTGGGGGTGGCCCCTTCCTGTTCCAACATGATGGCGCACCAGTGCACAAAGCAAGGCCCATAAAGACATGGATGAGCAAGTTTGGGGTAGAGGAACTTGACTGGCCTGAACAGAGTCCTGGCCTCAACCCGATAGAATACCTTTAGGATAAATTTGAGCAGAGACTGCGAACCAGGCCTTTTTATTCACATCAGTACCTGACCTCCCAAATGTGCTTCTGGAAGAATGGTCAAACATTCCCATAGACACACTCCTAAACCTTGTGGACAATCTTCCCAGAAGAGTTGAAGTTGTTATAGAGCCTAGGGAGGGGAGAAGATATCAAGATCTCTAGCTCCCTTGCCAACTCCACCTATGCTCTCCTCCAGGACTTCTCCCAAGCATCTCCCATCTTCTGAAACTCCCTACCCCAATCTGCCTGTCTCTTACTCTGTCCACTTTTAGATAATCCCTGAAAAACCGTCTCTTCAGAGAGGCCTATCCTGCCCTTAGCGGCGATCGGTGATGTGGCATGTCACTCTGACACACCGCATCTCTGATCTCAGTAAAGAGCCTACTGACGTACAGTTTACCATGTGATCAGCTGTGTCCAATCACAGCTGGTCACATAGTACACAGGAAGAGTCGTTGATCGGCTTTTCTTAGTTTGTGCCTGACAGGCACGAGTAGAGGAGAGCCGATCTGCAGCTGTCCTGACAGGGGGGGGTCTGCACTGGTAATCAGAGCATTGATTACCAGTACAGATCATTAGGGGGTGCTTCTATAACCCCCAGGGGCATCATTGCCATCTATCAGTGCCCCCCACCAGTGCCCATCAGTGCCGCCTATTAGTGCCCATCAATGTTGCCTATCAGTGCCCACCAATGCTGCATATCAGTGCCCATCAGTGCCGCATATTCGTGCCACCCCATCAGTGTCTCCTCATCAATCCCTGTCAGTGTGGCCTCATCAGTGCAGGAAAAAACATATCTATTTACAAAATTGTATAACATAAACAAAAAAAACGTTTTTTTCAAACTTTTCGGTCTTTTTTTATTTGTTTAGCAAAAAAAGAAAAAACCTTGTGGTGATCAAATACCACCAAAAGAAAGCTCTATTTGTTAGGAACAAAATGACAAATATTTGGTTTAGGTACAGTGTTGCATGACCGCGCAATTGTCATTCAAAATGCAACAGCGCTAAAAGCTGAAAATTGGCCTGGGCAGGAAGGGGGTGAAAGTGCCCTGTATTGAAGTGGTTAAGTGATAATACGAATAGCGCTGGGTGAGTGGGGATAGTGGTGTAAGTATAACTGCACCTTACTCTTTGGACGAGTATAAGAATTTTTGTATGAATTTTCTTTCAATTACAATTTGCTGTGAAACGGGGAAAATCAGTTGATTGTTTGTCCAATTTTATTATAGTGTGTACCCCACATTAGATTGTAAGCTCTAACAAGCAGGGCTCTCTGATTCCTACTGTATTATTTACAGTTACTTTTGATAATATAGTGCAGCCTTTTTCAACCAGGGTGCCTTCTGGGCTCTTCAGTGGCGACTTGGCAATATGCATAAAAAGTGACCCAAATTGCCAAAAAATTGTGCATAAGCCAGCAGGTGGATCAAGTCTACTTCTTTGTTTCTCAAAGCCACAGGTTTCATTGTGCAGCATCACAACCTTGGGTGCTGTGCAGGCCAACCACCAGCGTCCTACCAATCACTGATGTCATTGGTTGATAAGGACATCAGCCCCCCCCCTACCCCTCTGTCAGCATTGGGGTCACATTAGCTGCGAGGGGGAGAGAAAATGAGGAAGACATGCTACAATAACAGTAAGACACCCAACATAAGTCACATCTAATGTTGGGTGTCCTACATGTATGGATCTTGTTCTATGTAATATTATTTGTTTTTTTTTACATTTTAGAATGGGGTGACTTGAGATTGTGCATCATTTTGAAGGGTGTCTTGACTGAAAAAAGGCTGAGAAACAATAATATAGTGTCATGATGCTGATGTTAATGTAATTAATGTTTTGTACCTTCCTGTTTATAAAAAAAAAAAACCTTAGGACAACGGTATCATATGTGCAGGTTTAGTGCCGGTTCACACTACCGCGGCACGACTTCAGGGGTGACCTGTGAAGTCGCGTGCACCGCGACTTGCACGGACTTCATATAATGAATGTTAATGCAAGTCGCTCCGATGTCACCCCGAAGTAGTACAGGAACTACTTTCTAAGTCGGAGCGACTTGAGTCCCTTCTATTAGAACAGGTCCTGTAGCACTGCATGGACCGCGACTTGTCAGGCTGACCAGTCGCCTGAAAAGTTGCGGTAGTGTGAATGGGCACGTAGGGTCCTTTCACACAACCAATCCGATCAGATCCGCCTGTCAGTTTTTCAGGCGGACCTGATCTGATGCTCCATGCATCCATATGGGGCAGCAGATGTCAGCGGAGAGATCCTATCCGTGAAATCTGGGCGGATAGAAACTCTATTTTCCATCCGTCCAGCAAATCGGATGAGAACAGACAGGCGGTCCGGTCTCATCCGATTCCCCCATAGAGGACAGCGGGGATCTGACAGCTCCATCTCTGCACACAGAGCGGAGACGGAGCTGTCATCTGCCTGCTCAGCAGCTCGATCCCCCCGCTGAGCAGAGAACGCACCCCATCAGACGGTGCAACGTGTGAATGGACCCTTACACATTCAAGGCATAAAATTGCAGCGGCTTGTACTTTTGCTGCAAGCACTGGTGTGAACAAAGACCATTGGAATTTGTGGAAAGCGTCTCCTGCAGAAAGCGCAGGATCCCATACAAAAGAATAGGCTGCTTACCTGCGCTAACAGCCCACAATAGTGTGCAGCAAGCCTAAGGCCCTTTTCGCACTTCTGTGACCTAAGTCCGGGTTCACACTTGTTCGATCCGGGAAGGCTGCTTAAATGTTAACGACACCCCCCGTTTGATCGCATATCACAGTGCGATCTGACAGTTCGCACAGGATCGGATCGCACAAGTGTGAACCACTGTGCGATCCGATCCTGATGCGGCTGAAAAAAGGGTCCTGTGCGTCTTTGGTGCGGGTGCAGTTTGAATTTAGCCATACAAAGTGTATGGCTGAATTCGCACCGCACATCCGATCGCATGTAATGAGGAGCAGTGCGCTCTGATATTACATGCGTTTGCCGCACTCGCAAGAGTGTGAACCGGCTCTAGTCATGCAATTTTGCCTGGACTTAAAGCAATGTCTATGGACCTCAAAACACATTAAAATCTAAACCAAACATAGTGCAGGGACTACTGTGAAGTTGCACAGATATGAACGGTACTCATTGGAGATCATGGAGTGTGACTTTGCAGTCCCATAAGTGTGAAAGGAGCCTTCATTAATATCTGGCAAAGGTGGACTTGTCCTTTAATCCCCTCTTGCAGATCCTTGCTGGGTAGACCTGCAGTTGAGGGAACCTACCATGTATTAGAGGGGGGTCCCTGATCAGAAAATAACACTAGATGAGATGATTATAGGAGCACTGCTCGTTCTAATGATATAGGTTCTATAGCCCCTGACATAGGACGTTACAGGCGGTCATGTGATGCCCCGTATTGGCGCCATCCATGATTGAACGATCACCGTTCTCTATGAAAAGCCTATATCGGAGGTTGTAGGAGACGGCGGACCGGACCGGTGTGTGTTCCCTGCAGACATAACAATGATATCGATGCGCTCAGGAGGCAGCGGCTCCTTCGCCTTTGTTTCCTCTCACTCTGAGTTTTTCAAATCGCGCGGTTCGGCTGCACGGCAGCTAATCAGCGCCGCCAAACTCAGCGCAGCCCAATCACAGCTTCCCCCGCGAATTTTTAAACCTCCAAGCCCAGCCAATCCAACACGAGGGAACCGCCCCGACTCCCTTTAACCGGTTTCAACTAGAGGAGTTCTCGGCCGTTTCGACCCCCTCCCACCCAGCATAGGGGATGTGGGCGGCCCTAGGCTACAAACTTGCTGGCCCTAATGACCCCGCCCTCCACACGACGCATTAAACAAGGCTGGCAAATGACTAGAGAAGGGCGTATCATTCATACTTCCGAAATCAGACGGCGGGCCAATAGGCGATCGGGGGCGTGTGTTCCGCTAGTGCTCATCAGGGTGCTGTGAGAGGGAGAAGTGTGGAAAACAAGAGGCAGTATTACGTGCTAGTTGAACCATTCTAGTGCGGGACACACAGGCGGAGCAGTCACCTCTTCTTAACTCGTACAGCTCAGGTCAGTTGGCGCGCTTTTCTTTCTTTACCTCATTCTCTATTCTCACACAACTTTCCCGTTCCAGAACTTTATTTCTCTTTATTATGTGGGTGGATTATGGCAGTGCGCTCCCTGGCCTCTTTTACTCACTAATTTCCCTTTCTGGCGCACTTTGCCCGTCTCTAGCTTTCTAGTTGAAGCGGCCAGGCCTGGGGGCGGTGAGGTGCGCAGTTGGCGGGTAGGGGTGCCCCGCTCTCCTAGCGGCGCCCTTTGTCGCCGGAATGGGCGCGTGTTCGTCTATGGGAAGTTTTTTTTAGGTTGATTTGAAGGCTGGTCACGTGCTCTGCCGTACACTTACAGCACGAACCGCCGTTCATAGATGGGGGGGACCCCGCCATGTTCCGCGCCTCGCTTCCCCTCCCCCCTCATACTCGTGGGCAGCGGAAGGATATTTGCAATTCGGGCGGGAAGCCAAGCAACGCTGTAGTCGTAGTAGGCCAGCTCTGAAGGAACTTCCTTGTACCAGCCCCGCCCACGGTCCCTTCCCGGCTCCTCCCTCCGGGTCCGCCCCGTCCCACTGTCTTCCCGGGCTTTTAGCTCGTGTTATTTACGGTCATTGTCTGTTCTCCGTCCGTCACAGGTAACAGCAGCAATGGGGAAAGGAGATCCCAACAAGCCTCGGGGGAAGATGTCCTCCTACGCCTACTTCGTGCAGACATGCCGGGAGGAGCACAAGAAGAAACACCCGGACTCTTCCGTCAACTTCGCAGAGTTCTCTAAGAAGTGCTCCGAGAGGTGGAAGGTAAGCCGGGAATCTCATCACACGCATCAGAATATTACACGGGGCTGTACAATGAATGGAAGACTGATTGTAATAGAAGGGGAGGTGAGACGAGGGCACGGGGTGGGGGGTCTGATCACATACTATTGCAAATCTATCACAGGAATAGTGGGGGGATCTGATCACTTACTACTGCAAATACATCACAGGAATAGGGGGGGGTCTGATCACATAAAGCAAATGTATCACAGGAATAGTGGGGGGGTCTGATCATATAATACTGCAATATGTATCACAGGATTAGTGGGGTGGTCTGATCACATACTACTGCAAATGTATCACACGAATAGTGTGGGGGGGGGGGTGGTCTGATCACATACTACTGCAAATGTATCACACGAATAGTGTGTGTGGGGGGGGGTGGTCTGATCACATACTACTGCAAATGTATCACACGAATAGTGTGGGGGGGGGGGGTCTGATCACATACTACTGCAAATGTATCACACGAATAGTGTGGGGGGGAGTCTGATCACATACTACTGCAAATGTATCACACGAATAGTGTGGGGAGGGGGGGGGGGGGTCTGATCACATACTACTGCAAATGTATCACACGAATAGTGTGGGGGGGTCTGATCACATACTACTGCAAATGTATCACACGAATAGTGGGGGGGGGGGGGGGGGGGGTCTGATCACATACTACTGCAAATGTATCACAGGAATAGTGGGGGGGGGGGGTAGTCTGAACATATACTACTGCAAATGTATCACAGGAATAGTGTGGGGTGGTCTGATCACACGAATAATGGGGGGCGGCATACTACTGCAAATATAGCACATGAATAATGGGGGGGGGGGGGGCTCTGATCGCATACTACTACACATGCATCACAGGAATACCCAACGTCATTGTATGATCTTACAACCATACCACCCTGATGGGAATAGTGCTAATATAGCCATATTTCTCTAAGAAGCGGTAGGAGATTGGACAGGAGATGGTCTGCTTCATAATTATGACTCCTTGACATGTTGGATCAGAACCATCTGGTGGATTACCCTGGTATTGAATATCAAGCGGCCCCTGCTGTATGATTTGTATGTAATCAGATTTTAGTGTGAGTGGGTAGCTGCAGAATATATGATTTGTTTGAATTTGGAAGGTTCTTAACTTTATTTTTATTTTTTTTACAGACCATGTCTGCCAAGGAGAAATCCAAGTTTGAAGATTTGGCCAAAGGTGACAAGGTTCGCTATGACAGGGAAATGAAGACCTATATCCCACCCAAGGGGGAGAAGAAGGGAAAGAAAAAGAAGGACCCAAATGCCCCAAAACGACCACCGTAAGTAATTTTTGGGTTTAGTGTGTGTTCTCTCCCTCTCCCCAATATTCTTTCTGGAGATAAGCACTGCTGTTTGTCATTGTAAACACCTGAGAAATAGGCAAGTTAGTTGTCATTGTATATAAATTTGTGCTTTACGAAGGAGTTGACAATGACTTTCTATTTGTGTAAGTTAACAATTTTAGATCTCAATGACTGCTGCTTTTTCCCTTTACACTTTTTTTTTCTTATACATCTTTTCATTTCTTTATAGATCTGCTTTCTTCCTGTTCTGTTCTGAACATCGGCCCCAGATAAAGAGTGAAATTCCTGGTCTGTCGATTGGCGATACTGCTAAGAAACTAGGAGAGCTGTGGTCTGAACAGACGCCCAAAGACAAGCAGCCATTTGAACAGAAAGCAGCAAAACTCAAGGAGAAATATGAGAAGGTATTTCAGTCTTCAGATTCACCTGCATAGTGGCATAAGCAAACATTCACATTAGTCTCAGTGCTAAAAGCTAGCATTCTTTTTTTTTTTTTTTACATATGCTGTCAGATCTGGTTTGAATCCAGTGGCTGTAGACATTTCAGTTCTTGCTGTTGAACTCCTAATGTATTGGACGAAGTTCAATGTGAACACTTTCTTATCTTAAGGATGTATTTCCATTGTTAGAACCTGTTTTTAATGTGTGTCAAGGCTGGAGGGGGTGTTTTTTACCTTATTCTATTAAGGTAAAAAAAATGTGCCAGAGGACCCCCACTTCCTTTATACTTGGGCTTAATCTAGCGATGTGCATGGGAGCAGTGGCTTTCTCATTTCTCACTGGGCACATTGATAACTGCTGCCAATTGAGTTCTGTGGCAGGGCCGAGCCACTCTTGTCTGCCAGCAGATGCAGACAGTGCTGTGTGGGAGCAAGGTTGCATAAGTGCCCCCATAGAAAGCGGTTTTCTATGGGGGCACTTGCTGTCGAGCCAGGAGTGCTTCCGGGGCCCTGAGAAGAGGTGGATTAGGGCTGCTCAGAGTAGGTAAGTATAAAGTGTTAATAAAATAAAAAAAATGACACTAAAGGTAGCCATTGGTAATATTAGGCTGTGAAAGGTTCCAAGGTGTAACCCGCAATGTATAGGGTGCCTGTTAAATGCACCACAGCAATTATAACATAGTAAATGGACCCTGCATTTTGAGAGATGCATCAATCATTTATGGGACTGGGTGTTTTCAGAGTAGATATGTTTTTCTTTAGAGGGTATCTGCGTCTAGATTACTTATGCATGTGTATCTTTCAGGATGTTGCTGCATATCGGGCAAAGGGCAACAGTGATGTTGGCAAGAAGGTTCCAGGCAGGCCAGCAGGCTCAAAGAAGAAGGTTGAACCAGAAGATGATGAAGACGATGAGGATGAAGATGATGAGGAAGAAGAGGATGAGGAAGATGACGAGGATGATGAGTGAATGCTTGTCCGCTGTATAAATTGTGTTGAAGCCCATTGTTTATTTGCTAAGAATGTGAACTCAAGTGCAGCTCATTTTGTTAGCTTGGTTATAAAAACTGTACAGAATTGTGTATAGGTAATGTGATTCTTTAGGGAGAACCTATATTTTAATATAAGGAGTAGTTGGAGGGCTGTTAGAGTTAAAGCTTTTGATGTGGGATGATTCTGTATATTTAATGGTTTCTAAGGGTAGCCCAATGTTGGTAACAAAAACCCAGTATACTTTAGAGTCCTGTAGACCTGGTGCATTGTACTTTTTTTCTAACTTTTTTAGCAACTTTTTTTTTGTAATAAAATATATATAAACATCCTAAAGCATCTTGGTTTTGTGTAATTGATGCAAATGAATGTATGATTGGCAAGCAGGTTATTCAAAGAATCTTTTTTACGAAATAGGAGTTGGCTATCTGACTTAAAGGGCACATAGAAACGTATCCAATTTCACTGTTGGTGATAAGCTGCCTGGAACTGGTATGCACACCTGTGTCAGAATGACCGTGTACCTCTGGGTATGTTGCCTTCAAAAATTAACCTCAAGTGCTCTAGTTCACCAGTAAACCTGGTTTTCTCTGTTTGGTGCTTCTGCTTAAGTGGTGCCACAAACCTAAATGCTAAGCTTCCAGAAATGATGGCCTGGATGCTACATTTTGATGTGTGAACAGAATTTAAAACTGCATTGCAAAATGCTCAAGTCAACTAAGTAGCCATAAAGGTTGCTCCAGACGAGATAAGATAACCATGTGAAAGATTGTAAGTACTTGTCTCTAGTGCCAAGTGGGTACCGCGCTGATCCCAAGACATCCCCCCTACATGTTTGGAGTAACTCCATATTGGCTTTATCTTCTGCTGACCTGACTGTGTCCTGTGAGTGGAGGTCAGTAGGAAGGATCTGGGCTATCAACACTTCTTGTAAGTTAATTTTTTTTTTTTTTTTATCACCACCCCCCCCCCCCCCCCCCCCCCCCCCCCCCCCCCGGTCTTGTGGCAAGTATCCTATACAGATAATGTGCTTGGGTTTATGTGATGAGCTCTTGAAAGCTAAAGTCTGGTTTAAAAAACATTTCCCCTTTTTTAGTGGGGTTTTTCTGCACAGCAATGGTTAAATGCTCGAGAGTTAGAGTAGGCGTTTACTTGCCCTCTTCTACAGTGTGGATAATTCCTTGGTGCCATGAGGTGAGCTTGTAACGGAGTCCTGAAGTGCCTTTAGTTGGCAGCGCTGGACAAGTCGCATTTAAGCCAGGAACTAAGGTACTGTGGTGGTTGTGAACCCTAAACTAGATGAGCATTTACCCTTTGTTTTTCTTACTCCACCAAAAAGTAAGTCAGCAGCTACACATTATATATTGACATTTGCCTGTCCTGGAATCCAGTGATGTCTGCACCTGCATGTCTGCTCTGGCGCAGCAAGGTCTGATGGAAGTGGGGACAGGGTACCCCCCCCCCAAGCACAAGCCAATGGATGTCTGCTGGCACTCCCTGATTGACAAGCCGAAAGGCAGTCAGTGGGAGTGTGGCATTTGCCTTCAGAACAGGGAATAAATTGTCCCATCCCATAGTACAAGCCTCTTGCAGTACACTGATCAGGCACACATTTAACACTTATTAAAACAGTCACACAAATTGCCTCCTGCGCTTAGGAAGATTGCCCCTCCGGATGGATGTGCTTTGTCTGAATTTCTTTTAGAAATGGGTAACCATGGTCTTGCTGCCCTCAAAGACTTGGGGGAAACACTGCAACTATATAAAACACAAAGGGCACACCAAGACAAATCATTTATTAGATAAAAGCACAGTAAGTAATGTACTCACAAAGACGGCAAGAAATTGCACATCATGGATCACTGTACATTTCATCCAATGTACGGGTGTAAGTCACTGAAGATGGCTGGGAATGTACAGTGATGTACAATTTCTTGCTGTCTTTGTGAGTACATTACTTCCTGTGCTTTTATCTAAAATTATTTGACTCTGGATATTGCACTCGGTTGGTGCGCCCTCTGTGTATAGACACATTTCACCACTTTATGACCGGAAGGATTTGCCCCTTTCCTGACCAGGCCCTAGTTTGCGATTCGGCACTACGTTATTTTAAAGGACAATTGCGTTGTCGTGCGACGCTGTACCCAAATAAAATTGTTGTTTTTCCGCACAAATGTAGCTTTCTTTTGGTGGTATTTGATCACCTGTGCGATTTCATTTTTATTAAAAAAAAAAAAATTACTTCTGCTATATAACATTCTCAAAAAAAATGTAAATTTTTTTTAGCATTTTAGACCAATTTGTTTTCTGCTACATATTTTTGGTAAAAAAAAAATACACAAGTGTATTTTGATTGGTTTGCACAAAAGTTATCTCGTCTACTAACAACGGGAAAGAATTTACGTTTTTCTCTCAGCGGGATACGAGTGTGGGTGTCGGGTGGCAATCGGAGCCACCTGCCCGCTGCATTGGTTTCCCTGTTGACGAGCTGGAGCGTGGCGGCGAGCTCACCCCCTAGCCTCCCAAGAGCGAGCCTTTTTGGTGGCTATCACCTCTGCTCGCAGGGTGTCTGAGTTGGCGGCTCTGTCTTGCCTTTTGCCTTATCTGGTCGTTCATAGGGATAAGGTTGTTTTATGACCTAACCAATCTTTTCTCCCTAAGGTGGTGTTGGCTTTCCACCTCAATGAAAAAATTGTTTTACCTTCGCTCTGTGTTTAAGCCCAAGCATCCCAAGGAATTTGCCTTGCATTCACTGGATGTGGTTCGGGCGATCAGGGTCTACCTGCCAGCCACGGAGTCCTTTTCGTACGTCTGATTCTTTGTCCTTCCTGAAGGATCTTGTAAGGGTTCTGCTGCGACCATATCAATATGGATCAGACTATTGTTCAGGCCTATGCATTAAAGGGTCAAGTTCCTCCTTTCCCTTTGAGGGCGCATTCTACTAGAGCGCTTAATGCGTCTTGGCCTTTTCGCCATCAGGCTTCTGTGGCTCAAGTGTGTAAAGCGCAGACCTGGTCGTCTGTACACACTTTTACCAGATTGATTCGATGGCATCCTCGGATGCTTCCTTTGGCCACGAAGTTTTGCAGGCTGCTGTTTGAAGAGGAGACTTGGTTTTCTCTTTCGGGGGGTGAATTTTTGTTTTGGGGTAAGCTCCTGTTGTATTGGTTGAGCTTTTTGTTTCCCAGTTGGCCATGTTATTAGCCTTGGAAATATGTTAACAGTTTTTGGTTGCGTTCTTCCCACCCCTCATGCCTACACTGCTTTGGGACGTCCCATTAGTGATGAAGCATAGAGCTGCGTCTGTCAAAGGAATAAGAGAAAATTGGATTTTTTGTAAGAACTTACCTTAAAATCCGTTTCTCTGAGTCCTTTGACAGATGCAGCTCCCGCCCCTCTATTTTGGGGTTGGTTGTGTCTTCTTTAACTGCTTGCTACGAAACTGATTTTAGAGCAGTGTGTCTGGGGTTTAGAGCAGTGTGTCTGGGGTTATGTCGTGAGGGACAGCCCCTATAGGCGTGCCGAGTAAAAACTTTTCACTGCCTAGTCTACACCTGTAGATGGCGCATAACCCATTAGTGAAGACACATCTGTCAAAGGGCTCATAGAAAAGGATTTTACGGTAAGTTCTTATAAAAAAATCAAATTTTTGATGTTTTTGATTCCATTGCTTTTTTTTTTTAAGCCTGGGTTCTGTTTCGAGGTTGCGTTCATGGAACATAGCCTGGGTTCACACTGATGCGTGCTGAACGCCGCATGTGATTTGCACCAAAAATGCACCCCATTCCTGTGCACATCACATGTGATGTATGTGCGATGCAATTTGAGCCATATATTTTGTATTGCTCAAATTACATCACATTTGCACCAAAATGTTGTAGGTTCTTTTTTTTTTTTTTTTTATCTCCGCCTCCACTAATTGCATCGCATTGGTGTGAACACTGATGCGATTCTGGCAAACACACTGCATTTTGAAATCTGTTTTTCATCATTGTTCATGGTACATGAAACCCTATTGACATTGTGCCGATTTGGCATTCGATTTGTCATGTTGAATCACATGTCAAATCGTAGCCTATTGCTGGCAACGGCACCAGTTCACACTGAGGTGCGGGTTAGAAATAATTCAGCTGAACACGCACTGTTTCAAACTCGCATGTCAGTGCGACTTCGGGGGCGATTTGACATACATCTGTACGGGTCCATGCACAGATGTCTATTGAAGTCGCCAAAAGTAGTGCAGAAACTACTTTTGGGAATCAGTGCGGTTCCACGAAGTCAGGTTTACACCAATTCGGACAGTGACGTTGCTGGCAATAGGCTCTGATTTGGCATGCGATTTGACATGTCAAATCTGCCCAATGTGAACAGGGGCCTCATGTTCCATTAACTTCCCCCCCGAAACAGATTGCAAAATGCAGTGAGCTTGACAGTCGCATCACCTGGGTGTTCACACCCATGCAATGCGATTTTGATGCGGGGGAAAAGGGTCCACATTTGCACCAAAATCCTTTTTTTCCTGCACCTAAATCTTATCGCATGGGTGGGTGTGAACAAATAAATTGAGACTGCAACCTACTCGCGGCTGTATGAGTGCCTGACCAAGCTATCCAAGCTACTGATATAGCGGGCAGTAACGCCGACGGATGCGCGCCTTACGTTGGCCGGATTGGGCCGAAAATTGAGGTCGTGGCCTATTCGTGGCTGACCAAGCTATCTGAGCGCCTAACCCAGCTGTCCGAGCTGCTGATCAAGCTAACAGAGCTGCCGGCAGACGGATTAGGGGCCCCAAATTTGGGCTGCGGCTTTGCGGGCTACTCACGGCTGGCTATCCAAGCTGCTGTCTGAGCTAATGACCAGGCTGTTCGAGCTTCTGACCGGGTTGATAGAGTAACGGACAGGTGTTCAAATCCCCCCCCCCCCCCCCCCCATCAGGTGGGTGGCCATATGGTCTGCCTGGTGACCCCCTTGAAACGTGGGGTGCCATGGAAGTGAAGCAGCCATTATTGTGTGAGGGTACTCATGCGTCTGCATCAAGGCGGGCCCTCTCTTCCTCTTTCTAGGGGGCTATGTCCTCTATGGAGGGCGACCCTTAGGTCTAATAGGTGGTCCTTTTGTGGACCTTTAGCAAGCGTCTTCTTGCAGGACTGTGGTCGGCACTCTCCCCTACTTGTTATGTTCTCAGGGTGAGCTTAGCATATATCAACTCTACTGGGTCTGCGCACTTTTGGGTGCTCCGACGGAGAGGATGATTCTTCTTTTACTGCAAGCGCTGGTGGATGCACTTTTAACATGGTGAATGCTGCTGCGTCAGAGGCACCAGTCCTCTTGGGGCTTGCAGATCCCCCAAAGCGGCAAAGGTTTTTCCCACCTACCGTGACAAAATTGTCACGAATCAGTGGAGTTGTTCTAAAAGCAATATGGCGGTGCCTAATCATTTCTATAGACGATATCCCTTGAAGTCTCTGTTGAACACGTGAGCAGTCCCACCTGTGGCTCAGGTCTCCAGGCTGAATAATTCTGCCCTATTTCCGGTGGAGGAGTTTCCGGTTTTTAAAAGATCCTTGACGGGAGAGCCGAGACTTTGTTTCATCACGTTTTCTGTGGGCGGTTCGGTATTTAGGTCGGTGTTCACCATAACATGGTGTCCCTAACTTTCCCAAGTGGGCAAAGATTTTGCACCCAGATCTGGAGTGGGGAACAGATTCCTCCTGCTTTTGCAGAGCTCGTGGACAAGTTGGTCCAGGGGTGGCAGTTAGTCTGTAATGCCTCTCTGGATGCGGCTCCCTTAGTCTACATATTTTTGGTAAAAAAAATTGCAATAAGCGTATTTTGATTGGTTTGCGCAAATGTAATCGCATCTACTAACTACGGGAAAGATTTGTCATTTTTATTTATACTAGTAATGGCGGAAATCTGCGATTTTCTGCTGGACTGCGACATTGCGGTGGGCAGATCGGGCCCCTAACTGACACTATTGGGGGGACCAGTGACATTACTACAGATGCTAAAAATATGCACTGTTACTGTAATAATGACACTGGCAGAGAAGGGGTTAACACTGGGTGATCTAGGGGTTAAATGTGAGCCTAGGGGAGTGATTCTAATTGTATGGGGGTTGGGCTTTTGAAATGATCACAGAGACCTGTGATCCTATATAGAAGGATCACAGGCACTCTGTGATCATTCCAGAGAGAAGAACGGTCAGCTGTGTTTACAACAACTGACCGTTCTCTCTCAGCAGGGAGCGGTCGCTGGTGGCAGGCAGCAATCGGAGCCGTCTGCCCCGTGCATCGGAGTCCCCGTTTATGAGTGGGGAGCGTGGCAGCGCATGCTCGCCCCCTAGCTGTAGACGCACCTCAACCCCTTGGGTTTTTCACTAGTGTTGGCATTGTTGTGCTAGCGGGGGATTGCGATACTGGAGTACCTGGAAGATGATCTTCTGCGAGCAGAGTCTCCGACTGCTCTGAAGGACAACCGGGAGATTACTGTGGGGACTCTGCAGGAGTTCGGTTGGAAATTAAATTTCCAGGTATTGGCATCTAGTTGACTATCTGGGTCTGTTCCTCCCATGGGACGAATTACAAACTCTGTCCACACGAGACCTCAGCAAAGAGAGATTCTTGTCATGTGGGGTAAGAATCCACAGTGTCTAGACAATCTGATCCTATTGAGCCGGGGTACGAGAGGGTCCCTTATTTGGTGGCTTCGCTCTCTGGCGCTTCGACAGGGTAAATCCTCCTTTCCCTGTACTGCATGGTGGTCACCACAGATGCAAGACTGTTCGGGTGGGGTGGCGTTTCTTGGCACGGATTGTGCTCAGGGGGTCTGGACTCTGGAAGAATCCAGACTACCGATCGACATTTTTTCTGGAGGTGTTTCATCAGTTGTTTCTCTGGTGGGGAACTCCCGAGGTGGTCCTGTTGGCCTCTCGTTTCAAAAGGAAGGTGCTTGGATTTGTGGCACAGTCTTGGGATCCTCTGGCTGACGCCACAGACACACTGGTAGCTCTTTTGGGACCAGTATCGTCTTTTCTAGAACTTCTGCAAAGACTCCTGCGTAGGCTCAAGGCAGAAGGGATTACGGCCATCCTGGTGCTCAAGACTGGCCTCGCCGGTCTTGGTACGCAGTTCTGATACAGTTGGTCGCCGATGCTCCTTGGAGACTTCCTTTTGGAAGAGATCTGTTAGGTGCCCTTGAGGGCCAATCTTCCATCTTGCTTTATCAGCTTGGCTGTCGGAAGCCAGGTGCTGAAGGCTAGAGGGTTGCCTGAATCGGTGATTCCCACGCTGCTGTAAGCTAGTAAATTTACTTCTAGGTAGATTTACTATCGCGTTTGAAGAGCGTACTTTGCGGATGTGAATCTCTTGGGGTTCTACCCTGCTCCTTTTCGGTGACTCAAAGTTTGGCTTTCCTCCAACGAGGTGTGAAGCAGTGTCTGGCTTTGGGTACCACCGAGGGCCAGGGTAGGCTTTGGTGGTTTTCTTTCTTAATCCTTTGGCTACGTTTTCTGCGGTTCACATCTTTGTTCGGGGGGGCTCGCCACTTGGCTCCCCCAGTGTGGTCTCCATTGCCCTCATGGGATATTAACTTGGTGCTGTTGGTTCTTCAGTAACTGCTGTTGGAAAATATTCACGAGATTCCTCTGCTTACATGTCCCGTAGTCTGCTTGGTGGCTTTTTCTTCTGCACGTAGGGTGTCGGAGCTGGCAGCCTGTCTTGATGTTCACCTTACTTGGTGGCTCACAGAGATAAAGTGGTGCTTCAGCCCTGCTGGTCCCTCCTTCCTAAAGTCGTTTTTGGTTTCCATTTAAATAAAGGCAATTGTGTTACCTTCCTTGTGTCCTAAGCCTAAGCACCCTAAAGAGCTTGCCTTACATTCTTCGGATGTGGCATGGGCAATCAGGGTGTATCTGGCGACGATTGAGTCATTCTGAAAATCGGATTTCCTATTTGTCCTTACGGATGGACCTTGTTAGGGACTGGCCGTGTCTGCTGCGACCATTTCCAGATGGATAGGCATGCAGCGGTGCAGGCCTATTCCATTAGGGTCAGGAACCTCCTTTCCCTGTTATGGCGCATTCTACATGGGCGCTTAGTGCCTCTTGGGACTTCCGTCATCAGGCATCAGTGGTGCAGGTTTGCAAGGTGGCCACCTGGTCGTCCGTGCACATTTTCACAAAATTTTACGCCTTTCCTCCACTACAACTTCTGTCAAGACTGCTAAGCAGAATCGAGGTAGAAGGGATTTCAGTCATACTGGTGGCACCAGACTGGCCTCGCCAGTCTTGGTACGCAGGCCTGGTAAGGCTGGTAGCAGATGTCCTTTGGAAACTTCCTCTCAGGGAAGATCTTTTGTCTCAGGGACCAATCTTCCATCCTGTTGTACGGTCGCTGGCTTTAACAGCCTGGCTATGGAAAACTAGGTGCTTAAGGACAGAGGGCTATCGGAGTTGGTGATTCCTACATTGTTAAAAGCTAGAAAATCTACTTCCAGGAAGGTTTATCAAGTTTGGAAGGTGTACATTACTTGGTGTGAGTCTCGGGGGGGTTTCTCCCCGCTCCTTTTCTGTGTCCCGCTTGTTGGAATTTCTACAATTAGGTGTGGATCAACGTTTGGCTCTGGGCACCATTAAGGGCCAGATTTCCACCTTACCTATATTTTTCCAGAGGCCGTTGGTGGCGAAGTCCTTGGTTCACACGTTTGTGCAGGAAGTTTGCCATCTGGCTCCTCCAGTGCGATCCCTGGTGCCTCATTGGGATCTTAATTTGGTACTGTCGGTGCTTCAAAAGGCTCCGTTTGAAAATATTTGAGAACTTCCTCTGCTCGCTTTGTCCCAGAAGTCTCAGGGTTTCATTTGATTGAGGATGTTGCGTTACCGTCCCTATGTCCTAAGCCGAAACATCCTAAGGGAATTGACTTACATTCCTTAGATATAGTAAGGGCTATTCGGGTGTACCTGGCCGTGACTGAACCGATACGGAAATCCGATTCTTTGTTCTTATGGATGGACCTCGTAAGGGACAGGCCGCGTCTGCTGTGACCATTTCCAAGTGGATCAGGCAGAGGGCTGTGCAGGCCTATTCCATTAAGGGTCAGGTTTCTCCTTTCCCTGTTAAGGTGCATTCTACGAAGGTGCTTAGTGGCTCCTGGGCCTTCCATTATCAGGCGTCAGTGGTTCAGATGTGCAAGGCTGCTACATGGTCTTCTGTACACACATTCACAAAGTTTTATTGGGTGGATGTACTTGCATCTTCAGATGCGGCGTTTGGCCGCTAAGTTTTGCAGGCTGCGGTTGCAGAGGCTTCTGCTTCTTGAGGGTGTAATTGTTTCCTGGTGGTGAGCTCCTGTTATTAGTTGAGCTCCTGTTTTTACCTGGTTGGCTATCTTTAGCCTTGTTGGGAATTCTGCGTATTGCTGTGTGTGACAGGAGTCACTTTGGGCATGGGGGTTGTGGACCACAAATTCCTTTAGAGAGGTTGGGGGGGACTATGCCCAGCCTTATAGGGCTCTCTTATGTTTAAGTCACCCTGCATCTGTTATGGATGCAGGGTGACCAGGAGGGTGGTGAACACTGAAAATATGGATTGGACTACTACAAATGGGACAGTCATATTCAGGAATAATGTCTCCCTTGTAATATGAAGATTTTTATTCCCTGTACAGTATGAGGTCTCTGAGTACAACTCCTAATATGGTCATTCCAGGAAGTTCAATGAGGAGACTGGCTGTCTAACAATGTTGCTTTTGTCTGAGGTGGCTTTCCATTCACCTATTGTCGGGTGTGCTAATGAACTCACCTGTTGTCTGCTAAGGGATGTATTGACACTCAGTAATGTGTGTTGGGGGCTCGTTAGGGAACCATTGTTCTGTGTCGGGCGTTTGTGTACATTGATTGTCCCCTGGGGGTTTCTGTCTCATGACACATAACAGTCCTTCTACTCAAGTTATCTGACCAATCCCTGTTGACTCATTTTCAAGTCCTCATTTGCATGGCTAAGGAGGACCTGAAGGAGAACAGCATGTACTGTGCAATTGACCAATGGGAAAGCGGTTGTTGGGGGCAGGATGTTCCAAGTTCTGTATAAAAGTGTGCTGTGTGCTTCCAATAAATTGTCTTCCTGTTTGAACTTACATACAGCCTGCTTGGTGTTTGTTCTAATGGATTCCGAACGGCACATAGCTGTAGTTCGGATCCCGGAGCCTTGGTTGACCGAACCATCAGACGTTGCGATCTGCAAGCTGACTTACTAGAAACAGAGGAGTGTCGGGAGAGCGGAAGCGAGCGAGCAAGGGTCTCGTCACACTGTTTTTTCCACCCCTCATATTGACAGTGTTTTGGGACATCCCAGTGGTCTGAAGACATGAAGCTGTGTCCGTCAGTGAACGAAAGAGAAAACTGGATTTTTGTCTTACCGTTAAATCCTTTTCTCTGAGGTTCACTGACGGACACAGCACCCTCCCCTCTGTTGGGTTGTGCTATATGTTCTTCTAACACTGCTTGTTACAAACTGGAGTCCTATAGCAGGAAGTGATGGTATACCCTCTGGGACTGCCCTAGGGGGTAACCAAAAAGGTTTCTGCCTAGTCCTACTCCTGAAGAGAGCAGCATAAAGCCCAATGGTCTGAAGACATGAAGCTGTGTCCGTCAGTGAACCTCAGAGAAAAGGATTTTACGGTATGACAAAAATCTTTTTTTTAGATAGATTTTTTTTCTCCTGGTTTTTTCCTGTGAGATCTACAATCAACTGCCGGACTGGGCGACGGGCTGGATAATCTATTTAGATCCAGTGGTCACCCCAGTCTGGCCAGCGAGCAAGCACAGACCTCAGCTCCATGCTAGGTCGGCAGCAACATAGCTCCACTGGACGGGGGCTGGCTGGCGGGCGAGTTAAACGCCTCGCGAGGTCGTATACGATCAGTTCTCGGCCTGACTCGCAGCGTTCCTCCTGGCCAAAAGCCCCCCATTTCGATGGAGAGGGGTTCTGTCTGGAGCGATATCCGCCTGGTTCCTTGTATGGTGAGTAGCTGTCCCCCCCCCCCCCCTGGAGGGTTTTGGGGTAGACGTAGGTCCCTCTTTGGGACGGCCGGACTCCTGGTTTCCCCTCCTTACAGTCAGGCACCCCCCTTGTCATCTGTCCCCCATCCTACTCCCCCTCCACATGTGTTGAGTCTGTTTGGGTGGTCTGGTCCACCTCCTAGGGTGGGGGGGTGCGACTGGACAATCGGCTTTGCGGGGGGGGGGCTGTACCTGGTGGGGGCTCCTGCCTGAGCCTGTCTTTGAGGCCTAGGGATCCCTCTTGAGTCCCTGGGAGCCACGTGGTGCTGCGCGGGGCCACCATTTTGTTGAAGCCCTGAGCTGCAATGTACGGCGGCCATGATTGTGTAGTCCAGTGGCCATTTTGCAGTTGTCTGCCATAGAAAACAGTGGCGGCCATGTCTGTGAAGCCTTCTGGGTGGCGTTCTTGGCGGTGGGAGCCCCTCCTCTTCCCCTGGTGTTGACTCCTGTATCCTTTAGTTTCCTGATCGCCGCTAGTGTAGTACAAATTCTCCTGGTGGCTGCGGTGGGGTGGTGAGTCGGGTGGGGTGCTCCGCCCGTCACAGAGCGCCAATTGATCCTCAGCAGAAAGGGAACTGGGTGTTGCTGCTAGAGCGGTGGGGGTTGTCCCTTAGCAGTGGTTTACACTTTTGGTGGAGCACAAATCCTGACCTGATCCCTTTTCTGCGGCTGCGGGGCCCTCCGGATCACAACCAACCATCGATGCACTGACGGCGGTCCTGGAGTCCTGTGTGTCCCAGGTGGGGGTGGCTTTTGGGCGATGGGCTGGCATAAAGCGCCCCCCATCAGATCCTGAATCTGATTCGGCCGCCTCGGACGTGGGTCACCCTGCTGGTTCTGCTACCACTCTCCCTGAATCCTCAGATAGTGAGGATTCATCCACTTCTGCAGTCGTGCACAAAAAAGCGCTCTTGGACGCACTGATTGTATCTGTGCTTGAGACTTAAAGTTGGAGGACGCAGCTGCGACGGAGGTACCCTTTGGCACTCACAGGCCATCCAGAGCAGCAAAGGTGTTCCCTTTCCCCACCTACTTTGACAGAATTGTCACTAAAGAGTGGGGACAAACAAAGCGTCCCCTTGGGGTCCCTAAGCGACTTGCTAGACGACACCCCTATGAGGAGTTCCTTCTTAACCACTTCAGAACTGGATTACCCCCTTAATGACCAGGCCATTGTTTGTGATTCGGCTCTGCGTTACTTTAACTGACAATTGCGCGGTCGTGCAACACTACCCAAATAAAGTGATGTCCTTTTTTCCCACAAATAGAGCTTTCTTTTGGTGGTATTTGATCACCTCTGCTATTTTTATTTTTGTGCTATAAACAAAAAAGAGCGACAATTTTGAAAAAAAATATATATATTTTTTACTTTCTGCTATATAACATTCCCAAAAATGTAAAATCAAATTTTTTCATCATTTTAGGCCAATTTGTATTCGGCCACATATTTTTAGGTAAAAATCCCAAAGAGTGTATATTGATTGGTTTGCGCAAAAGTTATTGCGTCTACAAACTAGGGGAAAGATTTATGTAATATTTATTTAATTTTTTTTTTCTACTAGTAATGTCGGCGATCAGCAATTTTTAGCATGACTGCGACATTGCGGCGGTCAGATCATAACTGACACTTTTGGGGGGGCCAGTGACATTACTACAGCAATCAGTGCTAAAGATATGCACTGTTACTGTACTAATGACACTGGCAGTGAAGGGGTTAACATCAGGGGCAATCAAAGGGTTAAATGTATGCCTATGGGGTGTTTTCTAACTGTGAGGGGGATGGGCTTATGGAATCAACACAGGGACATGTGTTCCTAAATAGGAGGAGCACAGGAGCCCTGTGTTGATTGCTGACAAAACAACTGTCTGTGTTTATAACGGCAGACCATCGTTATGTCTCCCCGGGGAGTGATCACGGGTGCCTAGCGGCAATCTCGGCCGCAGGCTCCGCAGATCAGCTTCCCCTCTCGCGAATCGCCCAGCGCACCCCCACGATCGCTTCTGCTCGCTGATATTTACCATTGCCCTGGTGTCAGACTCTGACAAAATGGGCTAAGCTTTTGCACCATTGCCTGGATGGGGAGTAGCCCCCCCCCTGCTTTTGCTGAGCTGGCAGACCAGCTGTTCAAGGGGCTGCAGTTTATCGGTGATGCCTCTTTGGATGCGGCTCCCCTAGTGGCTCGGCTCTCTGTTTCGGCAGTGGTCCTTCGGGGTGTCTTTTGGCCCAAATGCTGGTCTGCGGACCAGACTTCTAGAAAGGCCTGACTGATGTTCCCTTTCAAGGAGATCGCCTGTTTGGTGCTACCCTGGATAACATCATTAAAGGTCTCACAGAGGGAAGAGTACCATTCTTCCGCAGGCTACTAAGGGCAAGGAACCTCGTTGTAGGCGTGGGCTCTCCTTCTCAGTTCATACGTTTTTTCGTCCCTCGGGGTCGACTGACAAGGGGTCGTAGCCCTTCGGGCCTCCTCTGGAGGATCCAAGTGAACTTGGTCTGGGAAGTCAAGAGTGGGCTTCTCCAGACCCGCGGACAAGGCCCCTTCAGCAGGAAGGTGCACCCTCAGCCGTATCTGGGGTGGGGCCGTCTTTGCTGGTTCCCAGACCCGTGGACTTCCCTGGTACAAGACAAGTGGGTCCGCAAGGTCATAAGGTCCGGCTACAAGATCGAGTTTCGTTCTTACCCTCCGATAAGGTTCTTTCTTCCAACGTGGGACTGTCCCCGATCCGCTTACAGGTTGTTTTTGGGGAGGTGCAAGACCTTTTGCTTCAAAGGGTGATTGTCCCGACATCGGAACGTTTTAAGTGGTTTTTTTACTCAAACCTGTTTACAGTCCCCAGGAAGGAAGGCAAGGTGCATCCAATTCTGGACTTCAAGGCTCTGAACTGCTTTGTGCTGGTGCAGTCGTTCAGAAAGGAGTCCATTCGCATGGTGGGGGCTTCCCTGCATCAAGGGGATTTTCTTGCCTCCATCGACATCAAGGATGCTTACCTTTACATTCCAATATGTGTCGGTCACCAGCGCTTCCTCTGCTTTGCCCTTTGATCTCCCCTCTGCTCCACAGGTCTTCACAAAAGTGTTGGCCCGGTGCTAGCATTGTTATTCCAATGGGAGCTGCGTTTGCGCTCAGATCTGTTTTTAGAGGTAAAAAAATCCTTCCCCCTTTAACCACTTGCCTACAGTGCACTTTCACCCCCTTCCTGCCCAGACCGATTTTCAGCTTTCAGCGCTCTCACACTTTGAATGACAATTACTCAGTCATGCAACACTGTACCCATAAAAAAAATGTGTCCTTTTTTCACACAAATAGAGCTTTCTTTTGATGGTATTTAATCACTACTGGACTTTTTATTTTTTTGTGCTATAAATAAAAAAAGACTGAAAATATTGTGAAAAAACGCATTTTTCTTTGTTTCTGTCATAAAATTTTGCAAATTAGTCATTTTTCTTCACAAATTTTGGCCAAAATTTATATTGCTACTTATCTTTAGTAAAAAATAACCCAAATAAGTATATATTATTTGGTCTTATTGAAAGTTATAGAGTCCACAAGTTATGGTGCTAATCATTGAAAATTTATCACACTTGATCACACCTGATGTACTGAAGGCCTATCTCATTTCTTGAGACACTAAAAAGTCAGGAAAGTACAAATACCCCCCAAATGACCCCTTTTTGGAAAGTAGACATTCCAAGGTATTTAATAAGGGGCATGGTGAGTTTTTTGAAGTTGTAATTTTTTCCCACAACTCTTTGCAAAATGAAGATTTTTTTTTTTTACAAATTGACGTATTAACAGGTTATTTCTCTCACACAGCATATGTATACTTGCAACTACACCCCAAAACACATTCTACTACTCCTCCTGAGTATGGCGATACCACATGTGTGAGACTTTTTCACAGCCTAGCCACATACAGAGGCCTAACATCCAAGTAGCACCGACCGGCATTCTAGGAGCATAAATTACACATATAATTTCCTGACAACCTATCGCACTTTTGAAGGCCCTGGAGCACCAGGACAATGGAAACCCCCATAAAATGACCCCATTTTGTAAAGCAAACGCCCCAACGTATAATTTTTGAGGCATAATGAGTCTTTTGAACGTGTCTTTTTTTTCCACAAGTTTCTGGAAACTGTGGAAAGAAAATGAAAATGCATTTTTTTTTTACACAAAGTTGTCCATTTATGAAATATTTCCAACACATAGCATGTACATAGCAAAAATTGCACCCCAAAATACATTCTGCTACTCCTCCTGATTATGTCAATACCACATGTGTGAGACTTTTTCACAGCCTGGCCACATACAGAGGCCTAACATCCAAGTAGCACTTTACACAAAGTTGTCCATTTATCCACTTTAAGACTGGGCCTATTTTTGACACTTGGTGTTTACAAGCTAAAATCATTTTTTCTGCTAGAAAACTACTTAGAACCCCCAAACATTATATATTTTTTTTTAGCAGAGACCCTAGAGAATAAAATGGAGATCGTTGCAATATTTTTTATCACACCATATTTGCGCAGCAGTCTTCCAAATGCAATTTTCTCTTACGTCCTCCAACAGTCGCCGCCCACTCACACAGTCTTCACCATTCTGTGAGCGTGCACAATTTTGAAGCATGACATGTTGGGTATCTTATTACTCGGTGTAACATTATCTTTCACATTATGGAAAAAAATTGGGCTAAATTTACTGTTTTCTTATTTTTTAATTCAAAAAAGTGAATTTTTTTCAAAAAAACTGAATTTTTGTAAAATCTTACCGTAAAATTCCTTTCTCTGAGTCCTCCGACAGTCGCCGCCCACTCACACAGTCTTCACCAATGGGTATTGACCTTTTCTCCGCAGGAGTAGCTAGGCACAAGACTTGTTAGTAACAAAAGCTTTTAGCATAGACACACCCCTAGGGGCTGTCCCACTAGTCAATACCTCCCTGCACCAGCATTCCCAACTCAGTTTGATTTTGCCTAGCTCAGGAGTAGTCAGGCTTTCCTGTGCTGGGGCTTCAGTCTCAGCCTTCTACCCTTTTTTGATTTTATTTCAAAGTGTTTTTTCTTTACTTTACTAGAGCTCTTAGTTAGGGATCTTCGGATGAAGAAACATCATGCGGAGCTGGGTATCGGACTGGCCGCCCTGGGTCTCCAGGGCTGAGGGTCAGATGGATCCCCAGCCTGCCATCGAGCGTTCAGCTATGGTTCGCCCTGGCGCCATGAACGACCCATCCATGCTCGCTGCAGGGATGCAGCCTGTGAGGTGGCTACCTCACTGGACGCTTTCTGCAGTTGTGTGCTGCGGTCTCCTGCGTCCCGGCTACGGCACTCCCTGTCATATAGGACAGCGGTTTGTCGTTCTGAGACGGTTCCCCACGCCATCCGGTATGGTAAGCACCTTCTATGTGGGGACCTCTGTCTGGGGTGTCAGTCTGTGGCTGTGTGTTCCCCCCACGTCTGTGTGTGCGGGCTCCCTGATGTGATCCCTGCAGGGGTTAAAAGCTTTATTCATTGCTGTGGTGGAGACCCCTCTCGCTCCGGTGTTACCCTTTGGGTAATGTGAGGCAGACATGTGTGGCGGCGACCGCTACGGCTGTGCGCCGCGCGGTCCGCCATTTCTTTGTGCTGTGGGCTATTGCGGCTTTTCCCTGAGCCTTGTACAGGGCGCAGTGCGGCGCCATTTTTGCAGTGACATGCGCGCTCGATCCGAGCACATGTCGGCGGCCATTTTCCTGTAGCCTCCATTCACTCCTGCCGGGCAGCCATTTTCCCTGAGCCTCCTAGGTTATATTGTTCAGCCTCTCACGCCATCACTTCCTCTTTCTCTGGACAGCGATTGGTGGCAGCAGTCTGCAGTGCTCTCTCCAGGTTTTCTCTGTGGGGGTCGGTGTATACAGTGAGTATACGGTGGGCTGCGCTCGCCGTAGTCTTTAAAGGGCCAGTGCCTTTTTGTCCCATACTTGGTTTTGGCATGGATTCCCAGGATAGCAAGTTCCCCCCGGCCCTGGTGGGGGACCAGGGGTCTGCTGCACCCCCCGAGGGGTCTGATTTGGCCACTGTAGTGGCATCTTTGGTGTCACAGATGCAGGTGCTGATGGCTGAACGTTCTGCAAAAAAAGGGCCAGGTTATCTATTTCCTCTGATTCAGAGGGCGATGTGGCTGGCGTGCCTTTTTCAGGGTCTCGCTCATCTCTGGACCTTTTGGGGTCTGAGGGGGAGGCGGAGGTGGAAGGGGTTGATACTTCTCCCCCTGGCTCGCCTGAAGAGCTTGCGCTCATGGATGAGCTGATAGCTTCTATAAAAGACACGCTGCACCTGGAGGATGAGCCCACTCCTCCAGCTAGGGTGTCCTCCTTTGGGACACACAGAACCCGCAAATCGGCGCAGGTTTTCCCCTGCCCTGCTGAATTTCATCACACTGTTAATGAGTAATGGCGCACTTTAAAGAAGCCCTTTACAGACAGTGCCCAGTCGGTTTAAACTGCTTTATCCTTTTGCGCCTTCCACTGACGAGCGCTTGTGTGTAGCGCCCCAAGTGGATCACGCTGTGGCCGTTTTGAACAAGGCCACCCTAGTTCCCACTGAGGATACCCCGGTTTTCCGGGATCCTACGGACAGGAGGTTGGAGTCTCTTGCCCGTCACGCGTATATGGTGGCGGGCTCTATGCTCAAACCTATTTTTGCTTTGGTTATGGCAGCTCAGGCGGTGGCAGATTGGATGAAGGTGCTCAGACGCACCCTGGTGGCTGATTCTGCACCACCGGCTACGCTGGCTATGGTGGACCAGATCCATCAGGGGGTCATGTATTTGTGCGATGCAGCCTTGAATGAGGCCCCTTTGGCTGCACGCCTGTCTAGTGTCGCGGTGCTCAACCGTCGACTGATCTGGCTGAAAAGTTGGTCGGCTGACCAATCATCTCGCAAAACGGTGGCGGATTTTCCCTATGCTGGATCTCGCCTTTTTGGCGAGGCTTTGGATACTCTGGTGAAAGGAGTCACTGGGGGCAAGAGCACTCTCTTACCCCAGAATCCGAAGAACAAGTCTTTTCGCGGCAAGCGGAACTCCTCTTTTAGGCCCTCTCAAGGGTCCTTTCGTGCCTTTAGGTCACAGTCCAAGGGCAAGCCCTTCAAAGGCCAAGGCAGCCAGAAGAAGCCGTGGGCAGGTAAGCAGAAGTCCGGTCAAGTCGGTTCTGCGCCCCACTCCGCGTTGCCTGAAGGGAGGCCCTCACCCGTTTCTGGGGTGTGGGGACGTTTGCGCGGTTTCCTCCAACCTTGGCTGTTCCGCATTCAGGACAGATGGGTTCAGGAAATCGTTCGATCAGGTTACAAGATCGAATTCCTTTCTTGGCAGATTTTTTCCCTCGAATCTTCAACTGCCTCCGGAGCGTTTGCGGGATCTGCACCTAGTGGTGCGGGCCCAGGGGGTGGTGGTTCCGGTGCCTATTCGGGACAGATTTCGGGGGTTTTACTCCAATCTGTTCACTGTGCCCAGAAAGGAGGGCAAGGGGCGTCCGTTCCTGGACTTAAAAGCTCTGAACCGCTTCGTGCGTATTCGGAAATTCCGCATGGAATCCCTGCGCTCAGTGGTGACTGCCCTGAGCCCGGGGGAATTCATGGCCTCCATCGATTTGAAGGATGCGTACCTACACATCCCCATTTTCGGGGGCCACCAGAGGTACCTTCGATTCGCCATTGCGGAGGAACACTACCAGTTCGTGGCGTTACCTTTCGGTCTCGCTTCGGCTCCGCGGGTTTTTACCAAGGTCCTGGCGCCTGTTCTGGCCCTGTTGCGAGCCCAGGGCATTGCAGTCTTGGGATATCTGGACGATCTTCTGTTAAGGTCGAGTGCCAGTCAGAGCCTGTTGAACGACCTGTCCACTACGGTGCAGACACTTCAGGAGTTCGGTTGGACCATAAACGTTCCAAAGTCGACTCTGTGCCCTTCGGTTCGCCTTCCCTATCTGGGGATGGTTCTGGACTCTGTTCAGGCGAAGGTCTTCCTGCCGGAGGACAAGCTCCGGATGCTTCAGGATGAAGTCAGGTCCCTCAGGGACCACCGATCCTCGTCACTCAGGACCTGCATGAGGTGTCTGGGGTTAATGGTCTCGGCCTTCGAGGCGATCCCCTTTGCTCAGTTTCACACGTGGGGTCTCCAAGCGGAGATTCTTGCCAAGTGGGACGGGCGACCTCAGTCTCTGGATCTGCGGGTCTCACTGAGCCACCGCACCAGAAGGAGTCTTCTGTGGTGGCTCCAGTCCCCGGCGGTGTCGGGGGGCAAGTCTTTTCGTCCGTTATTCTGGACGGTGGTCACCACGGATGCCAGCCTGTCGGGCTGGGGTGGTGTCCTGGGCAACCTGTCCGCCCAGGGAACTTGGTCGAAGGAGGAATCCTCCCTTCCGATCAACATTCTGGAATTGAGAGCGATAAAGCTTTGCCTTCTCCAGTGGTCGGGACGACTTCAGGGCCGTCCGGTTCGGGTTCAGACGGACAATGCCACCGCAGTGGCCTACATCAACCACCAAGGGGGCACCAGGAGTGCCCGAGCGGCTCGGGAAGTGACCGACATTCTGTCTTGGGCCGAGACTCATGTCCCGGCGATAACGGCAGTACACATACCGGGGGTATAAAACTGGCAGGCAGATTATCTGAGCCGCCAGACCCTGGACCAGGGGGAATGGTCCTTACACCCGGATGTTTTCCAGATGTTGTGCGCGAGGTGGGGTTCACCAGATGTGGACCTGTTCGCGTCTCGTCTAAACAACAAGGTGGAAAGGTTCGTGGCAAGGACACGCGATCCTCGGGCGGACGCCTCGGACGCGTTGGTGGCGCCCTGGCATCAGTATCATCTGATTTTTATTCCTATTACAAGGAATGTAAACATCCCTTGTAATAGAAATAGGCATGACAGGTCCTCTTTATTGTGAGATCTGGGGTCATAAAGACCTCACAACTACACTAAAAAAGAAAAAAAAAAAAAATTGTTGAAAAAGGAAAAAAAAAAAGCGGCCCTTTAAACCGGTTGCTAGGCAACGACTTTTGACGTAGCTCCAGTCCTCCAAGGCCATAGAGTCGAGTGAGGACTATCTTGCCCTCACTCGACTTCCTGTCTCTGAGGATCCGGGACCGGATAGTTTTCCCCGCTGCCGTCGGGTCCGGTAAGCTGGGAAAACGTCTGGGACGCGGCGGGGCACCTCTTCCACCTGCACCGTAAGGGTAATTCCATGGCGAATCTGCCACTGGGACCACCCTTATCTGAAAGCCGACCGCCCGCCCGCCATTTAAAAAAATACCGGGGTTATGGCAGCTATCTGCTGCCATAACCCCAGTATTTAGCTTTTAATGGCCGACGTATATAGTCGTTAGGCGGTCAGTAAGTGGTTGTATGTACTGTATATAGCAAAAATTGCACCCCAAAATACATTCACTAAAGGAAAGTGTACAGGAATAGTCCGAGTCCATCTCCGATCCGCTACTATTAGCGATGTCAAATTCCGAATCGGATTCGGGTATGAATTCGGATACTGATGAGAGCTCCCCGATGCTCTCATCAGTCATGGAGAGGGCCTGAAGGGCCTCCTCGCTGCTGTACATCCTTTTTGACATGCTGGCTGTGATGGGCTGTGCGACGACGGGTGACGGTTGACTGCGGATGATCACTGATGGGGTGACAGGTGACGGTCACTGATGGGGTGACAGATGACTGATGGGGTGACAGGTGACGATGACTGATGGGGTGACAGGTGACGATGACTGATGGGGTGACAGATGACGATCACTGATGGGGCGACAGGTGACGATCACTGATGGGGTGACAGGTGACGATGATTGATGGGGTGACAGATGAAGATGATTGATGGGGTGACAAGTGACGATGATTGATGGGGTGACAAGTGACGATGATTGACGGGGTTACAGATGACAATCACTGATGGGGTGACAAGTGACGATGATTGATGGGGTGACAAGTGACGATCACTGATGGGGTGACAAGTGACGATCACTGATGGGGTGACAAGTGACGATGATTGATGGGGTGACAGATGACGATGACTGATGGGGTGACAGATGACGATGACTGATGGGGTGACAGGTGACGGTGATTGATGGGGTGACAGATGACGGTGATTGATGGGGTAACAGGTGATGGGCGATGGTCACCGATGGGTGACGGGCGATGGTGCACGGCGGTACTGATGGCAGTCTCTGGTGACCGGTGACCGGTGAACTTTAGGCTATGTTCACTTGTGAGCGTATCGATCTCGGGCAGAATCACTGCGATTCTGCCCGCGATCCGGAAATCATTGCAAATCGCAGGACGCCTGTGCATTGCCCGTGATTTGCAATAGCACCCCAAACGCTGTGCGATGTTGCCGCGATTTCTGCCTGCCGAATCGTGGTAACATCACGCAAACAGCGCATAACGCCCCAAAGAAGCTCTTGTACCTTTTTTGGGCGTCATGCGTTGTTTGCGCGATGTTACCGCGATTCGGCAAGCGGAAATCGCGGCACCATCGCACAGCTTTTGGGGTGCTATTGCAAATCACGGGCAACGCACAGGCGTCCCGCGATTTGCAATGATTTCCGGATCACGGGCAGAATCGCGGTGATTCTGCCCGCAATCGCTACGCTCACATGTGAACGTAGCCTTATGAGTGTCAATTTCTGGGCACTGATGAGGTGACTGTTGGGTGACAGGTGCAATTGGGGGCGGGGGGCTGAGGACTGTGTGGGGACCTTTATTTTTCTGATTTTACTTTTAAAGGTGTACAGAGCAGTAACTCACTGTTTCTGGCTCTGCTCTCCTCACACTGGAAACTGTGTGAGGGGAGAAGAGCTAGTAACAGTGAGTTACTGCTCTGTGTTTACATTTTGTGATCGGCTGTGAATGGATTCACAGCCGATCACATAGTAAACAGTCACTGTCAGTGACTGTTTACTACCACCGGTGACTAGCTGTGTTCCTAGGGAACACAGAGCCACCGACATGACCGCGCTGCGCGCTCCCGATCGCGCATGCGCGGTCCTCTTCCGGGTTTTAACATTGTGATCAGCTGTGTCATTGGAACACAGCCGATCACGTGGGAAACAGCCATGCCCATTGGCTGTTTCCCCCCTGCCGGTGACGGGCTGTGTCCCGGGGACACGCCGACACCGGCAGGGCGGCGCACACACGATCGCGCGACTGCCCTGCTTGAATGGGCCGCCGTCATATGACGGTGGCCCAGAACAATGGTCGCACCGCTCCGCCGTAATATGACGGCGGGCGGCAACTGGTTAAACAGTAAAAACGCAAGCGCTAAACGTGAGTAACCGCGTTTGGCATTTGTAAACACATGTTCTGAACATCCTGAACGCAAATAATTGCTTTCCAAAAAACGACACTAAACTCAACTGCCTCTAAATGACTGTAAACGACTCAGTGTACATGGACAGATAAGATAACAGAGGAGAGTTCAGGGGCTTCTGAAAAAATCGTCAAACTGCTCCTAAACGTCCGTTTACAAGTACATGAGGCCTTAAGCCCCGTACACTTGTACCGATTGTGGCCGTAAATATTCGGCCGACGACCGATCGGCCGATTGTAGGCTTGTTAGTATGATGCTGCCGACAGCGCATTTTCGGCCGAACAGAATCTGTCGTGCAGGCATTAACATTTTTGTTGGCCAACACCAGAATGGCCGATTGTTCGCAAGTCAGTACAGATTTCGGCCGACAGACAGCAGATTAGCAAGACTGGGCATGCTCAGAAAAGAAAAAAGACAAGGAAAGTTAACCATCACATGACATCACTTCTGCAGTCGGCTGTTGTTGGCCGACAAAATTTGTGTGCAGTCTTTTGCAGTTTTCAACAGACACGACAGCCCTGGACAAAAGACGGCCGATCGTTCGGCCGACGATCAGTACGTGTGTACGGGGCTTTAGGGTAAACTGCTGGACACTGACAAACTATAACGGATTTGGACACTGGCAAACTATAAAAATTGTAGCTAGCCCAATATAACACCTCCCACTTCTAGCATGCCTCCGTTTTTTGTCATGTACCTAGGGGATTGAATGCCTCTCTGTTCCACAGAGAACAGTCTAACCTTTTTTTTTTGTTATCTAAGATTTTTTCTTTGAACAAGATTCCTGCTAATTCGCTACATGAGCTGGCCTCAATATGCAGCTCTTCAGTTTGGCCTTTCCTCAGCTTGAGAGAGTGCTGTACGCAGACACTGCTGTACTGGATGCACGGGACTAGCCTTAAATAACCTTTAGACACTAGTGTTTTCCAGACCAGAGAGTACTGGTTGTTAGCTGCAAAGCACTCTCAAGGTCAAGAGCTGTGGCACAGCCAGTCTCCGAACACTAGGGCTCATTTACATTTGGATTGACTTTAACACACAATAAAATGCCTACCATTCTACTTGTTTTTTGGGGGCTCATTTACACTTGCTTCGATTTTAACACACATTAAAGTGCCTACTGCTTCAACATACTTTTTGGATTTTTTTTTTTTAGAGGTGCACCGAATTTAATCGTTGGTGCCGAAACCGAAAATTCAGGATGAATTTGGCTGAAACCGAAAATGACAGTTTTTTTAAAAAAAAAAAGTATTTTTATATATAATTGTATTATATTCGACTTTTTAATTAATATCGTGAATTTAAATTATTACAATTTTATTGTCGCCCATTATCGGCACCCTTAGCACAAGAAAAGCTCTAGGAAAAGGCATCCCTTTAATTTCTATGTATGTCTTCACACTGTTACATAGTTGGTCAGGTTTAAAAAAGACACAAGTCCATCTAGCTCAACCAATAAAAAAAAGAAAACACAACCATACAATCCAATATACACAATCCTTTATTCACAGTTGATTAAGAGGAAGGTGAAAAACCCCAGCAAAGCATGATCCAATTTGCTACAGCAAGGGAAAAATTCATTCCTGATCCCCCAATAGGCAATCAGATACTCCCTAGATCAAATGTACCTATAAATATTAGTATCCAGTTATATTATGGACACCCAGGAAAGAATCCATGCCTTTCTTAAAGCAATCTACTGAACTGGCCAGAACCACCTCTGGAGGGAGCCTATTCCACATTTTCACAGCTCTTACTGTGAAGAAACGTTTCCGTATTTGGAGACAAAATCTCTTTTCCTCCAGACGTAAAGATTGCCCCCTTGTCCTCAGTGGTGACCTTAAAGTGAATAACTCAACACCAAGTTCACTATACGGACCCCTTATGTGTTTATACATGTTAAACATACCCCGCCCCCCCCCCCCCCCAAGAGAGAATACATTCAGTTTCTCTAACCTTTCCTCATAGCTGAGCTCCTCCATGCATCTTATCAGTTTGGTTGCCCTTCTTTGCACTTTTCCCTGTTCCCCGATATCCTTTTTGAGAACTGTTGCCCAAAACTGAACTGCATATTCCAGATAAGGTCTTACTAATGATTTGCACAGGGGCAAAATTATCTCTCTCTCTCTCTCTCTGGAGTTCATGCCTCTGTTAATACAAGAAAGGACTTTGCTAGTTTTGGAAACCACAGCTTGGCATTGCATGCTATTATTAACCTCCAAAAATATGTAGCAGAATACATATTGGCCTAAAATTATGAAAAAATTAGATTTTTAATTTTTTTTTTTATTGGGAATGTTATATAGCAGAAAGTAAAAAATATTGGGTTTTTATTTTCAAAATTGTCGCTCTTTTCTCTATTGTTCAGCGACAGACGCAGCTCCATCTAGTCAGAGACTATAGGGTTATGCTCCTCCTATGAGGAATAGGCACTAGGTAGGAAAAAAAGCTTAACCACACCTATGGGGGCTGTCCCTGCAGGCATAACCCTACACACCCTGCTATAATCAAGCAGTTTGTTTCTGCTTAGTTTAAGGAATAGGACCTAGCTTCCTGCTGGGACTTCGGTCTTAGCTATTATGGGAAAGTTTGTTAGTTTGTGATTTTTATTTTCACTAGTTAGTTCCTGAGGACCAAGATCCAGAGGAACTACAAGCAACAGCACTGATTTCGCACTGGATAATCTAGAGGTTTTGCACTGTATAATCTAGACCCTTAAGGTCTCCCAGCCTGGCCAGCGAGCGTGAGCAGGTTAAAGTCCAGAACTAGGCCTCACCACGACAGTGCCCCGACGGATGGGGACGAGGCTGCGAGTGGACCATCTTCCTGGGATGCACACGACCTGGAATGCCCTTAGTCGCAGCTTCCCCTTTGCTAACAGCATCTCCATCCCAAGGGGAGGTGATCTGTATCGGAATGGCGCCCACCTGGTACCGTGGTATGGTGAGTAAATTGTCCCCCCAATAAAACCCTGGCGGTCTCGGGGCAGACGTGGGCCCTTCCCTGGAATAGTCAGACCTTAGGGGCTCCCTCGGTTCCCCTGGCACCTCAGAGGACTAGTCCTGTGTACCTCTCGGCATTCCCCTACCCCTAGCAGGTTTTTACCTTGGGGAGCGGTAATAATGCGGCCATTGTGGCGCTTATTTGAGGGTGGTGACTTGTCCTGTGTGGGCCCCTGGTAAGAGGTCTTCCGATGCCTATTGTTCTGGGCCCCCTTTTGGGGGTCCTAGAGACTGCATGGTGCGCTGTGGGGGCTGCCATTTTGCTGTGGATCATGATTTTTATATTCCCATTAGATTATATGGGCAGCCATTTTCTATAATTCCCGATTGAGAATGCATGAGCTGCCATTTTCCTGAGGTCCATAGACTGGACAGGCATGCGGCATGGCTTTTTCTGTTTCAAACATTTTATTGGAGATAACAAATGCATTACAACGTTTACCTGCACTGAAGAGTTACAGAGATACAACCAATAACTTACAGGGTACAGAGAGCAAATAAAAAAAGACGGTTGTAACCTCATGAAAACCTCGGTAGGTGATCACAAAGGTAGTTAACAAATGGGGGATCTGGGGATGGAGAAAAGTAGATGGAGCCCGTCACCAAAGCACCCCGTAAAGGGATCTAGCTGTGCCCAGGTGGAGAGGCGTGGCCAACAAGCACTCGCCGAGTGATGAGGCAGCTTCAAGAGGGTAATCAGATCCCGGAGGAGGGAAGCACGGGACAAATAGAGCTGTCCTGGGCAGGGACCAAGACAGCTGGAACATGAGGTTTCGAGCAGTAAACAGGGGGAAACATAGCTCTCTGTTACCATATGACTAGTGGTTGAACAATAGTGGCTGAACCAGAAAAGAACGTTGTCGTAAAACTGCAGATGGCAGTAGTGAAAAAGAGAGGGGGGAAGGAGGGGAATTAAGCAGGAAAGGAGACAGGAGGGTGGGAGAGGGGTGGGAGAGGGGTAGGAGAGAAAGGGGGGGGGGGGAAGACAAGTCGCCGGAGGGGGAACCAGAAGTAAGTGGTGTGATCCGTTCAAAGCGTGGCAGCCGATTAAGGTAGCAACAGGGCTTTGTCAAAGTTGGGGGGCAGGTAATGGGTCACCCAGGGGTGCCAAAGTTTATCAAACTTCTCTACCTTGTCAGTCAAGATCGCTTCTATTTTGGCATGGATCATCGCGTTAGGGACTCTATGCTTGAGTTTTGGCAAAGGCAAGTGAGGCGTTATCCAAGCTTTCGCTATGGTTTGTTTGGCTGCTGTGGTGATCTTCAGGAATAGCTTATGTCGAAATTTAGATACATTGTCTGGTTTCAGGTTCAATAGAGCTAGGGAGGGATCTGGGGAGAAAGACACTTTCGTGAGGGTGGAGAGGATACGAAAGACCGATTGCCAAAACTTTTGTACTTTAGGGCAAGTCCATCAGATGTGCATGTGCGTGCCTACAGCTGAGCAACCTCAGAAGCATACGGGGGGGGGGGGGGGGGGTACGTGGGTAAGAACTTCGTAATGCGCGCTGGCACAAGGTACCAGCGCATTAGAACTTTATAATTAGTCTCGGATGCCACCACATTTTGTGAGGCAGCCTTCGTCGTCTGACAAATTTGCGACCACTCTGCGGGGTCAATCGTAATCCCCAAATCATGTTCCCATTTAACAGTGTACGGGGGGGGGGGGAGTTCGACTCGGGGGGTCCGAGAGTCTGGAATAGAGCATGGAGATCAGGCCACGGGTATGTGGGTCATGAAGGCAAACGTGTTCGAAGGAGGTCAGGGTGGGCAAGGAAGGGTTGGTGCGAATGCATGGAGTTAGGAAGTGTTTAATCTGTAGATAGTGGAAGATTTCAGAGCTTGGGAGCCTATGCGTGTCTTTGAGTGTTTGGAAAGTCTTGAAGGCATTAAACAAGATTAGGGAGTGGGCCCTAACAAGGCCGGCAGAAGCCCATCTGCGGAATGAGGATGAAGAGTCCCAGGCTGGGGGAAAAGAAGGGTTATTTAGAAATGACAATAAAGGGTTATGGGGTGACTGGAGTTTGTATTTGAACTTCAGTGTGTTCCAGAGACGAAGGGAATGGCACAAGATAGGGTTAGTTAGCGAACGACGGTCAGATGGTGCTAGCCACAACAGATTGGCTACAGAAAGGGGATCACATTCCACCGCTTCAAGGGACACCCAAAGGGGAATTTCTTGGGTGGCGTGCCACTTGGGTAACTGTGCCAACTGAGCCGCTTGGTAATATTTGGCAAATTGGGGAACGCCCAATCCTCCCTGCAGTTTGTGGAGATAGAGGACCCTACGGGGGATCCTGGGCCTGGTTTTGCCCCAGATGAAAGAGAAGGTTCGGCGCTGGAGTTGCCGAAGGTAATAAGAGGGGACAGGTATAGGCAAGACCCGGAACATGTACAGTATTTTAGGCAACAAGGCCATTTTAGCTACAGTGATGCGGCCCAACCAGGCTATAGGTAAATAATCCCAAGATTCCATGAGTTTAGTGAGATGACGCAGCATGGGAGGGTAGTTGGCTGGGAAAAGTTCCAGCGCATCTGCCGTGAGCTTAATTGCCAGGTAGGGAATGTGATGAGTAACCCAGGTAAAGGGAAGCACAGACTGCAGTTGCTGAAGGAGAGGGGGGGGCAAGGAGATGTTAAGAGCCTTCGATTTTCGGGGGTTGACGACAAGTCCAGAAATTGCAGCAAATTGTTTTAGGAGAACAAGAAGATTGGGGGTGGAGGTTTGCGGGGATGTGAGGAATAGGAGGATGTCATCCGCAAATAAGCACAATTTGTGATGATGTCCTCCTATTTCCAAGCCTCTAATATCAGGACTAGCACAAATTTTCTGGGCTAGGGGTTCGATTGCGAGGGCGAAGAGGAGGGGGGAGAGGGGACACCCTTGTCTGGTGCCGCAGCCTATAGGGAAGGTGGGAGATTGAAATCCCGCATAACGGACACAGGCTGATAGCGAAGAATAAAGTGAGGAGGTCCAGGCTAAGAAGTGGGGCCCGAAACCCCACGTGCGGAGCACAGTGTGCAGGTATGACCAGGATAGGGTGTCGAAAGCTTTTCTAATGTCAAGGGAGACAAAGCATGTAGGGACTTTACGACGGCGGGCCAGGTAAGCCAGGTGTATCGCCCTTCGCACATTGTCACCAGCCTGTCGGCAGGGGATAAAACCTGTTTGGTCCTGTGTACTAAAGATCCTACTATTGGGTTGAGGCGTGCCGCTAGGATTTTGGCCATGATCTTAATGTCAATATTAAGGAGGGATATCGGGCGGTAATTAGCAAAGGAAGAGTCGTCAGTCTGTGGTTTAGGGATCATTTGGATGGCTGCGGTGAGGGAATCAGAACCAAAGGAATGACCCATGAGTACGGAATTGTAAGCCTTGGTAAGCATAGGAGTCAGGAGGTCAGAGAAATGTTTGTAGTAAGAGGCTGTAAACCCATCCGGACCGGGTCGTTTATTGAGTTTAAGGGTTTTGATTGCATTACGAATTTCGAGGTCCGAGATGGGTGAGTCTAGAGCATCTCGTTGCAAAGCAGATAAGGTGGGCAAGTCGAGGTCTGAGAGGAAGTCAGAGGTCCGCGTGTCAGAGGGGGGTTGAGGAGGAGAGTAGAGCTTGGAAAGGTGGTGACGGAATGTCTCTAAGATCTTGACCGGATTGCTAGTGTGGGTTGTAGGGGAGGTTTTAAGGCGTATTGGTTTTCGGATGACATTGGCATTACGAAGGGACAGAGCCAAAAATGTATCAGGTTTATTGGCTTTAATGTAAAACCTGTGGTGAGAGCGTCGCAGTTGCTTCTCGGCTGAAGCAGTGAGGAAGAGATCAAGTTCCAACGCGGCCTTATCGAGGGCAAGTTTATTGTCTGGGGTGGGGTGGGGTGTGATTGGTACCAGTCGTGAGCACTAGTGTAGGCTGAGTCTAGGGTGTGGTAGAGGAGGCCAGGCTAATGAGGGTGCTGCGGATGACCGACTTGTGCGCTTCCCAAAGTGTTAGTGGTGTGACTTCAGTTGTGTCATTATGGGCGACATAGTCTTTAAGCGCTCCGGCTATCTCTAGTCTGTGGGAAGGGTGGGTTAGGAGGGTGTCGTTCAACGACCAGGTGAAGGAAAGCCGTTTGAGTTTTAGGGAGTCGAAGGTGGAGACTACTGCGTTATGATCAGACCATGGAATTGGGAGGATCGAGGAAGCCAAGAGTGAGGGGGAAGTCGCTATGGAGGTAAGTATATGATCAATACGCGAGGATGTCTTGTGCGGGTTGGAATAAAAAGTATATTGTCGTTTTGACGGGTTATGTTCGCGCCACGTGTCGATTAGAGAGTGGGCGTGGAGTAGCTGTTGGAAGGTGAGTCTACTTGTGGACTGCGAGGGTGCGGCTGGGGATTTGGAAAGGATAGAGGACCTGATTGGGATCTCCGCAGAGAATAACTATGCCTTTTTTGTGCTCTTCAGTGATTCGGAGAAAGTGGGAGAGAAAGGCACGGTGGGGGTTTGCGTTAGGTGCATAGTACGAAGCTAGGGTTACCTCTTTGTCCATTAAGGTGCCAATGAGTATAAGGTACCTACCTTCAGGGTCTGCAATGGATGAATGGAGTGTGAATGGTGCCGTTCTGTGGAAAGCTATCAAAACCCCCCCCCCCCTCTTCTTAAGTTAGGAATTTGGGAGTATGCGAGGCTGAAAAGTGCGTCTCCTGGAGGCAAGCTACATGCACATCAAGGGAGGCCAGTGAGCGAAAGGCCTTGCGCCTTTTTTGTGGAGAGTTGAGACCCTGCACATTGAGGGTCAATACGTTCAAGGAGGCCATCGAGCAGGTGTGGGATGGAAGCCTAGGTCAAGGATCAGGGGTATAGCAACCGGAGCCCCCCGGCGAGTAGGAGGGGAGAGGAGAGGGAAGGGAGGAGGGGTAGAGAGAAGGCTCAGACGAGGAAGAAAAAGGGAGGAAAGGAGAGACAGTGGATGTAGCAGACATATCAGTACAAGCAAAAAACCAAGAACATTTTCCGTCAACGTAGAGGGTGACGGTCTACGCTGAGGGAGGTGTGCCACCACAGGAAGTCTCCCGAGGGACGGGTGACAGATCCGCCCGTGGGTGAGATAAGGTGATGAAGTCCGTGTTGGTGACCAGTAGAGACATTGGTTAGTAGGAGGAGGAGCAACCGTGTTAGGGTGTAGTATAACCAGTAGGAACGAGCAAAATGCTAAGAAACATAAAAGCATTTATAAGCAAAAAACTCAAAAAAAAAAGGGGGGGAGGGGGAAAGGGTCCATCTTTGTCCCCATCAAGAGGGGCTCTTTTAGTAAAAGAGGTTCCCGGCAGGAATAGGGTTACCGTGAATACCGTCCAGACTGTGTAGTTGTTGCTAGGATGGTCGTGCGTGTTGATGGGACGGTGATCCGTGATGCGGAGCTGCCTGACGAGAGATCCAGGGTCTGCCGTAGGAAGCCTGTGGGGCTGGCCTGGAAAACAAAGTCAGTCTAGCTGATAAATAAAAAAAGGGAAAAAAAAACTTGAAGTTAGCAGGTGGAGAACAGAGTGGCGGGAGTCACTCAAGCCAGGTGGTGCGAAAGAGGCAGGGACATGTGTAGATGGGGCTCTCAGTCCATCGAGTCCATAAATGCAGGCAAGGGGGAGATGTGCCGGCTCTGCTTAGGGGTAGTGGATGTAGTGGCGGTAGGTTTCAGAGGGGAGCGTGAGGCAGAGCGTCTGCGCTGTTGTTGAGATGTGGGAGTCACAGGGGCTGAAGTCAGGTGCAATTCCTGGAGGAGCTGCTGGAGGTCATCAGTGGTCTTGCAAGTGTGTTTGCGTCCCTGGTAGGTGAAGCGCAGAGAAAAGGGGAAGCCGCAGGAGTAAATGATACGGTGGTGTTGGAGAACTTGTAAGAGAGGTTTGAACACCCTACGCTTGGTAATAGTAGCCTTGCAGAGATCAGTAAAGAGCTGGTATGTGTAGCCCTGGAAATGGAGGGTATCTTTCTGCCTTGCAGCCTGAAGGAGTTGTTCCTTAGTTTTGTAAAAATTGAGCTTGGCTATGATATCCCTGGGAGGTCCCTCAGATTTGCGGGGGGTCAAAGCCCTGTGTATGTGGTCCATCTCCAGGCGTTCAATAGGGATGGAGGGGGAGAGTTCCTGGAAAAGGGCAGTTACAGTGGATTGTAAGTCCACCACAGTTTCAGGGATCCCCCTAATCCTGATATTGGAGAGTCAAGCCATGTTCTCTTGGTCCTCTAAGTGAGCTTGTAAGAGTTGTTTTTTTTCCCTGAGGGCCTCTAGCTCGTCAGCGTGATGAGAGACATTGATTTCAAGTTCATCAGCCCTGAGTTCTAGGTCAGCGGTGCGTTGGCCCAGCTCTCTGATTTCTTTAGTGAGCCTGTCAGTTATCTGGTCTTAGGTGTGTTTCAGGGCCTTATGGAGGATGCGCTCAAAATTCTGCATCATATCAGTTGGTGAGGAGCCGTAAGCTGCAGTAGCCCCCTGAGTGAGTGGGAAGTCGGTGTCTGACTCACCTTCATCAGGGTGAGGTAAATTGATCCTGGGGGTCTTGGATGTGCTGGGGCCGGCGCGGGAGACAAGCGGCAGCGCCATCTTGGATGATGCCCTGACCAGGACATCTCGTATATTGCGGCTCTTGAGCTTTGTTTTGGCGCCTCCCGAGACCATGGCGGGGTGGAGGAGGGTTGCGGGAGTCTGCGGGGTGTGATTGGTCTGCTTTGAGTGTGGCTGGTCACCGTGGAGAGCGGCGGGCTGTCACCGATCGAAGCGGAGCTCAGTCAGACATGTCCGACTCAGCAAGTTCCGCGCATGCGCCCCTCGGCATGGCTTTTTAAATATAGAGGCAGAGTTTTCTCATCCTCTTCCTGTACAGTTAGTGTCAGTTTCGTTTTGCAAAGATCTTGCTGGAAGTCTCCTCTGTGGTCTGGTAACGTTTTCCTGTGGGTTTTTCCTTCATTCACTCTGCTATTATCTTATAATAACCAGGGATTGTGAGACCGCATTTTTGGCATTTTGTCTTAAAGAGACACTGCCAAAATATTTTAAAAAATGTAACATGGAGTCCCAGGATAATATTTCACCTGCAGACCCTCTGGGAGCGACTGCGGGACCTTCTGGTTCACAGTATCAGTCAGAGATTGTAGCTTTTTTGCAAAATCTGATGTCTAAGGTAGATTTTGTCATTTCAAGTGCTGCCAGCCGCAAACGCCCTCCGCCCTCACCTCCATCCGCAGGACCTTTGGACTCTGAGATAGACATGGCCGCCGCAGACGGAGACCACCCTGAGGGGTCGGTGTCGTCGCATTCTGACGGTAAAGAGGACCTGTCCTCATCAGCCGCTGCGCGGCAACGCGCTTTGTTGGAACCTCTGATAGTTTTAGTTTGGGAAACTTTAAAATTGGCTGATGAACCCACAGCGCCGGGTACGCAGGTTTCTTTTGGCTCCCGCAAATCGGGTAAGGTGTTCCCTTGTCCAGAATTGTTTCATACCATTGTGGATGAACAATGGCATTGCATTAACCACTTAAGCCCCGGAAGATTTTTCCCCCTTCCTGACCAGGCCCTATTTTGCGATTCGGCACTGCGTGAATTTAATGGACAATTGCGCGGTCGTGCGACGCTGTACCCAAATGAAATTGACGTCCTCTTTTTCCCACAAACAGAGCTTTCTTTTGGTGGTATTTGTTTACCTGTGCGATTTTTTGATCATGCGTTATAAACAAAAAAAGAGCGTCAATTTTGCAAAAATAACAATATTTTTCACATTTTTTTATATGAAATTCCCCAAAAAAACGTAAAATTCAAAATTTTTTTAACATTTTAGGCCAATTTGTTTTCTGCTACATATGTTTTGTAAAAAAAATCGCAATAACTGTATTTTGATTGGTTTGCGCAAAAGTTATTGCGTTTACTAACTAAGGGAAAGATTTTTGTCATTTTTATTGTTTTTTTTTTTTTAACGAGTAATGGCGGCGATCTGCGATTTATTTCGCGGGACTGCGACATTGCGGCGGACAGATCGGACCCCTGACTGCCATTTTTGACACTTTTGGGGGTACCAGTGACATTACTACAGTAATCAGTGCTATACATATGCACTGTTACTGTAAAAATGACACTGGCAGGAAAGGGGTTAACTTTATTGGAGAAGAAGGGGTTAAGTGTGTCCCTAGGGGAGTGCTTCTAACTGTAAAGGGATGTGGCAGTTTGTGTAACTACAGAGATATACGATCCTACATAGCAGGACCGTATGATCTCTGCACTTACACAGGGGAGAATGACAGGCGGCTTTGTTTACATTAGCCGCCTGCCTTTCTCCCTCTGTACCGGACGATCGCGAGTGACCGGCGGACATCGGGACATGTTAGGGAGCAGGCGGGAGTGCGCCTCCGGCGGCGCGCGCTCGCCCCCTAGAGCCTCACAGGCTAGCGACATAGCCCTACATCACTTTGCCTGTGAGGGGCTGACTGCCGCTGTAAATAGTCGTGTGGCAGTCGGCAAGTGGTTAAGCACGTAAGTGGTGCCTAAGCGTTTTGCACGCCGATACCCCTTTACGGAGGCAGTGTCCACTAGGTGGACTGTACCACCAAAAGTGGATCCCCCGGTGTCCAGGTTGAATAAAGCGACTCTGGTACCGGTGGAAGAGTCTCCAACTTTTGCAGACCCCGTGGATAGACAGGTGGAATCCTTGTCCCACCATTTACACGTGGTAGCAGGTCACATATTAAAGACTACCTTTATGAATGTTTTGGTAGCGCAGACTGCTATGGAATGGGTGAAGTTATTTAAAAGTAACTTGGAAGCTGAACAGTTCCGCCCTGCGGTATTGGAACTACTGGAGCCCTGGTGTTCATGTGTGATACGTCTCTGGATTCAGTCCCGTTGGTGGCCAGAGCGTTGGCAGTGGGGATTGCTATTAGGCGCACGGTGTGACTAAAAAGCTGGTCGGCGGACCAGGCCTCTAAAAGACCTTGACTCATCTTCCCTTCTCAGGGGAGAGGCTGTTTGCATCCTCTCTGGACAAGTTGATCAAAGGTATCACGGGGGGGGGGGATAAGAGCACTCATCTTCCCCAATCCTCTAAGGGCAAGGCGCAACATCCTAGGCCTGGACCTTTCATGTAATGCTCATAAACGTATTTTTCGTGCCTCCGGGTCGCAAGAAAAAGGTAAATCATTCATGTCTTCTGGGGGTTCCAAGAAGCCGTGGTCGGGGAAAGCAAAGACCAGCCAATCTGGACCTGCAGACAAGTCCTCGTCTGCATGAAGGGGCACCCTCAGCCGATTCTGGGGTGGGGGGACGTCTGTTTCTTTCTGGAACCCTGGACCTCCTTGATTCAGGACAAATGGGTTCACAAACTGATCCGATCTGGGCACAAAATCGAGTTCCGGTCTTGCCCGTCGAACAGGTTCTTCCCGTCCAATCTTCGACTATCCCCAGTCCGGTTTAGGGACTTGCGAGGGGCGGTACACGATTTTCTGTCGCAAGAAGTGATTGTACTGGTTCCTTTTCAGGAATGTTTTTTAAGGGTTTTTATTCAATCCTCTTCACCGTTACCAGGAAGGAAGGCAAGGTGCGTCCCATCCTGGATCTCAAGGCCCTGAAGCGCTTTGTGCGGGTACAGAAGTTTTGGATGGAATCCATCCGCACGGTAGAGGCGTCACTACACCAGGGAGATTTCTTAGCCTCCATAGATATCAAGGACGCACATCTACACATCCCTATTTACGCTGGACACCAGCAGTTTCTTCCCCTTGCGGTCACAGAGGAGCATTATCAATTTGTGGCGTTGCCCTTTGGTCTTGCCTCAGTTCCCAGAATGTTTACCAAGGCCTTAGCACCGGTATTGGCATTACTGCGCCAGCAGGGGAATGCGTTACTGGGGTACCTAGACGATCCCCTGTTGAGAGCAGACTCTCCTTCAGTCCTGTTGGGGGATCTGATGGTCACTGTCAGAACTCTGCAGGATTTCGATTAGAACATCAATTTCAAGAAATCCGTGCTGACACCTGTCTTGAGACTGGATTATTTTGGCTTGAGTCTGGATTCAGCCTCGGCCAAGATTTTTCTTCACCCGGACAAGCTGCAAAAGTTGCAGGAGGCGATTAAGTTGTTGTTGGCGAACAATCTGTCCTCTCATCAAGTTTGCATGCAGGCCTTGGGTCTGATGGTATCAACCTTTGAGACGGTTACATTTGCTGAGTTCGATACCAGACCTTTGCAAAGGGAGATTCTTGTCAAATGGAACAAGGATCCAAAATCCTTGGACTCTTTGATTCGGTTAAGCCACAACACAAAGTCTGCTCTGTTGTGGTGGATTCAGTCTCCAGCATTTTGCCAGGGCATGTCCTTCTTCCTGTTGTTTTGGGCGGTTTTGACCATGAACACCAGCCTGGGGTGGGGTGCTGGGGAAGCTCTGTGCCCAGGGTACCTGGACAATGGAAGAGTCAAAACCACCGATAAATGTTTTGGAGTTTAGAGCAATAAAGCTTTGTCTGAGCCATTGGACGACTCGTCTGCAAGATTGTCCAGTTCGGATTCAATCAGACAATGCCACGGTTGTGGCTTACATCAATCACCAGGGGGGCACCAAGTGTGTCTTGGCAGCCGAGGAGGTGGCAAAGATTCTGGCCTGGGTGGAAAAATTGTTTTTCAGCCTTCTCTGCCGTACACATTCCAGGTTTGGAGAACTGGCAAGCGGATTACCTGAGTCGTCAGGTGTTGGATCAAGGGGAGTGGTCCCTACACCCGGAGGTGTTTCATCTCCTGTGTGTTCGGTGGGGGACTCCTGAGGTTGATCTGTTTGCTTCTCGCCTCAACAAGAAGGTTCAGAGATTTGTAACCAGGTCTCAAGATCCTCTGGCCGATGCCACAGACGCTCTGGTGGCTCCTTGGGGTCAGTATCGGCTAATTTATGCCTTTCCTCCCTTGAAACTCCTGCCGAGGCTTCTGCACAGGATAGAGGTGCAAGTGATTCCAGTCATTCTGGTGGCTGAAGGGTCAGGTTCCTCCTTTCCCGATGAAGGTGCATTCTACCGAGAGCTGAGTGCCTCTTGAGCTTTTCGCCATCAGGCATCGGTGCTGCAAGATTGCAAGGCGGCAACCTGGTCGTCTGTGCATACGTTTACAAAATTCTACAAAGTAGATGTGTTGGTATCTTCGGATGCTTCCTTTGGCTGCAAGGCTTTGCCGGCTGCTGTTTAAAGAGAACTGTTTTTTTTTGTTTCTCTTTGAGGGTGTATTGTGTTTTCAGGGTGAGCTCCAGTTATTCCTGTTGGAGCTCCATGTTACCTGGTTGGACTCCATGTTACCTGGTTGGCTAAGTTTTGGGGAGTTACGTTTCCGTTTGCGTTGTCTTCCCACCCCTCATGAATTTACTGCTTTGGGTCATCCCTATAGTCTCTGACTAGATGGAGCTTCATCTGTCGATGACCGATAGAGAAAACTGGATTTTTGTAAGAACTTACCTTAAAATCCTTTTCGCTGAAGTTCATTGACAGACGCAGCACCCGCCCCTCTACTTCTGAGAGAATGGGGTTTTTTTCTATTGTAAACACTGCTTGCAACTAAACTGCTTGATGATAGCAGGGTGTGTGGGGTTATGCCAGCAGGTACAGCCCCCTTAGGTGTGGTTAAGCTTATTTCCTGCCTAGTGCCTATTCCTGATAGGAGGAGCAGAACCCTATAGTCTCTGGCTAGATGGAGCTGCGTCTGTTGATGAACTTCAGAGAAAAGGATTTTACGGTAAGTTTTTACAAAAATTCAGGTTTTTTTGTTTATAGTGCAAAAAATAAAAATCGCAGAGGCGATCAAATACCACCAAAAGAAAGCTCTATTTGTGGGAAAAAAAGGACATCAATTTTATATGGGTACAGCGTCACACGACCACACAATTGTCAGTTAAAATAACGCAGTGCCGAATCACAAAAAATGGCCTGGTCATTAAGGGAGTTAAACCTTCTGGTCCTTAAGTGGTTAAGCTTATGATCTACCAGAACACCCAGATCCTTCTCCACTATGGATTCCCGCAGTTCTACTCCCCCTAGTATGTATGATGCATGCATATTCTTAGCCCCCAAGTGCATAACTTTACATTTATCAACATTAAACCTCATTTGCCACATAGTTGCCCAATGAAAGTGCATTGAGGTCAGCTTGTAAGTTGGAGACATCCTGTAAGGAAGTTATTCCACTGAAAAGCTTAGTGTCATCTGCAAACACTGAAATTGTACTTTTAATCCCAGACCCTATATCATTTATAAAGGTATTAAAAAGTAAGGGTCCCAACACTGAACCTTGGGGTACACCACTGATAACCTTAGACCATTCATTAACCACTACTCTCTGAATTTTATCTTTTAGCCAGTTTTCTTTCCATTTACAAACTGATCTTTCCAAGCCTGTAGACGTTACCTTACACATTAGCCCTGTGTGGGGGAACTGGTCCGCTGCGGTGTTAAAAAATCTTGCTTGCTGCGATTTTGGTCGGTTAAAAAAAAATGCACCTCCCCGTTGAAATGCATTGAAAACGCAGCAAGAAAGCATCAATAACGCACCCATGTTACATTTTTCATGCGGTTTTTGAGTCACATGGCCTATGAAAAACACACCATAAGCACAGTAAAATCATGGTAAAATTGCAACAAAATCGTGTGCATTTTCAGCGCCATTATCAGCACCTTTTTGTCTATCAAAAAACGCAATTTTTAGGCGCCGAAATGCTTCTGTGTTTTTTTTTTTTTTTAAATCTGTTTATTGAGCTTTTTGAAGCTTTAATGAAGCTTGGCAAATGCCCAGTGTGTGTTGGTTTTCGCTTTGTTTTAAAGGGGCTCAGTAGAATCCCGACTCACTAGCAACCCCAATTCAGTAATACCCCCAGCTCATTAGTACACCCCTTCAGCAGATTCTCAGCTCATTAGTACCCCTGTTCAGCAGATCTCTGGTTCAGTAGTACCCCCAGCTCTTCTGATGCCCCACTCAGTAGTACCCCCCAAGTCTACTGATCCCCCACTCGGTAGTAACGTACAGCTCTGCTGATCCCCCGCTCATTAGCAACCCCCACCCCTGTTGATCTCCCACTCAATAGTAACCCCCAACTCTGCTGGTCCTCCTCTTTCTCCAGTCCCCACTCACCTCCCACTATTTTGCTCCCATGCTGCACACCACTTGTGAAATCTGCTAGTTTCTCATGCCCTGGTCCCCCAGCTCTGCTGATTTTCCACCACTCAGCCCTTTTTCTATCCAGTTCCTGCTCAGCACCCACTATATTGTTAAAATGCTGCTCACTATGTGTGACATCTTCTAGCTTCTCCTGCTCTGGTTCCTCTTTAGCCAGTCCCCGATTTCCTTCCTCTATAGCATTCACACATTGCCCCCCATGTGTGCTGTCTGCAAGTTGGACATATGCACATTGTGCAAAAGGAAACCCCTCATGGACTTTAAAGGCAGAATACAAACATAGTAATTAGATTAAAAGTCAAGTGCCAATTTTTTTTTTTTTTTTTAAGTACAGAATAAAAAGGACATCAGTCCAATACAAGTGCCATCTCGTTGGATGGAAACCTACAGAGGGTTTAATTCAAAGACACCCCAAAAACTAAAGTGAAAAAATTATGCAGCGGGCTAGTCCATTTTGCTGAAATTTAATTGCAGCGGGGGCGTGCCCGGAAGCAGTCATGCGTGGACCTGCTCCGTGAGCCTCGTACGAGACTCCCTCCCTATCCAAGAACCCATCCAGAATCGGCTGGGAGGCTCATGCTATGTGCGGGTGGAAAGCGGGGATTATTTTGGAACGTCCCTTGCTCTAGCCCGATGGATGTCGGCGGCGCCTGGATGACGCGCCAGACCTGAAGACCCAGAAGTGCTTCCTCGGCTTTCACGTGCTCTCGGCAGAGACGCCAGATGAAGGGCGCCTACCGCTAGACACTGCTTGAGCATAGACCGAGGCAAGAAGGGGTGAGAGAACCGATGCCCGAGCTAATATTGCAGGCGGCAGGCCTCACTGGCATATCTGGGTGACTGAATACTGTGGCGCGAGGCCCGGATGGTCGGAGGCCAGTCTCCCCTTTGAAGGCTGATGCCACTAACCGGCTGAGCAGGAGACTGCAGGAACTATCACATCACCAGTCGCCGCAGACGATAAGCTTGGAGGGAGTGCACGGCGGGAGCGGGACTGTGGCGGGAGCCGGAGGCGAGCGGAAGTAAGCACAACAACGGAGAGAACTTGCTGCTGCATAGACCGGCTCTCCCCGCCTACCCCATCCAGCGGTAGGATATGAAACAGGCAACCTGGAGAGGAACTGGAAGTATGTGACTCCGGGAAGAGAGAACTTTGGAGAGGGGATAAGCTACTAAAAACTGTGAGTGAACCCCTTGTTACCCTTTAAATTTTTGTGCACTAGTGAAATAAAACTGAGCAAGAGCACTTGGACACAGCACAGACATAGAATTGCATGGGATACAGGCCAGAAGGGGAACAGAGGTGGATATGACAGGTGGCATTATATCTCTGGGCTACACGCTATAAGTTAAAGAAATAGTATGACCCTTACAAAAAAACGCAAGGTTAAAAAAAATACTGTGAAAAACCCAGGGAAACCAGAAGGAGAGATAAGGAAATTCCTATCTACCAGCCAGAGGTCTTTAACATCCAGTAAAATGGCGGAGGTGGGAGATACACAGACAGACTGGGATTCTAGTGACATTGCTGATTCTAGAGTCACCTTTGGAGGAAAGAGGTTTGGGGCCCAATCTTAAAATTCAGACAGAGGAGGGTTCATCTTTCCCAAGTACTCAATGGGCGGCGCAAATGGCTGAATTCAGGGCTATGATCAGCTCTCTCCCAACCAAAATTGACATGGAGCAATTGGTGAGCAGAGTAGAAGAGACTCATAAAAAAGAAATTCAGCTCATTAAAAACGAGATTCAAGCATTATCCACCAAACAGAGGGAAGAGGATGCAGAAATTGTTGCAATAAAGGAACAGCTAATGGTATTGGAGAAGAAGACAGAACAACAAGAGGAAAGAGATGCTAGGTTACAGCTACAGATCGAAGATATGGAGAATCGAAGCCGTCGCAACAATTTAAGAATCAGAGGATTATCAGAGTCAATAAAAAATACGGAGCTGGAAGAACCAGTCAATAGACTATTTAAAGATATCCTAGGATCAAGCTTTTCAGACAAGATAGAGCTGGACAGATTGCATAGAGTACCGGGCCCAAGGAAAAGAGACCAGGAAAAACCAAGAGATGTAATGTCATGTAATGGAAACTGGAGGGGATGAGTATACAGGTGTTCTCGGATATCTCCAAAGGGACGTTACAGAGAAGAGCCATGCTGAAACCTATCTTGGAGCTAGCCAGAAGTAAAGGATGTTCTTATAGATGGGGTTTCCCGTTTACAGTAACATTTAACAAAGATGGACGCTTTTTCACTCTACGTAGCTTCCAAGACAGAGCAGCTTTCTTCGACTTTCTAGGAGCCCCACCAGTGGAGGTTACAAATTGGCTGGGAAAGATAGGGGGAAACACACCTAGAGATTATGTACATCCTCGGTAGATTGGGGGGAGGAGGGAGGAGAGGGACTAGAGCCTAGGGATGTTACACTAGGGGAATAAGTTAGTAAATTCACCACGGGAATTCATAAAAAGAAAAAGTCAAGAACCTTCTTGGGGGGTCCTGGGGGATTTTGGATTTTTTTTTTTTTCTATGCACGATGAATTGAGGGATATAATATCCCCCTTCGAGTTAAGACACTTTTTGGATTTTGAGGTGATTGTTGGGGTTTTTTTTTTTTTTTTCCTATGCACGATGAATTGAGGGATATAATGTCCCCCTTCGAGTTAAGACACTTTTTGGATTTTGAGGTGATTGTTGGGGGGGGGGGTTTCTTTTTTTTTTTTTTCTTGTTTTTCTCACACGGCGAAATCTAGGGGAACTCCCCCTATAGAAGTTAAGATACTCAAGCTGTGAAGGGAATGTGGGACGCTTGAGATCTTGTCACATGCCTTGTTAGCTCTCAAGGAGCAGATGGGTGAATTATATATAGGGGATATTAAAGATCTGCGTGAGCTCTGGTTCCTGTGAGATCTTCGTCTCCTGCCCATATTAATAATTCTCTGGTGCCTAGGAGGGATAGGTATCATTATATATAGGAAGCAAATGTGGTTGAAGTAGACTAATTACTATAACCTTGTGTCCCTCCCCCACCATAAATATTATCTTTCTTTAATGTTGGGGTCCTTCCCCCCTCTTTTTTTGAGGTTTTTTTTTTCTCTTTTTTTTTTTTTTTTCTCACGAGGTAATGGGATTATTGTACCCATATCAGGGTTGACACAGAAACAATAGAGGGGGTTTAGGTAGGAGGGTTTTATATAGATATAATTTTTTTTTTTTTCTCACGATATAACTGGGGTATCATCCCCATTAGAGTGGACACATACACAGATATTGGGAGTTTCTCTTTTCTCTTATCTTCTTTCTTTACACGATATAACTGGGGTATATTACCCCCATCAGGGTAGACACACACACAAATAATTTTTTTTTTCCTTTTTTTTTTTTTTTTTTTTTCCTCTCTTCTCTGTTTTTATAGTTTTTTCAGGGGGAAGGTATGGTTAGATATTAAGGCTCCAGTATATTCGAGGGGGAGGAACTCCAATGGAGATGAAGACAGAGAGGATAGCTGGGTCATAGAAAGTAAGTGAGAAGGGCCAGGGAGAGGCAAGATAGCAAAGGGAGAAAAAGGACGAAGGAAGAGATGGGTATTAAAGATAAAGGAACAAAAGTGAATAAATAGAATAGGGAGGGAGGGGTGAGGACATGGGTGGCCACCTAGGGTATTGTCCCTTAAAAAGTTAAGAACACACCGGTGGCAGTAAAATGCCGTGTGTTGGAAGAATTCAATAATCCGACCTGTGGAACCCGACCAGGGCGAGTACTGAACTCCCCCTGGAGGGGTGGGATCCATAGGGGAAGGGGTAGGAGTGAAAGAGAGAGAAAGGAGTGGTTGTATAATTTGTTGAGTGAGTGATTAGTGGTTAGTGACAAGTGTTGCGAAGAGTGAGTGTTTTTTTTTTTTGGTCTCTTTTCTTTTTTTTAGTGGGTAATCTTCCCCCTTGTCTCCCTTCATCTACTTAGCGTTGTATAGCTGATAGTTTTACATGGAAAATATAAAGGTGGTCTCCATCAAATTAAAAGGTCTAAACACACCCGAAAAAAGGCAGATACTACTATCAGAACTTAAACGTGTGAAGGCAAATATAGCTTTCATACAAGAAACGCATCTCAAAACAGATAAACTACCGTATTTGCAAAATAATGCCTATCCATATATATATCACGCAACCTATACACAGTCAAAATCAAGAGGGGTGTCGATATTAATAGATAGCAAAACACCATGGCAGCTGGAGGAGAAACTATGTGATGACAGCGGTAGATTTCTCTCAAGGACAACTGATATTGGGCGGGGATTTTAATACACCGCTGTCTCCCATGGTGGATGCCTCCAGAATTAAATCTACATCCTCTGGAAGGATAGGCAGATGGATGATGAAGACGCTGCACAAGGAACAATTGATAGATGTGTGGCGCCTTCAGCATCCAACTGAAAAAGAATTTTCATTTTACTCACACCCACATGGGAGTTACTCGAGAATAGATTTCTTTCTGGTGCCCCATGCTTATCTTCAGGCAGTTAGACATACGGATATAGACTGCATTTCATGGTCAGACCATGCAATGATCTCTATGATATATAGTGCCTCCAGAAAACAAAGATTTTGGAAACTAAATGAAAGCTTGTTACAGATAGAGGAAGTGAGAATAGAGGTGCAGAAGGAACTTAAGGATTATTTTGAACGTAATGACCAACCCGGATGTGCCATTGGCATACTGTGGGAGGCACACAAATCAGTAATAAGAGGAATATTAATTAAGCATGGCGCAAGAATAAAAAGGGAAAGGAATAAGCAACTGCAAACATTATTAGATAAACTTAAAGCATTAGAAACAGAGCATAAAAAAAAGGCAAACACAGTATTAGGGGAGCTGAGCATAGTAAGAAGGCAGATATTAGATCTATTACAATATAGAGCTAAAGCCGCGACACAAATATCAAGGAAAGTTGCCTATGAGTCAGGGAACAAATGCGGAAAGACCCTGGCAAGATCCATCCAGAGCCAAAAAACAAGATCATATATCCCACAGATTGTATTGCCAGAAGGAATCAAAAAAGTAATACCAGAACAAATAACGGAAGAGTTTAGGAACTTCTACTCACTGCTCTATAATCTACCAGAAGTAGGAAAAACACAAAAGGAAAGGGAAGAGTATTTAGCTCAATCCGGATTACCAAAACTTACGGAGGAAGAGAGAGAAGATCTGGAAAGATATATCTCACAGGAGGAAATAGAACAGACCATAAAAAATATGAAAAATGGTAAGGCACCAGGCCCAGACGGACTGACACCACAGTACTTCCATGTATTGGCCCCCATTCTGGGACCATACATGGAAAGACTGTTCAATCAGAGGGGACCAGAGGGGATGCTAGCAAGGGACACACTAACGGCCTACTTAACATTAATACTAAAAGAGGGAAAAGACCCAGCGAGTTGCGGAAGTTATAGACCCATTTCGCTCCTAAATACAGACTTAAAAATTTATACAAAAATTATAGCAGCTAGAATGGCAAAGGTACTATCAAAAATAATACATCTTGACCAGGTTGGCTTTATGGCATCAAGAGAAGCCAGAGATAGTACTACGAGAGTTCTAAATCTGATTCATATAGCCACCAAAACAGATACACCGTGTGTTATACTGAGCACCGACGCAGAAAAGGCCTTTGACAGAGTCGAGTGGGCCTTTATGCAGTCGGTGCTCAAGTATATAGGAGTAGGAAAATTGATGCGGGAAAGAATATCTAGGGTATACTCTAATCCGACAGCAAGGGTAAAGGCGAATGGGGTGTTATCGGAACCTTTTAGTATAAAAAATGGTACAAGACAGGGGTGCCCATTGTCCCCCATGCTCTTCGCACTCACATTAGAACCTTTTTTGAACAAAATCTGACTAAATCCAGATATAAAAGGCGTCACGGTAGGGAAAGAACAATATAAAACCGCAGCATATGCGGACGATCTATTGTTTACATTGACAGAACCAGAAATCTCGATTCCGGTACTCCTGGAGGAATTCAAACATTATGGAGAATTATCAAATTTCAAAATAAACTATGGGAAATCTGAAGCACTGGGTGTAGGAGTAGCAGAGGTAAAAAAGGCCAGATTAAAGTGCAATTTCGGATTTGCATGGGTAGAGAAGGCCGTGAAGTATCTAGGGACTTATATAACCGCAGATTTGGCCCAAATATACGAGTTAAATTTAATCCCCTTGATTGAAGAGACAAAGAAAATGTTGGAGCAATGGAGAGGAGGCCTACAGTCATGGTTTGGAAGAGCAAACCTAATAAAAATGAATATCCTACCAAAATATTTATATATAATGAGAGCACTCCCAATTAAAATACCTAACAGCTTTTTCAAAATAATAAATGGGTTATTTGGCAGATATATCTGGGCCGGTAAAAAAACGCGTATAGCTCGTAACAGTTTGTCACTACCGAAAAACATGGGTGGGCTAGCAGTACCTGATCTTCGTAGATACTACCACGCTATTCACTTGAATCGAATATTAGATTGGTGGCATCAGGCAGAATCGAATAGATGGGTCCAAATAGAGCAAGCACAGACAACGGTATCGCTGAAGAGAGCGATTTGGTGCTATAAGACACTCCCTAAAACCTTGAGGACACATCCTTTAATGGGAAATACATTAAAAATAGGCTACCAGCAGTCCCTGAGACAAAGTCTAACCACAATAGATTCCCCGTTGTACCCTATTTTAGGGAATCCCGAGTTTGTTCCCGGGCTAGATAGACAACATTTTAAGAAACTAAGGGAAACAGGACAAGAGGGCATTAAATCATTTGTGAACCAGCGGATGTGGCCCCCAATCTCTAAGTTAACAGAGACTATATGGTCTCTGCCTATGGGAGGCACTTCACTTCGGCACTTTTTGGAGTCTCTACCTGCTCCTGGAAAATTTGAGAGGCCATTGACATACTTTGAAAAATTATGTGAGAAAACAGGGGGTGTAGAACGGCCACTATCTATCCTATATAAAATGTTGAATACACCATTGACCCAGCCAAGATTAAAATGGCTGGAAAAATGGAAACAAGAACTAAATATAGACATAACGGCGGTACAAAAACAGAGGATATTCAGGGCAATATTTAGGCCAACAAAATGCACTAAAATTCAAGAAATAAATTACAAGATCTTAACCAGATGGTACAATACACCAGACAAGTTACATAGGTGGTATACGCAAGAATCAGATAGATGCTGGAGATGCGGAGAAGGAGAGGGCACATTATTTCACATTTTTTGGATCTGCCCAGAGATAAAGAAATTCTGGTCAGGGATTGGACATATAGTTCATAAAGTAACAGGCTATAAAATAGAGGGAGATGCGGCCTTTTGTCTATTACAGATATCAGAATTGTCAGTAAAGAAATATGAAAAAACAGTACTGCCTCATATGATGAATGCCGCAAGAGCGTGCATACCCCAACTTTGGAGAAAGAGACAAGCCCCTTCGGTGTTTGAATGGGTAAGAAAACTAGAACACATTAATAAAATGGAAGACCTAGTGCTCTCGGCACAACATAAACAGGAACAATATAAAATGATTTTGAGAAATTGGAACTTATTTGTTTCCTTAGATGAGGGGAGGCAATTGTTAAGACCATCACCTCAGAACGCTGAAGTTTTATGAATTAGCTTGTGGGAGATGGAGAAGGGGAGGGGGGGAGGAGATCCCCCTTTTTTTTTTTTTTTTTATGTTTTTGTTCGTTTGTGTGATTCTGTGGGGTGGGTATGAAAGTGAATGTGCAGGGGGTAAGAATGGGAGGTGGAAGGGGGGGGGGGTTGAGGAGAAAAAGGGAAAAAGGAAGGGAATGAATGGCTAGGAAGATAAGGGGGAAATAAAAACAAACTTAGAAGTTAAGGGTCATTTGAGATAGAGTATAGTGAAGAGAGGCAAGGATCGAATGAATAGGGGTAGAGAAGGAGACTTGCTATCTTAACAATACCTTGTCCCGGTCAATATTTGTTAAATGAGTGGGTTGGAAATTGACAGAGGATCGTAATAGACCTCTGAGATAAGAAAATTTTGAAGTAGACAATGGCTTTGTAACTTATTAACCTTATCTTGTGTAATATATCATGTTTTGTAGTGATTTTCCTTGAAATTAAACTAAAGTAATAAAAAAAAAAAAAAATTTAATTGCAGCAACTCAAAATGGTACTCAGTAGTTTGTATGGCCCCCACGTGCTTGTATGCATGCCTGACAACATCGGGGCATGCTCATAATGAGATGATGGATGGTGTCCTGGGGTATTTTCTCCCAGATCTGGACTAGGGCATCACTGAGCTCCTGAATAGACTGAGGTGCAACCTGGTGGCGTCAGATGGACCGAATTATGTCCCAGAGAGCCACGAGGCTGGACATTGTCGTGCACCAGGAGGAACGCAGGACCCACTGCACCAGCGTAGGGTCTGACAATGGGTCCAAGGATTTCATCCTGATACCTAATGCAGTCAAGGTGCCATTGTCTAGCCTGTAGAGGAGGTCTGTGCGTCCCTCCATGGATATGCCTCCCCAGACCATCACTGACCCACCACCAAACCAGTCAGGCTGCACAATGTTACAGGCAGCATAACAATCTCCACGGTTTCTCCAGACCCTTTCTTGTCTGTCACATAGACTCAGGGTGAACCTGTTCTCATCTATGAAAAGCACAGGGCACCAGTGGCGGACCTGCAAATTCTGGTGTTCAATGGCAAATAGCAATCGAACTCCACGGTGCCGCCCAGTGAGCACAGGTCCCACTAGAGCACATCAGGTCATCAGGCCACCCTCATGAAGTCTGTTTCTGATTGTTTGGTGAGAAACATTCACACCAGTGGCCTGCTCGAGGTCATTATGTAGGACTCTGGCAGTGCTCATCTTGTTCCTCCTTATACAAAAGAGCAGACACCGGTCCTGCTGATGGGTTAATGACCTTTTTGGCCTTGTCCAGCTCTCCTAGAGTAACTGTCTCCTGGAATCTCCTCCATGCACTTGAGACTGTTCTGGGAGACACAGAAAACCTTCTGGCAATGGCACAAATTGATGTGCCATCCTGGAGGAGTTGGGCTGCCTGTGCAACCTCTATAGGGTCCAGATATCGCCTCATGCTACCAGTAGTGACAATGACCCTAGCCAAATGCAAAACTAGTGAAAAACAAAATAGATGAGTAGGGAAGAAAATGTCAGTGGCCTCCACCTGTAAAACTATTCCTGTTTTGGAGGTTGTCTCGTTGCCCATCTAGTGCACTTGTTGTTAATTTCATTAACACTAAAGCAGCTGAAACTGATTAACAACCCCCTCTGCTACTTAACTGACCAGACCAACATCCCAGGAGTTTATCTGACTTGATGCTATACTCTGGTTAAAAAATGCTTCTTTAATTTTTTTTGAGCAGTGTACTTGGTTAGCTTGGGAAATAATCTTGAATGAATCCCGACATTTTTCAGAAGGTTTTCTTCTTCAAGGGAGTTAATAGGTATATAGAACTCTAAAATGCAATGTATCAGAATCAATATAGAGATATAAGACAGACTCCTGGTCTGGGGTGGTAAGTGGGGTCTCCCAAGGCTCAGTTCTGGGACCAATTTTGTTCAATTTATTCATAAAAAGCATTGAGGACGGGATAAGTAGCTCGATCTCAGTTTTTGCAGATGACACAAAATTGAGCAGGGCAATAACTTCACATCGTGAGGCAGAAATCTTACAGAATGACCTGAACAAAATAGTGGGCAACTACATGGCAAATGAGGTTTAATGTGGATAAGTGCAAGGTATTGCACTTAGGGACCAATAACATAAAAGCAATATACAAGCTAGGGGGGGAACCTCTGGGGGTATCAAAAATGGAGAAAGATCTGGGGGTCTTAGTGGAAGATAGATTAGGCAATAGCATGCAATGTCAAGCTCCAGCTGCCAAAGCCGGCAGAATTTTGGCATGCATAAGGGGATGTATTCCAGAGATAAAACTATAATCCTACCACTTTATAGAAACTCTGGTCCGACCACATCTGGAGTATTCGGTCCAGTTCTGGTCGCCAGTCCTCAGAAGGGATGTATTGGAGCTTGAGAGAGTGCAGAGAAGGGCAACAAAACTTATTAGGGAATTAGAAGACATTAATTACGAAGAGCGTTTAGAAGCACTAGATTTATTCTCGCTGGAGAAGAGACGCCTGAGAGGGGACATGATAGCGATTTACAAATACCTTAATGGTGATCAGAGCATAGAAAAAAAACTATTCAGTTGCAAGGAATGCATGAGGACACGAGGTCATACAATACGTTTAGAGGAGAAAAGATTTAACCTCAGGCTACGCAGGGGGTTCTTTACTGTAAGGTCTACAAGACTGTGGAATTCCCTGCCACAAATGGTAGTAACTGCGGGGAGTATGGCTACTTTTAAAAAACTCTTGGACGTTCATCTCTAGGATCGAAACATTCAGGGCTATGAGAAATGCATAGGTCCACACACACACCTACACAGGTTGAACTGGATGGACTATTGTCTTTATTCAACCTCACCTACTATGTAACTGTATATAACATATTTTGCATACAGGTTGTAGCGTAATTAGTATATATGTTACATTAGGCTACTGTGTGATAAAGTTCACTTACAATTGGCAGATACACATAGTATACAAAAATCCTATCAGGCGGTGCTGGTACGGGCCCCTCTCCAAACACAGGGGCAGATGGATATGGGGGCCATGCGCCACATGGTATTAAAGACCTAACCCCTCCCCACCTCAATGGGGTCTTACTTATATAAATATGGACCATTTTTATACACTGGACAACTGTCTCCTGTACAATTTAACTAGTTCTTTGACTCTTCCATGGCCTTATACCCCCTTTTTCTTTATACATCTTCACGCAGTTTATTTATAATTTTGAATTTTGCCATTTCTTTACTTACATTACAGTAATCCAATGTCTAATATTTACTTAGACTGTACCCCCCACCCCCTCTTTGGGCACTCATTGGCTCTAGGGTCCTTGTGGACACTCAAGGGGTCCATGTGCTGCTGATCTGCTGCTGTGTTTGAAGAGTGGCCTGTACCAGCCCTAAATGATAGAATTGTTAAATACTATGTGTATCTAACAATTGTAAGCAAGCTTCTTCACACAGTAGCCTAATGTAACATATATACTAAATACAAACTGTATGCAAATTATGTTATATTTTCTCATATCTTTATATTGATTCTGATATATTGCATTTTAGATTTCTAAATACCCATTAACTTTCTTGAAGAAGGAGATCTTCTAAAACATGACCGGATTCATTCAAGATTCTCTCCCAAGCTGACCACGCATTTTCCTGGCAGTCTTCTGGGGTATATCTTGAAGCATTGGGTATAATATGTTTATGTATGAAATTGTTGGTTTTTTACACACACATTATTTGTTACATGTGACACGTTTTATTGGACTGATGTCCGTTTTATTGTGTACTTCAAAATAAAAATTGGCACTTGCCTTTTAATCGAATTACTCTGCCTTTAAAGTCCCTGAGGGACTTCCTTTTGCACACTGCGCATATGTCTATTTGTATCTGGGATGTTGGCAGATATCTGGTACACTCTATTGAGCTAATTTTCCTTATGTGTCTGCTAGCTGCTTCGCTCTTGTCCTGACCTCCTTCATGCTGCTCCACTCTAGATGTGACATCTGCACCAGACACTCTCAGAATATATACAAATGAACCAGAAATGCCTACTTATGATGTCTTTCTGGTTTGTTTGTTGGTTTCCCAGTGCATCCTGGGATATCTCATACCTTCAAAACAAAACAAACCTAACTCTGAATAAATGTTCCTCAAATGCTGCAGGTGCTGTTAGTGAGCGCTGTGATAGATGTCTATGGGGAAGAAAGCGACCATGTACCTGTTATAGGTGCCAAGGCCTCTAGCAGCGAAACAGATGTTATCAGTGTTCCTTCCACCAGCAGTCTGTCTCCCATAGCAACAGGAGCGGATTGCGCCGCAGAGGTATGAAAGGTCAAGAGTTAAGTTGAGTGCACATATAGAGCCTGTGCAGAGTGCACAGCGGGGCCCACTCCACTACAGAGATTAGTAGTGGAAACGGCTGGACAGGTGGATGTGGACATTGGCTCAGCATGTCCCTCCAAAATGCAAGTTACAGTGAAGGTGTACATTGTCAAAGGGGCGTGAGAGTTAACTGGAGAACAGTTACAGTATCAATGTACGTTTAGCTCTATAAGGGGAGGCCCATCTTAAAGTTGAGTATTCCTCCACCGCAGACTCAGCCTTGTCCCAAGGCATTGATGAAAACGATACAGAACAGAGGTATCCCGTGTGTGTGTGGTAAAGTGACCCTGTAAAAAGTGCTTAATGTAGCCCAGAAGAACCCACGTGGGGTAGGCCTTCCATGTGACCCAGTACTTGGTGCCCAACGAGTTAATGGGAACATGATGACCATCCCTTCACCCCCCTTACCCCTACCCGTACAGGCTTTCAACAAGCTTCAAAAAGTGCTGAAGAAGTGGTGCTCCATTCGTCTCTGGTGACCACTGTTGACTCACCCTCAGCCACTGGATCCTACCTCTGCTACCCAGCAGCCGGTACATGCTCTTATGTAACTTCTTGTAAGTAAAGGACTCATGTCATGTTAGTGACAAAGAAAATACCCCCAATTGTTTGGGACTGAAAATGCCACTTAACACTGAAAAAGAGTATACACCAGAGTATTTAAAAATAATACATTTTATTTATACAAAAAGAAAAAAAACAGAAAAAAATGTGAATTTATAACAAATGCACATGCCAACCATAAAATTGACTGGACATGCATCAAATTTAAAACTGCATGCAAAGACAGACCATCCTCAGCGCAGAAGACTCCTAGGTACAGCTGGTGGTGAGAACCAGACAGGACCCTATGCGTTTCGGGTATAAATCCTTCTTCAGGGGTCAACCAGAGTTCAAAACACTAAGTGTGCCTATATAGAGTAAATTTTCTTTTAGTGTTTATACAAGTACCATTATACTCAAGAAAAACATGTTCATGTAAAATAACAGTGATTGAATGATAGTACCTACCAGAGGGAGTCTTCATATGGGAGGGGAATGGCCTGTTAATTAAAATGGTAAGTATACCAAAAGAGGGATACCGAGTCCCATAGACCGAATTCACTGGGTAAAAAGATGATGAAGGAAAGACTGGCTCACGCCTAGGATGCTCATGGGTGCCACAGTGATCCACTTGGTCCAAAAGGCTCCTTACATGTATGTATGGATGCCTAGAGTGAGTTTGGAGGATAGAAATATTCAACATCAAGAATTATATGTAACAGGAGTGGAGGGGAAAAAGGGGGGGGGGGTTCAGTGTTAAGTGGCATTCACAGTCCCAAACAATTGGGGGTATTTTCTTTGTCTCTACCTACTGGGATGATGGCCACTAACACTGGGTACTAGGTGATATGATTCTATCTCTACATGTCATGTTAGTAATCCTAGGCTGAGGATTCACTGCAGTGCACTTTCCCAGGCCTATAATGATGACTGTTTCTTTCCCTGACTTTCTGAAGACCCATTCCCTTGAACGAGCGTGCTCCATGCAGAGCAAGCTACACCAGCATTTTCTCCCGTTTGTTCTCACAATAAGGGAGTGTATATAGTGCTTTGGGTCAGTGGACCAGCATCACTAATTTTCACAATCCAGCTGCCATTTTTGCATACACTACTTGGCCTAAACCTCACTAAAGACACAGTGCACCTTTGTGGTTGCAATCTGCTGCCAAAATTGTTTATAGCCCCCTCACACACTGTGGGGCCCAGCCTTCTACCAGTTATGGTTTCCCGACTACCCTACAAGGGGCTTGTGTGCGACACACTTTAGTGCCTTGTGGGGTGATTTTACATCATTTCCCTTTCACAATTGGCCTTAGCAACATTTAGAGCAACCTAACTGCAGAGGCCCCAAATCCCTTTGTCCCCACCCCAATGGAGTCAAAACAGTCCGATGAGGCAAACTCCCCTATCTGTTTTAGAGAAGAGAATACCTAGGGTGATCTGCCACTTTGTACAAACAGAAGAAAAGAGCCTTCTTGCGGACCTGGATGATTCACCTGCTCCTTCTACATAGGTGAAAGGCCTTGGTTCTCACTAACTATAAGCAGTCTGTTAAGGTGTTTCCACACCATCTCTTGTACAATGACTTGATCTTCAAGGATTGAAAGCATCTTGATGGGCCCATCCTCCCTTTTAATGTACGAGACCTTAGCAGGCCAAACACACAAAATCCAGTGATAAAACTTCAGCATGAAGGTTTGCATCCACCTGTGAATTAAAATATTATTATTATATAGGATTTATATAGTGCTGACAGTTTACGCAGCGCTTTACAACTTGAGGGTAGACAGTACAAATACAATACACTTTAATACAGTATGAATCAGAGGGGGACATAAGTCAGCTTTCAGCCATTTGAAGGACACAGGTTGTGGCTGCAAGAGTGCAGGATATAATCACGCTTGGTTACAAACTAGAGTTTGGCCTCTTTTTCTTACCACCTGTTTTTTTCTTTTTTCCCCCTCAAACTCCCAGTCTGTTGTCAGTCCTTGGCAGACCTCTGTTGGGAAATCCAGGGACTTTTGTCCAATGGCTCCACTCCTATCTGTTCTCCATTTTCAAACAGAAAGGGAGTATTTTCACAAGTTTGGACTTACAGACTCAAAAAAACAACTCAAAATTTGTTGTGCGATAGCCTCTCTCCATCAGGGAGACTTTAAAGAAGTACAACCAAAGCTCATACTGACAGTCACCAGCTTTCTACTCACGGAGCCCTGAGAACAGTGTTAGATGGGTCTATTCTCACCCTTAAAGGAGTTGTAAAGTCAGAAGGTTTTTTTATCCTTATGCATTAAAAAAAAAAAAAAAAACCTTCTGTGTGCAGCAGCACCCCCTAATACCTGAACCCGATCTCTGTCCAGCAATGTCCACGAGTCCCCCGGCCGTCTGGGACTTACCCTACAGGAGTAGGACACTAGGCAGGAAAAATCTTTACCACGCCTATGGGGCTGTCCCTGCGGGCATAACCCCACACACTCTGCTACAGCCCTTAATTTCATTGCAAGCAGTGTTTAGAAGACAACAACCCTATTCCACTCATAATTAGGGGGGCGGGTGCTGCGTCTGTCAACGAACTTCAAAGAAAAGGATTTCATGGTAAGTTAAAAAATACAGTTTTCTCTATCGTTCATTGACAGACTCAGCTTCCTATCTTCTTGACCATTGGGACGTCCCAAAGCAGTATTAGCATGAGGGATGGGAAAAAATAATGCAAAGAAGAACGCATTTTCCCAAGACTAAACATAGCCAACCAGGTAAGGAGGTCAACCAGGAACAACTGGAACTCACCTAGAAAAAACATACACCCTCAAAGAGAAAAAAGTCCTCTTTAGACAGCAGCCTGCAAAACCTTGCGGCCAAAAGAGGCATCCGAAGATGAACACATCCACCTTGTAGAATTTTGTGAACATGTGCACCGACGACCAAGTTGCCACCTTGCATCACTGACGCCTGATGGCGAAAAGCCCAAGAGGCACTCAGCGCCCTAGTAGAAAGTGTCTTCAGAGGGAAAGGAGAAACCTGACCCTTCAGTGAATTAGCTCGAACTACCATCTGCCTGATGCATCTGGATATGGTCACAGCAGACGCAGCAAATCCTTTACAAGGTCCTTCAGTAAGGACAAAGTTATCATTCTGAGTTCCACAAGAGTGATCCAAAATTTTGACTTTTCTAACGTCCAGGACCCTTAGATGTAGAGCTTCCTCAGCACTCCTCCCCAGCCTGACAGGCTGGCATCTGTGGTTACCACAGTCCAATACAGTGGGAGAAAGGACTTGCCCTGGCATAGGCTAACAAATGAAGTCACCATAACAGGGCAGGTCTTGTGTTGTGATTCAACCAAATAAAAACGTCCAAGGACTTTGCCTTGTAAGAGTCTCGATTGGAACTGAGCAAACTGAACCGCCTCGAAGGTTGACACCATCAGACCCAAGGCCCGCATGAAAATCCGCAGAGAGGACAGATCGCTGGTAACAGCAACCAAATCACCCCTTGCAACTTTGCAGCTTGTCCGGGGGAGGACAACCCTCGCCAAAGTGGAGTCCAGAGTTAAGCCTAGATAATCCAGATATAAGGATGGTATCAGGACAGATTTTTTGGAATTGATGTTCCAACCGAACTCTAGCACTGTACGCACAGTAAATGTCAAGTCGCCCAACAGGGTTGAATGTGATTCTGCTCTTAGGAGGAGGTCATCCAGGTACCCCAGTACCGTAATCCCTCATTGTGCAATAATGCCAACCCCTGGAGCCAACACTTTGGTGAAGACCCTGGGGCCAGATGCAAGATCTAAGGACAATGTCACAAATTCATAATGCTCTTCTTCCGCAATGAACCGAAGAAAACGCTGGTGACCAGTGCACATAGGGATGTGTAGATATGCATCTTATATCTATGGAGGCCTAAAGGTCTCCCTGGAGTAAAGACGCCACTACTGTGCAAATGGACTCCATTCTAAACTGCTGTACCCACACAAAGCGATTCAGAGCCTCGCGGTCCAGAATTGGATGCACTATGCCTCTTTCCCTGGGCTCAGTGAACAGGTTTAAGAAGAACCCCTCAAAACATTCCTGAGAAGGAACCGGCACAAACACCCCTTGCAACGGCAGATCTTGTGCCGCCTCTCGTAGATCCCTTATCTGGTCTGGAGATAGGCGTAGATTGGATGGGAGGAACCTGTCTGGGTTACAAGATCAGATTTCAGTCTTGACCATCAATCTGATCAGTTCGTGGACCCATTTGTCCTGAATCAAGGAAGTCCACGGTTTTGGAAGGAACCAAAAACATCCCCCCCACCCCAGAAACGAGTAAGGGCGTCCCTTCATGCAGATGAGGACTCGTCCTCGGATCTAGATTTGCCTGCACTCGGCTCATCCAACACTGTCTTCTTGGAACCCCCAGAAGACCTGAATGGCTCCGCTCCCTTCTCCTGCGACCTGGCGGTACGAAAGGGCCGCCTATGAGCAGTAAAAGAAGGCTCCTGTCTAGCACGTGGTGCCTTGCCCTTAGAGGGTTGAGGGAAAAGAGTACTCTTCCCACCCGTAAGGCCTTTGATCAGCTCAAGTGAAAAGCAAAAATATATTGGCGCAAGCAAGTGCAAAATACCAAGCAGCTGACACCAAGGTAAAATACAAAAACCTCAACAGTGCAACAGAAATAAATAGTGCAGCGCTAAAACGATCAATAAGGGTAAATAAAAACACTAAAATCTCTAAAATCACATGAATGTCCATGTAATAAAATCACTGTAAAATCCAATATCCTTAAGAAGGGAAGGGTAATGTTCATAGATGCAATCCAGGGGAAAAGTGCACAGTGCTTAGTATGAATCCAAAAATAAGGAGCTCTCACTCAGTGCAAATATCCTCCACCAGTGATTTTAGCCTCTCACCTGAAGGCTGTAAGAAAACAGCCTTGATCAACAATCAGCACAGCAACATCTCCACAATGGATCATCAGATACTACAGGAATCCCCTTCACTCAGACTCAGATACAGACGCTCCCATAAAAAGCAAGAGGCAAATCATAGTGTAATATGTCATAACAACACATTTATTAAGAATAAGACAGCCTCTTACTTGAATGTGAAGATAAAACAGCGATGTATAACAGCATAAAAAGCAGAGCCTCGCTCCGCCGGCAGGGACTGCGGGTGACGTCACACAATCTCTTCCCCCTTCCACACGCGTTACGTCCATGGGCGGGACTTCTTCAGCGTATGGGCGGAGGGACGGACGTCACCCTTTTATAACAGTATTCCAGCTTGTATATCCAATACACATCGTTGCTTAAATAGCAACACAGGACGCCGGACCGGAAGTACCACGGAAGCCAGCTCTGTAGACAGCCGGGATCAATTCCGGGACACGGACACTGGCAATAGTATAGACCGGAACTAAAAATGGATTTTTGTAAAATCTTACCGTAAAATCCTTTTCTCTTAGCTCATTGACAGACGTAGTCCTCAGTGATACAGCACCTTCGGGTTATGTTGCCTCCACAGGAGCAGGACTAGACAGGAAATAAAAATGCTCTGGCCACACCCCAGGGGCAGTCCCCGAGGGTATATCCTCTCTCTCTCCGCCACAGCAAATCAGTTATGTCACAAAAGCAGTGCTTAGAGAATTTAACCCAACCCAACTCAAAAACAGAGGGGCGGGGACTACGTCTGTCAATGAGCTAAGAGAAAAGGATTTTACGGTAAGATTTTACAAAAATCCATTTTTCTCTATCGATCATTGACAGACGTAGTCCTCGGTGATACAGCACCTTCGGGAAGTCCCAGAGCAGTATCACAAATGAGGGGTGGGAAAATGGAAATCAAATCCCAATCTAGAAGGCCCAACCGGTGCCAACTAGAAGTTTACAATGCTCATCCTTAATGATGAGACTCAACAAAAATACATTTTTCAAACAGAAAAAAAAAAAACCCTCGAGGTAGACCACCGGTCTCCTCAAATTGCGGCCTGCAAAACCTTGCGGCCAAATGAGGCATCCGCCGATGCCATCACATCAATTTTATAGAATTTTGTAAAGGTATGTACCGACGACCAGGTGGCCGCCTTACATACCTGGACCACTGACGCCTGATGGCGAAAGGCCCAGGAAGTACTGAGCGCTCGAGTGGAGTGCGCCCTAACAGGGAACGGAGGACTCTGACCCTTAATAGAATAAGCCTGTACCACCGTCTGTCTAATCCATTTGGCAATGGTCGCGGCAGATGCAGGCAACCCCTTTCTGGGGCCATCCGTGATCACAAAAAGTGAATCCGTCTTACGGAATGATTCCGTAGCTTTCAGGTATACCCTGATTGCCCGAACCACATCCAAGGAATGCAACGCATGTTCCCGATGATGATTGGGCTGAGGACACAAGGAAGGTAGTACAATATCTTCATTCAGATGAAAATCTGAAACCACCTTAGGAAGAAAGGATGGCTTAGGATGAAGTACTACCTTATCCCTATGAATCACTAGGTATGGGGACTGGCATGATAATGCAGCCAGTTCTGACACCCTGCGAGCAGAAGTGATAGCCACCAAGAAGGCCACCTTCTGGGATAAAGTAAGCAAGGGAATCTCCCTGATGTTTTCAAAGGGAGGTTTCTGTAGAACCGACAAAACTAAATTAAGATCCCAGGGCGGTAAGGGCGCGCGGACTGGTGGAGCCAGGTGCCGCACCCCCTGGATGAAATTCCGCACCAAGGACTTGGTAGCTAAAGGTTTCTGAAAGAAGATTGCTAATGCTGAAACTTGACCCTTGATGGTGCTCAAGGCTAGTTTCTGCTCAACCCCTTTTTGCAAAAAAGCCAATATTCGAGTCACCGAATAGGTACGTGGTGGAAATCCTAAAGATTCGCACCACGCAATATAAGTCTTCCATGTGTGATAATAGACCTTGCTGGAAGTCGCTTTCCTTGCTTTAATAAGGGTAGGAATGACTGAAGCTGACAACCCTCTGTCCTTCAGTACTTGGGTCTCAATGGCCAGGCCATTAAAACCAGCGACTGTAAGGCACAATGGTAAATTGGTCCTTGAGACCACAGACATTCCCTGAGACGAAGTTCCCACGGAACGTCTGCGACTAGCATGTCCAAGTCGGCCAGGCCGGCTTGACGAGGCCAGCCTAGAATTTCTAGGACCACTGGCGCTGACTGGATCTGAACCAGGCGTCCCTAGAGCTATCTGGCACCGACCATCCGAGAAAGTCTGGTCGTTTTCTGTTCCCACACATTTATCAGATACCTGATTCCTATCAGGAAGGGTGATCTTTTCTGGTTGAACCTCAGGGACCGAAGTCACCCGGCTAGAGGCTTCTTGGTCTGTCTGGTCAACCAGATCCGATTCCTGTGGGGAATAGAGACTAATCTTAGGAAAAGGTAAAGGAAAAGATCTATTCAGGGAACGGTGACTACCGCTCCCTGTAGTACTTAAATGTTGGAAGGGAAGAATCGCACCGGTAGTGGTAGTCGATGCTCGATCTAATGTCCTGAATACCGGTGAAAACGTCCCCCCACCCTCAACCCGGGTGGGGGCGCACCTTCAGGCTGTGTAATCCTTTGCTTCGGGTTTGGCTGAGTCGGTCCTCTGTTTGTCCGACCAGCCTTTCTTGAACCCTCCTGGAGGAGTCTTGCCTTTCCCGCTTGTTCCAGCCGGGCGTACGTACCCTTTATGGGCAGTAAAGAAAGGTCCTCGCTTGTTGCGAGGTCCCTTAGCTTTAGCAGCCTGTGGCAAAAAAGTGCTCTTGCCCCCAGTGGCATCCTTAATAATTTCATCTAGGGTGGCCCCAAATAGACGATTCCCCTGAAAGGGGAGATTCGTCAAGGTCTTTTTGGAACCTAGGTCAGCTGACCAGCATTTTAACCACAGCACACGTCTGAGGATTACCGCTGACATAGATGCATGCCCTAATAGGGGAGTAGTGTCCAAGGCTGCGTCACAGATAAACTGTAGCCCTTGTATAATCTGTTCCATCAAATCAGATGTTTCCTGGGGAATATCTTTTCCCCTAAGGTCTTGGCGTACCAATCTCGCCCATTCCGTAAGTGTCTGGGAAACTAGACCAATAACAATTACTGGTCTAAATGCTGACCCTATCAGAGAGAAGATAGTGCGGGACTCTGCTTCCATCTTCCGATCCACCGGATCCTTAAAGGACGAAGTGTCCTCCACTGGGATAACCGTGGCTTTATTCAGCCTGGAAATAGGTGGATCCACCACTGGTGGTACCGTCCATTTCTTAATGAAGGATTCCTCAAATGGATAGCGTCTAGCAATACGCTTGGAAATCGTAAAGGTACGCTTAGAATGCTCCCATTCTCCTTTAATTTTATTACCAAAACACTTGGGTACAGGAAAAACCTTCACCGTTTTGATGGGCTTGTTAGTACCAAAGGGAATCTGTTTCAGTTGCCTCTGCCGGTAAAACCTCAAGTCTTAAGGTTTCCCGCACTGCCACAACTAGTGCGTCCACCAATGCTTCTTCCTGAATTATAGCGGGAGAAGGAACGTCCTCCTCACTGTCTGAGGGAGCTTTACCTGAGGTAACAGCCCTTGCAGAGGGACCTGCAGCTGCAGTGACCATCTCTGAATCTGAGTCAGAGGTGTCAGATAATATAGGGGTAGGCGGGGGTCGCTTCCTTGACCCCCGTCCCTGACAGGCTGCCTCCACCCGAGCCACCAAAGACTCCAAAACTGCTGTAAATGCATCCATACTCTGTGCACCGGCGGGTCCCGTGGCCCCCTCGAGGGAAACAGGTGGGGGAATTTGTGTGGCAGGGTCCATTATTATTCCAGTAACTTCCCGGATAATACAATTCGATTAAATAAAAAACTTTTTTTTTTTTTTTTTTTCAGACCCCCAGCGCCACAAAAGCCCCTTAGTGTTACCTGCTAGGGATCCCTATCGATCGAGAGAGAGAGAGATAGACCCCCAGGCTCACCACTTGATGCTCAGAGTTTAACTGCAACAGGTTACAGCGCTGTCTTCACAAACAGGAAGTCTTTTGGCTGGCTGCCCAGGAAGAAAGGAGGCGGCTCCGCCCCTCTGCACGCCTTCCGGCGCCTCCCCTAGCTCCACGAGGTGTTTGGATCACCTCAAACATGGCCGCCCCCATGCTGGAGACACGAGGCTACGCCAAAATGGCGGCTCGTGCGATCCAGCAAAAAAAATGGCGGCGGCCTGTACCGAATAGCGGTGTGCTGCAGAGCACACAACACCTTCTCTGCATGGGGATTTGGCGTGGTTGGCGGTACCGGCCCTGGCGGACCGCATGGCCGTTCGGAAGGCCTGCTATAGCTGGAGATTTGACTAGGAAGGCAGTCTACATGTCCGTGGCTTCTGACTGGTAGGTACTTTATTATTATCACAGTAAGATTCCCAGACTGCCACTGATTACAATCTTTTTAACATGTATACAATTAGATTGTTAGCTCCCAAACCAAGCCTCCTGGCTTTTTGCACATAAAATCACACTCAAAGTAGGGGGATCTGTGCCATGTTATAGGATAGAGGGGGACTCTATCTTACCATACAGAGAGGGGCCCGCGTTCACCACAAGACCCGTCAGGGGAAAAGGGGGAACATACTACTCACCATACCGGAACCAGGCGGGCACCAACTCCTGACAGTACCCCTCTCCACCGGGGCGGGAGGGCTGTCGACCAATACGGACGCCGTGACTCATGGTCCTTGGCGTTTCAGCGAGACGTTTAACTCGCGGGGTCAGTCCCCCAGTGGGACTATGTCGCGGCCGACCCAGCGCGGAGCTATGGCCTGCACGCGCTCGTAGGCTGAACTGGGGTGACCACCGGATCTCAACATCCAGCCCGTCGCCCAGTTCAGCTTTCTTGCTTGAAGATCTCACAGGAACACTGGAGAAAAAAGCTGTCTAAAAAATCTTTTTAAGAAAAAAATCTTGCCAGGACCGAAGATCCCAGCAAGGTATCTAGGTCCTTACTCCTGACTAGACAGAAAAAAACTGATTTGCTGTGGCGGAGAGAGAGAGGATATACCCTCGGGGACTGCCCCTGGGGTGTGGCCAGAGCATTTTTATTTCCTGTCTAGTCCTGCTCCTGTGGAGGCAACATAACCCGAAGGTGCTGTATCACCGAGGACTACGTCTGTCAATGAGCGATAAGGAAACATGATTCCCAGTCTAAACTGCCCTTGATGCGTTAGAGGAAAGTGCAATACCAATTTAAACATATAGTTAATCATATTAATAAACGCCGGCCCAAATAAGACTCGATTGTGCATAAAATATGTCTGCAATCGGGATATTGGCATAAAAACAATAACACAATAAGAAAAAATAAATATAAATGAATGTATATTGTCAGCAGACAAAGGCATCGGATGGTCCCCAGGAGGAGACCCCACCAGAAAAGCACCCCCCCCCCCGCAGAACTACCGCAGCGGCCGCAATATATCCACCCCCCAAAGGTAGGAACCTGTTATGGGAGGTAGGGGAACAGCTGAGGGGGGGGCTGGTATATCCGAGAGGCCAGGGGAACTGAAGGATACCCGAAGGTCTGACTATTCCATGGAGGGGCTCACATCCACCCCGAGACTGCCAGAGAATGGGGGGGGGGGATGACATTTATTCACCATACCGCAAGATCAGGTGGGCGCCCTGCTCCGAACAGACTACCTCCCACCCAGGGTGGGGGTGCTGCCAGCCAAGGGATTGGCTGCGACTCCAGGTTGTTCGCGTCCCAGAGAGACAGTACACTCGCGGGCTCGTTCCCTGTCCAAGGGGGCCCTGTCATGGCGAAGCCTAGTGCTGGACTATAACCCACTCTCGCTCGCCGGCCAGGCTGGGAGACCTTAAGGATCTAGAATATCCAGTCCGACACCCAGCCGGCTGTTGCTTGTATTTCTCCAAGAACTCTACTAAAAGAATAAATTACAAAAAAAGGTTCCCAAAAATTACCAGCTAAGACCTAAGTCCCAGGAGGGAACTAGGTCCTACTGAAACAAACTGAGGGCTGTAGCAGAGTGTGTGGGGTTATGCCTGCAGGGACAGCCTCATAGGCGTGGTAAAGCTTTTTTCTGCCTAGTGTCCTACTCCTGTAGGGGGCAGCATAACCCAATGGTCAAGAAGATATAAAGCTGCATCTGTCAATGAACGATAGAGAAAATTATAAATTTTTAAGTGGATGATGTATTTATTCTCCTAATTTATTATGAGAATAATGTGTTTATTTACACATGTATAGGGTAAATATTGGTGGTATTTATGGGGGATAATATACAGAGTATAGCACCCCTCATGTTTCTTAATGAACACTGTCTCTCAATGGAAGCCATGACTTCATGGCCAATTACTGCCCACATTATGGACTTGACAAATTTGCTCTGAATCTAGGAGCCAGCTAATAAGGTTAGGAGCCAGTTTTTTTTTTTTTTTTTTTAAAAAAAGCTTTAAAGTTTTAACCCTTTCACAGGCAGAGCTGATTTTGCATTTTTTTGCACACATTTAAAAAAATTATTTTAGGCCTGAAGATTACATAAAACCCCCAAATATTATATATTTTCTGAAAGCAGACACCCAAGGTGTGTCCACTTACCTCCCTCCCCTCTACCTGGCAGCACCTGCTATGCCAGTCCCAGGCCTGCAGATAAGAAGCTGAGAGCTGAGCCCTGCATACATATCGGAGGGGGGGGGGGGGTTATGGCACAGGGGGTTGGAAGCATTTGAGTGGCAGCCCAGGCGTTACGACACAATTTCTTGTCGCCATGGTGACCTGGGGTTTGTCAAGCCCTGACACACCAGGAAGTGTTGGATACTTGCAGTGGCCAGGGATCTGCAGCATGGCAAAATTTTAAGACACAAGTAGGGAGTTATATGTAGCTTACTTGTGCGATACTGCTGCATAAAAACATAAGGGACTTCTGTATCAACATGTTATTTGTAAGAACTACATCTATTTCCCCCCCAATCACAGGTCGGATGCTGGTTGGCAGCTGAGAGGTAGTAATACCAGCTCTTATTAAGAACTTGATGGTTTAGGGTCTGAATGAAACTCTGTATGCAACTTTAATAGATCCGTTTATTTCCCCTACTGTGACCTGCAGCCTTCCTAGCATCTGTTTACAATGTATCTCCATCAAAGTTCATATATTTACTTTGATTACACCAAGTTTCATGTTAGAATTTCTAAATCTGTATCCTGCATTTGATAATTGAAAAGTGCTGAGCTGACTGGGAACTGAAAAATTCCTAAAAATACTAAAGTAACAAGAATAAACTGTGTATTCTGGCTGAGGTTTCATAAAAAAATACATACCCGAGTATGTGCCAACTGTTCTATTCAAGCGGCAATTGTCTCAGATATATATTAGGGATGATCCAATATACTCACTCTTAAAAAAAAACAGGTGAGTACCAATACTTGTGCTCAAGTACTCGCCGATACCACTTACCCACGCCATGCAGTGCCGTGCGATTTGAGCCCATACAAAATGAATGGGCTCAAATCGCATTGCAAAGAATTGCTTGTGATTTGAACAAGAATGCGGTGGGAATCCTGTCCCAATCATATGTGGTTTCCCGCACTGCTTCTGTGTGAACTTAGGCTGAAGTCACTATGACAAGCCTGGGTTCACACAAGACCTATGCGGGAAACCGCATAAGATTCAGAGTGAAAACACACTGCAGTTCTGTTTAAATCACATGCGATTTTTTGAAATGAGATTTGAGGCCATTCGTTTTGTATGGGCTCAAATTGCACCACAAAGGTATCACTTTTAGGAATCGGAGCATTTTCTCGAGTAAGAGTACTCCTGCAAATGCTTAGTTTTGGCACCGATAATCGGTGCATTCCTCACATATATACAATGTTCAAAAAATATATGTTCAAAAAAATTATAGGAACACTTTGAAAATACATCAGATCTTTATGGGAAAAATATCATGCTGGATATCTATACTGATATGTACTGGGTATTGTGTTAGGAATGAAAGGAAACCACATTGTTTGATGGAAATGAAAATTATCAACCTACAGAGGGCTGAATTCAAAAACACCCCGAAAATCAAAGTGAAAAAATTATGCAGCAGGCTTTTCATTTTTAGTAGTTTGTATGGCCCCCACATGCTTGTATGCATGCCTGACAACATCGTGGCATGCTCCTAATGAGATGGTGGATGGTCTCCTGGGGTATTTCCTCCCAGACCTGGACCAGGGCATCACTGAGCTCCTGAACAAACTGAGGTGCAACCTGGCGTTGTCAGATGGACGGAAACATAATGTCCCAGAGGTGTTCTATTGGATTTTGGGTCAGGCGAGCATGGGGGGGCCATTCAATAGTATCAATTCCTTCATCCTCCAGGAACTGGCTGCATACTCTCGCCACATGAGGCCAGGCATTGTCATGCACCAGGAGGAACCCAGGTCCCACTGTACCTGCGTAGGATCTAACAACAGGTCCAATAATTTCATCCCAATACCTAATGGCAGTTAGGGTGCTATTGTCTAGCCTGTAGAGGTCTGTGCATCCCTCCATGTATATGTCTCCTCAGACCATCACTGACCCACCACCAAACCGGTCATGCTTAATGTTAATACAGGCAGCATAACCTTCTCCATGGCTTCTCCAGACCCTGTCATATCTGTCACATGTTCTCAGGGTGAACCTGCTCTCATTCTAGATTCAATTCTAGAGTGCCAGGCAGTGAGCACAGGACCACTAGAGGACGTTGGGCCCTCAGGCCACCCTCATGAAGTCTGTTTCTGGTTGTTTGGTCAGAGACATTCACACCAGTGGCATGCTGGAGGTCATTTTGTAGGGCTCTGGCAGTCCTCATCCTGTTCCTCCTTGCACAAAAGAGTAGATATTGGTCCTGCTGATGGGTTGGGACCTTTTTTTGGCCCTGCCCTGCTCTCCTAAACTAACTGCCTGTCTCCTGCAATCTCCTCCATGCTCTTGAGACTATGCTGGGAGACACAGAAAACCTTCTGGCAATGGCACATATTGATGTGCCATCCTGTAGGAGTTGGACTGCCTGTGCAACCTCTATAGGGTCCAGATATCCCCTCTTGCTACCAGTAGTGACACTGACCCTAGCCAAATGCAAAACTAGTGAAAAAAAAGTTAGAATAGATGAGTGGGCAAAAAAAGTCAGTGGCCTTCACTTGTAAATCTATTCCTGTTTTGGAGGTTATCTCATTGTTGCCCATCTAGTGCCCGTTGGTAATTTAACACCAAAGCAGCTGAAACTGGTTAACAACCCCCTCTGCTACTTAACTGACCATATCAATATTTAGGAGTTTACTTGACTTGATGCTATACTCTTATACCTGTACGTCAGAAGTGGTTGTACCAGGATGATGCCTGCAGCTGCAGTCATCAACCCAGTACCGTTTTTTAGAGCTGGCGGTTGGCTTTCAGGAGATAATAGCCGAAACGGCTCAGCAGCCACTTGGCCGTTATCCTAGCAAACGGGAGGAGATGCCCCCCCCCGTTCACCAGGAGACCTGAGCAACCAGCCGGCACGTCTGCCGGCTGGTAGAAGTCCCAAACAAAGCCAGATTCGGCTTTGAGCGGGACTCCGATGTAGTAACCCGGAAGCAACGTCACTTCTGGTTTACTTGGCTGCTAAAGGCGCCAATTTTAAAAAAGTGACAGTATTAAAAAATTAAGATTTTGGCATTTTGAATACTTTAAAGTGCAGTGGAGGGGTCTGAGGTCTTTTAGAACCCCGATCCCTTTAGGACCTGTCACTGCCTATTATTGTCAAAAGGGATGTTTCCATTTTTAAAAAACTGCTAAAAATAAAAAATGAAATAAATAGGAAAAAATAAAAAGTTATAGCTCCCCCTTTGCCGTGAGCTTGCGCACGAAGAAAAGGCATACGTCAGTCGTGCCCGCAAATGAAAACGATGTTCCAATCACACATGTGAGGTATCGCTGCAATCACCAGAGCGAAAGCAATAGTTATAGAAAAAGACCTCCTCTGTAACTCTAAACTGGTATCCGCAATTTTAAACCATAACATGTTAGGTATCTATTTACTAGGTGTGACATCATCTTTCACAATATACAAAAAAAAATCTGGCTAACTTTACTGTTTAGTTTTTTAAATGCAGTGAAATGTATTTTTTCCAAAAAAATTGCGTTTGAAAGACAGCTGTGCAAATACCGTGTGACAAAAAATATTGCAATGATCGCCATTTTATTCTCCAGAGTCCTTGCTAAAAAATATATATATTGTTTGGGGGTTCCAAGTAATTTTCTAGCAAAAAATACTGAATTTACCTTCTAAACAACATGTGTCAGAAACAGGCTTGGTCCTTAAGTGGTTAAAAAGTGTTCCTTTAATTTTTTTGTGCAGTGTATATATATATATATATATATATATATATATATATATATATATATATATATATTCCAGAAATTGTTTTCCTTGTGAAGAGTTGTTTAGCCAAGGTGCATTTATGGGTCCATTTACTGCATATCATGCTCCTGACATACAAAGCGGTCACCTGACATTTCCTCTTGGGTAATATATGTATGTACAGTGCCTTGTAAAATTATTCATACCCATTGACATTTTTCAAATTTTGTCATGTTACAACCAAAAACGTAAATTTATTTTATTGGGATTTTATGTGATAGACCAAACACAAAGCGGCATATAATTGTGAAGTGGAAGGAAAAGGATAAATGATTTTTAATATTTCTTACAAATAAATATTTTTAATATCTCTTACAAAATAAATCCGTGAAAAGTGTGGCGTGCATTTGTATTCAGCCCCCTTTATTCTGATACCCCTAACGAAAATTTAGTGGAACCAATTGCCTTTAGAAGTCCCCTAATTAGTAAATAGAGTCCTTCTGTGTGTAATTTGTTCTCAGTATAAATACAGTTGTTCTGTGAAGCCCTCAGAGGTTTGTTAGAGGACCTTAGTGAACAAACAGCATTATGAAGGCAAACGAACACACCAGACAGGCCAGGGATAAAGTTGTGGAGAAGTTTAAGTGAAGCAGCCAAGAGTCTCATGGTAACTCTGGAGGAGGTGCAGAGATCCACAGCTCAGTTGGGACAATCTGTCCACAGGACAACTATTAGTCATACACTCCACAAATCTGGCCTTTATGGAAGAGTGGTAAGAAGAAAGCCATTGTTGAAAGAAAGCCATAAGAAGTCCCATTTGCAGTTTGTAAGAAGCCATGTGGGGGACACAGCAAACATGGAAGAAGGCGCTCTGGTCAGATGAGACCAAAATTGAACTTTTTGGCTTAAAAGCAAAACGCTATGTGTGGCGGAAAACTAACACTGCACATCACCATGAACACACCATCCCCACTGTGAAACATGGTGGTGGCAGCATCATGCTGTAGGGATGCTCTTCTTCAGCAGGGACAGGGAAGCTGGTCAAAGTTAATGGGAAGATGGATGGAAGTCAAATACAGGGCAATCTTAGAAGAAAACCTGTTATAGTCTGCAAAAGATTTGAGACTGGGGCAGAGGTTCACCTTCCAGCAGGAGAACGACTCTAAACATACAGCCAGAGCTACAATGGAATGGTTTAGATCAAAGCATATTCCTGTGTTAGAATGGCCCAGCCAAAGTCCAGACCTAAATCCAATTAAGAATCTGTGTCAGAGACTTGAAAATTGCAGTTCACAGACGCTCTCCATCCAATCTGACAGAGACTTGAGCTATTTTGCAAAGAAGGATGGGCAAAAATGTCACTCTCTAGATGTGCAAAGCTGATAGAGACATCCCCAAAAAGACTCGCAGCTGTAATTGCAGTGAAAGGCGGTTCTACAAAGTATTGACTCAGGGGGGTGAATACAAATGCATGCCACACTTTTCAGATATTTATTTGTAAAAATTTTTTAAAACCATTTATCATTTTCCTTACACTTTACAATTATGTGCCACTTTGTATTGGTCTATCACATAAAACCCCAATAAAATACATTTATGTTTTTGGTTGTAACATGACAAAATGTGGAAAATTTCAAGGGGTATGAATACTTTTTCAAGGCACTGTATGTCTTCTCAGAGGTTAATAAATATCGTTAGTCAGTAAATGCATAATTCTAATAATGTATGATGCCTGTAACCCAAATGCAACCCTCCGTCATCATCTCCGTTAAAAAAGAGAACAAGAACAATAAATTAAAATATTTATTCTCGCACCTAGAAAAACAAGCAACCCCAAATTAACAAGAATGTCCCCAATTATCCATAGTAAAATGTATCTGTACAATTTCTACAGAAACATACAGTGTATCAAAATCTGCATAAATCAAACTAAAAAAAAAAAATGAGTAGAAATGCATAGTGGTGGTATAATTTTACAAAGCAAAGCATGGAAAATAGAAACAATACAGGATCAGCTCACTATGGGTTAATGAGATGATATCTCAATCTATACATTTAAATTCACAGATAGCTTTAATTGCACAAAATATCCATGTTAAATATACACAACCTGCACAATGTGTGCCACCTTCCTACAAGAATGCATAGTGCATGATACATAGAGCTACTCAAAGTAGAAGTTGATTCTTTTACCTCTTATTTATCTTTGAGATTTTTAAACATAGTAGAGAGCAAAAAACACATTGCAATGTACTGACCCTTGTGAACAGGGTTAGTGGTGTTTAGTCTTCTTTCCCTGTACTCCTTTCTCCCCGATTCACACGGCCATGACTTGTCATGTGACTTGAGAGTTCAAAGTCGCATAGCAAGTCATGCCCCATTAATGGCAATAGAACCGTTCTAATTGGTGCGACTCAAGTTGCTCTGACTTAGAAAAAGGTTCCTGCACTACTTTGGTGCGACTTCAACGCGACTTTCATTGACTTCTGTTAAAGTCGTCATATGCAAGCCATGATGAAGTCACAGGATGTTGGATTTAAAGTCGCGGCAGTGTGAACAAAGACTTCATGACCATAAGAAGATAACAGTGTGGGTTCATGTAAGATGGCATCTAGGGGAGTCAACACAAAGCTCCACTGACTGCAACTCAAAGGCCTGTATAACATGGAGTGGGTTCAAGATAACAGAGGCACCCTCAGACCAAAAAGATAAATATGTCAGTACACCACAAATGCGTTGCAGAAAAAAATGTACTGATGCGACATAACCCGCGATCGCTCCCCGATGAGAGAGAAAAACAGTCGGATGTTGTAAACACAGCTGACCGTTCTTCTCCCTGGAATGATCACAGAGCTCCTTCTATATAGGAACACAGGTCTATATGGTCATTTCACAAGCCACGCCCCCATACACTTAGAATTCCTTTGTTAAGGTGAGCCTCTTATCAACTATTTGTCACCGTAAGGTGTCAAGGTGTTAAGTCGCAGAAGAACATTTTTCTGCATCTGCAAGGAATTTGTGTACTGACATATTTGTCTTTTTGGTCACACACATTTTTAGGATTTGCATAAGTTAAGGCCCTTTCACATGGGCTTTCCGATTAGGTCTGCCTGTCAGGTTTTCCAGAGGACCTGATCGGATGCTGCATGCACCTCTATGGAGCAGCGGATGTCAGCAGTGACATGCCCGCTGACACTCGCTGCTATCCGATCTGATATGGTCCGTAAAATCCAGACGGATGGAAACCCTATTTTCCATCCGTCTGGAGGAATCGGATCGGATGAAAACGGACAGGCGGTCCGTTCTCATCTGATCTCCCATATACAGGAGAGCGGGACTTTGACAGGTCCGTCTCCGCACAGAGAGCAGAGACAGACCAGTCATCCGCCCGTTCAGCGGGGATCAGCTTTATCGATCCCAGCTGAGCAAAACGGAGTCCGTCGGGCGGAAAGTCTGTGTAGGACCCTTACAGGTGAGCATGGGTGTTGCAAAAACGTTACACTTGTTTTCTTAACCTGCAAATGTCCATACAGCAGTGAAACGTATACTCAGGGATCAAAATAGAACAACTGTTAAAGCTCAATTGATCTTCCGGTTTAGTGAAATACATTTGAGGTGCATAAAAACAAAAGGTGTGCAAACTCTTACAGTTCGTTTAAAAAACAAATAAAAAATCAGGGTAGAAAAGCATGTGTCCTGCAAGCATACTGCACAGTGGGCCCCTGGTCTCTGGGAAGCCATGATCTCTTTGCAGAGGTCCATTACTCCCCTGCTATGTCAGAGCTCTCCAGTAGGGACATGCGGTTTTTGGATTGCAGAGCTATAGGTTTGACTCAGTAAGGGGGGTGTCAAACTTCTGTTTGCAGAGGTCCAGCAATCCCCCTGCTATGTCAGAGCTCCCCAGTAGGGACATGCGGTTTTTGGATTGCAGAGCTATAGGTTTGACTCAGTAAGGGGGGTGTCAAACTTCTGTTTGCAGAGGTCCAGCACTCCCCCTGCTATGTCAGAGCTCCCCAGTAGGGACATGCGGTTTTTGGATTGCAGAGCTATAGGTTTGACTCAGTAAGGGAGGTGTCGAACTTCTGCAATCAGCTGCTGTAGAAAGAAAACTAACTAAGTCATTGTACACCTTTTGTTTAATGCACATTGAATGTATTTAGCTTATTAAAACTGAAGGTTCAATTGAGCTTTGAGGTCCCTTTCACACCCAAGTGTAGCGGCAATATAATTCTCGTTTGCAATTTTTTTTTTGCGTGTTTTTCATTCGTTTAAGTGCGTCACCCCCCTAGGGCAGCCCATTTACTTGAAGGGGCTTGCCCTACATGCAACAAACGCTGTGGAACTTTGGACGTTTTTTTATTATGGTACGTTTGTAGTGCATTTTGCCATGAGGCAAAACGCACATCTGCTACCTGCGCTTAGGGTACCATTAGCAATTGCACCACAATTGCAACCCGTGATTGCAGCGTGTTCCTGAAACATGCGGTAGATGCATACCTCTGTGTTTTGTCACACGTTTAAGAAATGCACAGATGTAAATGTAGCCTAGGGGAGCATGATGTTGATGGACACTAGATGCATTTCATTTGCCTGCCTGCACTTAGGCCAAGACCTTTTCTCTGAGACAGGCCATAGACTGTGCAAATTTTTCTCTTTCCACCATGGATTGAAGGAAAGAAATTTGCATGATTCCCCTATCAAAACAGACAGTGCTAATAGGGGAATCCCTCATGCTCAGCAATTGTCCGCTCCCAGTAGGAGCGGGAGGGTGATGCCACCCCCGCCAGTAGAAGACAGTAATTATTGCTAGCGGCTATAGTAGCCGCTAGCGATATTCACAAGTAAATTCGGCAGCCTGGTTGTACACAAGTTGATCGATCAGTTTGGTATATTTAGCCTACCCACACACTGTTCAAATCTTGGCCAGTTCCTGCTGAACCATCTTAAACATGTGTCACCATTGTCAACTTCTTTTAAAAATGCAATCTTTCTGGTCAGTAGTGCCCGATTTCAATACTTACAAAGTTCCAGGCCCAGAACAAGTATGTAACAAGTGAAGTGAGAACCCCTTACTTCTAGTTCAGTGACTCAAAGTACTAAAGCCCATTGATCTGCATGACAGCCAGATCATTTGTTTTAGATGGAGACATTAGTGATGACATCCCACATATTTATCTCAGTACAGGTTTCCTTCCACAATAATACCATTGAATGCGGATTCAAAAAGTGACTTGCAACAGGACACTTTACAATAAACCAGTAAGCAGACAAGTAACATTTTTGCCTTAGGCTGGCTTCACACTTTACGTTGCAGTACCCACAATGCACATTTATGCGCCATGCAATGCACCTGCATTGCAGCCCAATACAGTTTCAGTATAAAACTGTTGAAGCCATATGAAGAGAAATAATAAATGTTATAGTGGTAGCAACCTATGGTGAGCCAGCAACTAGGTTTGCAAAAACATAGGGCTTCGTATGTATATAGAAAAAGAAACAATTCTTATTGAGTTTTATGGCATCAAATCAGTGGAATATTGATGGGGGGGGGGGGGGGGTGATTCTCTTAATGGATCCAACAGCACCGTATTCAATTGCACCATGCTGGAAGTACACATGCTACAAGGTGAAAAATCCCTCTACTACCTAACTTAACCATCAAATCGTTGCACATTTTTTGGACCCAGTCATTTTATTGGTAGATCTCCGCACAACAAATGAATGACAACGCCCCAATCCAGAATTGGGAGGTGGTAACAATGCATGGTATAAGTGGCCCCAGATTAAAAGCATTTTCACCCAAAAGGGATCCTATTACTGTTTAACCTGTTTTCCATTTTTATTTAACGTGGACCTCTTTGGTTTTGCCCATTTTATTTATGACTACATAGATATATAAATATTGCTTTAGTCAACCCTATCTGGTTTGTCTTTTTTTTTAACCAGCAGGCAGGAAGGGGTTAAGGTAGTAGTCTTGAATTCTAAACTTTGATGTCTAATGGATCCCCTTATTAAAGCTTAGTACACACAATGAGAAGAATCTTTTTCAAAGCGATCGTACAATAATCTGATCGTTAGCACACAGCTTTTCGAGAGCTGATCACAACTGTTCATCCAAAATTATCCAAAGGGGTAAACACAAAAATTTTCTCATACGATACCAGATCATACGATTTTCGTATATTCAGTGCAGATTTTGTCCGAAAAAAATAGGATTATGCAAGATTATGCATGTTCGGAAATGAAATTACTTCCGAAGTTGTATTCTGTCGAATGATAAATTTTGTAAGTTGAGTAACTCCTGCATTTTCGATATAACCCTAGCATGCAAAAAAAAAAAAATACGGATAATCATTTGTCCGATATTCTCATTGTATGTACGAGCCATAACTGTACTTCTCTTCCAAATTTAATGTTGAAAATTAAAATACAGCATTGCCATTTTTGTCTATTTATAATATTTTGCCAACTAAAAAAAAGTTACTTTTAATGCATACTTTAACGTATATACGACAATAATGAGGCATACTAGCCTGGATGTCTGAAACCCCTCCACATACATCTCGTAATCCAGACCAAACAGCAGTCTAATTATTACAAGCAGGCAACTGTGAATGTTTGGTTTTCTATATTATATTTTAAGCCTCAATAATTAAATACACATAAGTAGATGCAACCACCTGTCATGAAGGGCTAATCTAATGTTTTGTTCCCATGTTTTCTTCCTAGTCGGCAGGGTGTAATAAATATTGCTATTCCTGCCCGTTCAGAGTATGGGTATTAGATTCAGCTCTATTATTATGGTAAGTACCAGTTGTCAATAGATATGGCTGCTAGTTCATCTGATATGTACAACGGCCTTTTTCTCAGTGTCCATATATTTGCTTCTTTAGTGTAATGTTACTAAAGACAGAATTGAATTCATCCATTTAGCTAACTCTTTGTTTTGTATCTTTCCTTAAAAATGCTTTTTGGTCATGTACATTTTTGCCACATAATCTAACATTGCACAAGGTACCGGGATGTGACCTTTGTAAATTTGTCACCAAGCTTTGCAAATGTTACATAACAACAAAAATGATCTATGTTGGACCCATACCTAAACTAAATGGGCAAAGCTGTAATAAATATAACACAACTGAGCAAGAAAGTAAAGTCCATAGTTAATATCACACATATAATGGAATTCACCTAAGTTATTGCAGTGTGCTGAACTCTGATATGGCTGTAAATAAATGTGGACAGTACATTTTTTTCTTGCAGGCTTAATGGTTTGATACCACAGGTAATATACTGATCATTGAAGGTACTTCTGTAGAATCCATGTAGGTTGGCCGGTCTTTCGTGTTTTCTCATGTTTGAGATTCAGTGTTACATCTGCTGTGTCTTTTATTCAGGGAAAATGCTGGCACAACACAGTAATGACAACGCAGTACCAACCCAATCACCATCCTGCATAGTTCACTTAGAAGTTTTTGAAAAGCTTCCATAAATATGTATGGCATCTGTAAATTATGGCCCTGTTACTGATACTGGAAGTCAAATTAAAGACAGAAGTAATATGACTGAAGGTGCCCTAGCAGATACCCCAAAACCAATTCCGTTACTGTGCTATGTCTTTACTAAACCTTCAAATATATAAATGGAGTATTAGAATAGACACCATTTTAATAAGCTTTGGCTAAATGCACAGAATTGTTGTTCCACAGCATGTTTACCAACTTCTGAAGACCTTGATACTGAATATGTTTTGTAGCTGATGACAATACAGGGAGGACGCTACTTTCACCTTTATCCACTGCCACAGAGCAGGCCTAGCGGATATAAACTTAGTCCAATGTATTTCAGAGACAAAACTTCACCTGAGATCTGCTGATATAGAGAAAGTATCAGATTTTACAGTGTTCTATAACACCTCATGGGGACGTCTTGTGGCAATAACTGGTACACTATGCTATAGAGCTTTCACTCTAATGTATACAGTATTAGGATTGCAGATGCTTTGGAGTGTGGAGCGGAGTTTATCTTTAAAACCTTTATTTATGAATTCAAGTTTGAGGATTTCTTTACCATCTACATCCTAGAAATCTTCCAAGTACCTGTACTTACAATGCACCAGTCTGCTCCACCATGACACGTGGCCTGGAACACTGTATGTTCACCCAGCAGCAAAACGTTTCACCAGTGAACTCCCTATGCATCTCTTCTTTCAGACAACCACCAAACAATTGTTTTTTTTTTTTTTTTTTGGATTCCATCTCTTACATATGGCAAGCATACAGTTATCCTAAAAAAATATGAAAGAAATGGAAGAGGCACTAAAATTTTCCCAATGTTACCATCCAAAACAGCAGCACAGACAAAGGCCACTATTACTGAAAGAAATTGTGGCAGTGCTTTGAAAAGAAAAAGAAGAGTGAAAAGTAAATTGAGAGCTAGTTAATCACCAAGACACAGACATGTCTCACTAATTAAATGATTTTCAAGTGTGTGTTAAAAACTACCTTCCAACCCCTGAGTAGAATCCCAAGAAATAGAGTCTTTAGCTTTGTTCCTACAAACAGAGCTAGAAGCACTTTAACAAACATTATCTTGGACCAAGATGATGTAAACGTGTAAAAAGTTTAAAGGTAAAAGCAGTCTTGTAAACATTAACTGCAGGATGACCCAATGTTCATCGGGTAGGTCTCCGTTATCCTTCATTGAGTGTTGACTGTACAGTTACTCATTGCAGCAGGTTTCAGGCTGGATTCAGCCAATGTAATCTTCATTTGTCAACCTTCCACTTTATACACTGAGGATGTTGTTCATTTCCCACTTCTGTGATGGTTTGCTGGAGTCACAGTCTGACAAGAACACTTGGTGAGTAGCCTCCGAGCGATCCAGGCATTTTCCGGTAGGGATATGGGTAAATCTATGTATGTGCTACAGGAGGAAAACCAGACATTAAAGCAAATCTCAAACATCATTTGCTTTATATTAGAAAATAAAAGCTTCTCTAAACCCAGGCCATTGTCTGGCAGGGCTGGAAAGAAAAGAAGCCCTACATTTTTCAAATTAATCCACCTCTATCTGTATGCATGCAATTTTGGAATAGTACCCACTGTTTTCTACTGTAACTAAAGCCAGACTACATTTTAATTGTATTTTTGCCCTCATATTATTGGAATAAATAAAAAGCCATTCAAAAAGCTCCATCTGTACTCCTGGAACGCTGCATTCCAACAGGAGGTCACATGCTCCCTCATATCCAGTAGGACTAGGTATTTTTTAGGGGCTCTGACAGAGCAATAGTCAATCAGTGGCTCACAATGACTAATCACAGTGGTCATAAATATAAACATACTTGTGTTTACATTGGACAGCCCTCCCCTTCCTCTTACAATGGAGGAAGGGGAAGTAGTAATGAATGAATCTTTCATTAATCACTACAACCCCAATTCAAAAAAAGAATAAAAACAGAATGCAATGATTTGCAAATGTCATAAACCCATATTTTTTTATAACAGAAAATATAAAAAACAATAAATGTTTAAACTGAGAAAATGAATCATTTTTTAGAAAAAAGGTAATTTTTAAATTGATGGCAGCAACACTTCTCAAAAAAGTTGGGACAAGGCCATGTTTACCACAGTGTGCCACCCCCTCTTCTTTTAACAACACTCTGTAAACATCTAAGAACTGAGGAGACCAGTAGCTGGAGCTTTTGGAATGTTGTCCCATATATCCCAGACTGCCGAGGTCTTTACTAGATTGTGGGATCAGTTCTAACCCTTTAATCATCCTCCTCTCCTGTACATCTCTGCTCCATCCTGTCTGCATGTGACCATATATTAAACGTATTCCCTTCTTTTATCCCGCACATCTCCATGCTCCCTCTGTATGTAACCTATGCAATAACCCATTTATTTCCTCCTCCTCTTGTGTGTGAGCTGATATGCTGCTTTCTAGTACACCATTACCAAGCTCCATGCTTTAAACACTTCCAATGCCAGCAGGTTTCCCTTTCTCCAGAAAATTGAGTCAACGAATGAGATCACCTAGGGGTATCTACTTTTAGAAAAGTGGTAATTTCCTGCCACTGACAACTGGCCTGGTAATGAAGGAGTATTTACATGCTGATACTAAAAAGGCTAAAACAGGGAGCTGCTGAAAATAGTTAAATAACACTTTCAATATACATTTTACCAAGCAGTTTATGATCTAGTGCCCTCTCTTCTACAACAGATAGAACTTCTAATATATGATAAACAGAGAAACCTCTAATGACTCTTACCTGTTCATCTGAAACAATCTGAAGAGGCTGAGTAGTTAGTCACAAGCTCTAACACTGTGAATTCTGCACTTTACCTAACTGTTAAAGCAATGGAGAGCCCATTCACACTTGTATGTTACTGCAATGCGCATTTAAACACGCGCCTCATCAGCTATATCTGAGGTGAGTTAATTGTGAATAAAGCCCCCATGCACCACGCAGTACATTACAACACACCACATTGCACATATCGTGTTGCGTTATGGTGCGAAAAAAAAAAAATGGGTCATATGTGCTTTTTTGATCTGTGGAATAGGCTGCCTTAACACAGCTTGCTAACACATGAAGGCACGCTAACACATGAAGGACAGATTGGTAAAGTGAATCTAGACTAATTGTGTTCTTTTTATCACAGAAAGGACTATATTGGAGTCATGTAAAGTGGTCGTTTCTTTATGCCATTATTGCTACATGTATCGGACCGCCCAATCTAGACTGGTGTGCAGTGTGACCCACAGACTATACTGAATTCAGAAATATTACAAATGTGTTTATTAAAAAAAAATACATAAAATACACTTTGTAATTATAAACAGACTTCTGGACATACCTTGAAGTATTGCCACTCTTTGTATTCATTTAAATTACAGTGTGTAATCATGACTTTCAATCCATCCGGCCCTTTAGTAAGACACTGATCATACTGCATCAACTGATTGGCTTCATTAATTCGGAAAAGCTAGTAAAATAAAATCATTGGCTAATTAACAAGAATGCATAAACTAGCTATTAAACCACACATTGCTTATTTGTTGCCTTTCACACCTATGTTCTAAAGATATATATATGCCTTATAATATATTTAAGAAAGAAAAAATGTACAATGTCAGGAAGACTTTAAAAACCAAATCTAGGTCCCAGTGCTCTCCCCATCCCCCTAGGAACAGCTCCCCCCTTGTATGCTTTCCTTTTAAACATATATTTTGCTGCAGTAATCAGGCTGTAACAGACAGGGTCTTCTTTGGATTTACAGATTGCAAAGATGACACCACCTTTGCATCACAATATTCTGAATTAAGTGTATTGGTGATGCCTACTCAAGGTGTTGCAGTGGTGTGTAAAAAGCTACTGGTACCAGGCTGGTGTTTTCAAATGGGGCCGTTCCTTTTAAAGGTTAGCCTGTTAAAGAACGTGACAATATTTTGGGGAATACAGGCTGTAATTAACACAGTAACAGACCTCATCCTGTATCCTGACACACAAAAACCCCACCCATTTCTCCTTTCCACAGTCCATTATGTAGGTGCTCCACTAAGGATCCTCTTGCTTCGCAATGGCGGGGCACAGGCACAAAGGATCTGGGTAAAAAGAGCCCAATAGCAAGCATTCTGCAGACAACCTACAGGAAAGTCAACTCAACACAGCATTCAGGATGACAACTATCCTGGAGAAATATCCTATTATGACACCTCTCCCCCTCCTCTGACATGTACAAAACGCCTTGTCTGACAAAAGCAGATTTCTCTGCCACAATTGTCAGAATTTTAGGGAAAATGTTCGGTACTTATAGAATCTTTGTTTTTTCAGAGGACAGAAACACTACGTGTCCTCTATTTCCCCCGACCCTGTTCAGGAATCTCCTGTACTTAAGGATATTATGGATGAAAATACTTCGGGCCCTGAATCTATAGTAGAGACTGCAGAGGATTTTCCTTCCCCTGTATTTTATGAGGAACAAGCTAGAAGCCCAAATCCCATAGCCTGGGGCTACTACTTCTGCTAAAAGGATCTTCTTAATCTCCCCAGTCATCAACTTCAAAACCAAGACTTATGGCTGGAATACACGGGCCGAATATCGCCCGATCATTCGACCACCGACTTATGAAAAAGTGTTTGTTGGTCGAAAACGTTGCCAACATACACAGGCCGAATATCGCCCGACCGTTTGACCGCCGACCATCGAAACAGTGCATGCGTGATGCTGTTCTACGGATTTTAAATGAACAACCTTAACACCAACGTATAGAATATTGTTCGTTCGCAAACGAGACGACAGAATTTTTCGTTTTTTTCATGATGGCTGGGCATTAACGAGTAGAATATCGGCCGATCCTTCGCTGAACGGAAATTTTCGGCCGATTTTCTTATCGTGTATTCCGGCCATTAGTACTGCCTTTAGTTTCAAGCCCTGGACTCCTAAGTCCACCAAGCATACCCAGAATCCTTCTTCTTCACAATGAAGAAGTGCCCACACTCCACACAATTCGAGGATGTCTGTTGGCCTTTGCGCCACTCTGGATCCAAGACAGCTCGAGTCTCTGGGTTTTAAGGTTCCTATTAAAACCTATTCATAGTCTCAAAAACAAATAGGGGCATCCACCCAATACTGGTACTTAATCTCTAAAAAAGATTCTTTGTGTACCAAAATTCCCAGTGGAATCAATTAAATTGGTCATTGCTTCTCTAAAACTAAAGAAATCAGTAGGCATACAAGACGCTTATCTACGCATCCCCATCCTCCCCTCACATCAACGCTTTCTGCGTTTTGCTGTGGGAGACTAACACTTAAAATTTTTCACTATCATTTGGGCAATCCTCTGCACCCCAGATGTTGACAAAAAAGCTTGTCCTGCTTCTGGCTCTTCTGGAACCGGATGCATTCATGTCACAGGTTATCCTAACAACCACACTGAAGAACTCCTCAGCCACAAGCTCGTCTGCCAATGTCCAGAGGATGAGTCAGTTCCCTTAAACATTTAGCTAGATAAGCAAACTTTCCAAAATCTGCTTCCCAGCCCTCATACCGTTTTGTGTACCTTGTCAAATCCTGGATGCAGGCCAAGACAGAAGTTTCCTCCTTTAGGAGAAAGTTGCTTCCTTAAGGTAACACATGCGAACCCTCAGCTCAGAATGGCACCCCTCAGTTTCCTTTTGCATGAGTGCTCTGGGCTTATTAGTAGTTTCCTTCTAGGCAGTTCCCTTTGTCCAGTTTCAATCCAGACTTCTTCAATCTGACACACACGCAACATGGAAAAAGCAAATCTAATCTTTGGATTGCCCAGTGCTTCTATACAGCCAGAAAAAGCTCATTCTGACATGGTGGATATCCAGTTCTGCCCTGAAATTGGGAAAGTCTTTCATGCCTTGGAAGGTGGTGCCAACAGAGGACAGCCTTACAAGATGGGGCAGAGTTTACAACTCCTTGATTGTTCCGGGGACTTTAAAACTCCCTATTAACATTCTGGAACTGACAGCCATCAGATCTCTACAACATTGAACCTCACTTCTGCAAAGTTACCCAGTCAGGATGACACAGCATTGGCCTATATAAATCATCAGGGAGACACCAGAAATCAAGAGAAACATGTCTGCTTTTCTTCTGGGCAAAAACTTAGATTCTAGTTCTCTTCACCGTCCACATGCCTGGAGTGGGCAACTCCTAAACTACCAACACCTATACCCAGGTAAATGGTCTAAGCACTCCCTAGAGCTTTCCGTTTATGCCTCCACTTCGATGAAGATCCTTCCTCAAATGCAGTGCAAGATAGAGGATAGAGTCCTGGTCATTCTTATCACACCAATTTGGCCCAGAAGGACGTGGTACACAGGCATACTCTGACTTCTATCAGCTGAGCCTTGGCCTCTTCCAAACAGAGAGGACCTACTGGCCCAAGGCCCCCTGTTCCATCCTGCTTCTCAGTAGCTAGCTTTAACGGCATGGCTTTTTAAATCCAAGTCATAAAGACAGGGGTATTTCTGACTCCCACTCTACTTAGAGCAAGATTTACAACACATGTAGTGCTTACTTTGCTTGGTGCAAAGGCAGACAGTTAAACTCTAGGAGTTCTCTATGACTTGAATTTTAGCAGTCTGGTCTTGACCCCCTGACTATCCCTGTGTACCCTCTACCATATCCATTCTCTTGCAGAAGCCTTTTGCATTTCAATCTCCAAGACTTTCTGTTCAGGGAGGATAAATCTCTTTCTTCTTCCTACTGTGTCGCCTTGGGATCTCTACCTTGTGCTCTCTGTCCTTCAGAGACCCCCTTTTGAACTGATTAGAGACATTCCTTTGGAAAACAGCACTTTTAAGGTTGCCTTCCCAGTTGTCTTTACATCTGTTAGGCATGTTTAGGAGATGGCAGCTTTCTTGTAAAGAGCCTTTTCTTGTTTTGCACATGAACAAGGTAGTTTTGAGACCAAAAACCTTTTTACCTAAAATGGTCTCTTCTTTCCACCTCAGTGAGGACACTGTTTTCCCTTCCCTCTGTCCCACTCCAAAACATAACAAGTAAATTGCCCTACAGTGCCTGGATATGGTCAGGGCTGTCAGGTCTACTTGGAAGCCACAGCCCCGGTTAGCAAGAATCCCACTTTTCTCTTACGTCCTCTGACAGTCGCCGCCACTTCATAATCTTCACTAATGGGGTAATTGACCTTTGCTCCGCAGGAGTAGCTAGGCAACAAGATTTGTTAATATCAAAGCTTTTAGCACATCACACCCCTAGGGGGTGGTCCCCTCAGTCAATACCTCCCTGCTTCCTGCATTCTCAACTCAGTTTCTAATGCCTAGCTTAGGAGTGGCTGGCTGATCCTGTGCTGGGGCTTTCAGTCTCAGCCTTCTATCCTCTTTTTGATTTTATTTTGAGTATTTTTCTCTTTCTTTTACTTAGCTGTTCTTTTTCTCAGCATTAGTTTAGTTTCTTCGGATGAAGATGATCATGCGGAGCTGGGTCTCGGACTGGCCACCCTGGATCCCAGGGTTCAGGGCCAGGGGCTTCCCAGCCTGCCATCGAGCGTTCAGCTCAGGTTTCCCTGGCATATTGAACGACCCTGTTCGCTGCAGGGATGCTGCCTGTGAGGTGGCTACCTCACCGGACGCCATTTGCGGTTTCGCACCGCAGTTCCACTGCATCCTGGCTGCGACACTCCCTGTCCTCAGTGCAGCGGTTTGGTCGCTGGAGAAGGCTCCCCACGCCAACCGGACTGGTAAGTGCAATTCTATGTGGGGACCTGTCTGTTTTGGGTGTCAGTCTGTGACTGCGTGACCCTGCATGTCTGTGTATGTGCTGAGCTCCCTGTCAGATTCCTGTGTGGAATAGCTGCCTTTCTGTGGGCTGCGGGGGGGCTCTCCCGCTCTGCTATGTGAGAGTATGGGGCAGACTGGGCTTGGACATGCTGTGCGGCGGCCGCTACTGCGGCCCGCCATTTTTTTGAGGCAAATTATGGTGACCAGCCCTGTGTGGTACGGCGCGGTGTTTTGGCGGCGATCGATCATACAGCCACATGTCGGCGCCATTTTCTCATTGCCTGAAATGCCTCGGCCAAGCGGCCATGTTTGTGTAACCTGCATAGGCTTTATAGGGCGGTCAGTCATTGCATCACTTCCTTTTGCTCTGGAACAGCGATCAGTGGCAGCAGCCTGTGTGGTCTCTCCAGGTTTTTACCTTTCCTTTTCCTGTATTTCCTTGCTCAGTGTCCTTATCCCTGTGGGGGTCGGTACATACAGTAGTGTGCGGTGGGCTACGCTCGCCGCGGTCTTAAAGGGGCAGTCCTCCTTTTTCAATTATTGCTGGGGCATGGATTCTCAGGATTGCAAGTTTCCTCCCACCTTGGTGGGGGGCCAAGGGGCTGCTGCATCCCCCGAGGGGGCTGATCTGGCTGCTATTGTGGCGAACTTGGCTTCTCAGGTGCAGATGCTAATGGCTGATCGATCCGCAAAACGGCCCAGATTGTCTATTTCCTCTGATTCAGAGGGCAATGGGGCTGCTATGGCTGGAGTGCCCTTCTCAGGGTCTAGCTCATCTCTGGACCTTGGGGGGTCTGAGGGGGAGGCTGAGGTAGAAGGGGTTGATAATTCTCCCCCTGGCTCGCCTGAAGAGCTTGCACTCATGGATGAGTTGGTTGCTTCTATCAAGGAAACACTGCGTTTGCAGGATGAACCATGTCCTCCTGCTTTAATGTCCTCTTATGGGACGCAAAGGAAACGCAAAACAGCGCAGGTTTTTCCCTGCCCTGCGGAATTTCAGCGCGCTGTTGATGAGCAATGGCGCAATTTAAAGAAGCCCTTTACTGTGCCAAGTAAGTTCAAGCTGCGTTATCCCTTTACACCCACCACTGATGAGCGTTGGTGTGTGCCGCCTCAGGTGGATCACGCGGTGGCGGTTTTGAATAAATCTACTGCGATCCCTGCTGAGGATACCCCAGTGTTCCGGGACCCTACGGACAGGAGATTGGAGTCTCTTGCCCGTCATGCTTATACGGTTGCTGGTTCTATGCTGAAGCCTATTTTACTTCCATTTTGGCAGCCCAGGCTATTGCGGATTGGGCGCAGGTGCTCAGGCGCACCCTGGTGGCTGACTCTGCTCCACCGACAACATTGGCTATGGTGGATCAAATTCATCAGGGTGTCATGTATTTGTGTGATGCGGACTTGGATTTAGTCCCTTTGGCTGCACGCCTCTCAAGTGTGGCGGTATTGAACCGTCGCCTGATATGGCTGAAATGTTGGTCGGTTGACCAATCATCTCGCAAGACTTTAGCTAATTTGCCCTACGCGGGATCTCGCCTTTTTGGCGAGTCTTTGGATACTCTGATAAAGGGAATTTCCGGGAGTAAGAGCACTCTCTTACCCCAAACTCACAAGAATAGGAAGAATACCTCGTTTAGGCCCTCTCAGGGATCCTTTCGTGCCTTTCGGTCGCAAGATAGGGGCAAGCCCTTCAAGGGCCAAGGCTCCCAGAAGCCGTGGGCAGGTAAGCAGAAGTCCGGCCAGTCCGGGTCCGCTGCCCATACCAATTCGGCCTGAAGGGGCGCCCTCACCCGGTTCTGGGGTGGGGGGACGTTTGCTCGGTTTTCTTCAACCCTGGCTGGCCCGCATTCGGGACAGGTGGGTTCAGGAAATCGTTCGATCTGGATACAAGATCGAGTTTCTCTCTCGGCCGGCAAGCAGATTTTTTCCCTCAAATCTTCAGCTGTCTCCGGAGCGCTTGCAGGATCTGCACCTGGCAGTGCGGGACCTGCTGGCCCAGGGAGTGGTGGTTCCGGTGCCTCATTGGGACAGATTTCGGGGGTTCTATTCCAATCGGTTCACTGTGCCCAGAAAGGAGGGCAAGGTACGTCCGATTTTGGACTTAAAAGCTCTGAACCGCTTTGTGCGGGTTCGCAAGTTCCGCATGGAATCCTTGCGCTCGGTGGTGGCTGCCCTGGTTCCGGGGGAATTCATGGCCTCCATCGACTTGAAGGATGCGTACCTTCACATCCCCATTTTCGAGGGTCACCAGAGGTTCCTTCGATTCGCCTTTGCGGAGGATCATTACCAATTCATGGCGTTACCCTTTGGTCTCGCTTCGGCTCCGCGGGTGTTCACCAAGGTGCTTGCGCCGGTCCTGGCTTTATTGAGAGCCCAGGGCATCTCTGTCTTGGGGTATCTGGATCTGATGGTCTCGGCTTTCGAGGCGATTCCCTTCGCCCAGTTTCACACACGGGATCTTCAGGCGGAGATCCTGGCCAAGTGAGACGGGCGTCCGCAATCTCTGGATTTCGTTGAGCCGCCTCACCCGAAGGGGTCTTTTGTGGTGGCTCCAGTCCCCGGCGGTGTCGGGGGGCAAGTCCTTTCGTCCTTTGTCGTGGACGGTGATCACCACGGATGCCAGCCTGTCGGGCTGGGGTGGTGTTCTGGGCGTTCTGTCCGCCCAGGGAACTTGTTCGGAGGAGGAATCCTCCCTTCCGATCAACATTCTGGAATTGCGAGCGATAAATCTCTGCCTTCTGCGTTGGACGGACAGGCTTCAGGGCCGTCCGGTTCAGGGGGCAGACGGACAATGCCACAGCGGTGGCCTACATCAACCACCAAGGGGGCACCGGGAGTGCCCGAGCAGCTCGGGAAGTAGCCGACATTCTGTCTTGGGCCGAGACGTACGTCCCGGCGATCTCTGCAGTTCACTTTCCGGGGGTGGAGAACTGGCAGGCGGATTATCTGGGTCGCCAGACCCTGGACCAGGGGGAATGGTCCCTTCACCCGGATGTCTTTCAGTTGTTGTGCGCGAAGTGGGGTTCCCCAGAAGTGGACCTGTTCGCATCTCGTCTAAACAACAAGGTGGAAAGGTTCGTGGCAAGGACGCGCGATCCTCGGGCAGAAGCCTCAGACGCGTTAGTGGCGCCCTGGCATCAGTATCGTCTGATGTATGCCTTTCCACCGATTCAGCTGCTGTCCAGGCTCCTTCGCAGGTTGGCCTCGGAACCGCACACAGTGATTCTGGTGGCGCCAGACTGGCCTCGCCGGTCTTGGTACGCAGACCTCATGAATCTGGCGGTCGACGCTCTGTGGCGTCTGCCTCTTCGAGAAGATCTCCTGTCTCAAGGACCGATATTCCATCCTGCTTTACAGTCGCTGGCTTTAACGGCCTGGCTGTTGAAAGCCAGGTCCTGAAGGATAGGGGTCTCTCCCCTGAGGTCATTCCCACTTTGATCAAGGCTAGAAAAGCCTCTTCAGGGAAGATTTACTACCGTACTTGGAAGGCGTATTTTGCCTGGAGTGAGTCCAGGGGGTATTCCCCTCGCTCATACTCGGTATCGAGAGTGTTGGCTTTCCTTCAAACGGGCGTGGACCAGCGTTTGGCGTTGGCCACGATTAAGGGTCAGATTTCTGCGCTGGCCATTCTCTTTCAACGCCCTGTGGCGTCTAATTCTTTGGTTAGCACCTTTGTTCAAGGGGTGCGACACTTGGCCCCTCCTCAGAGGGACCCTTTACCTCCATGGGACTTGAACCTTGTTCTGTCCGTGTTGCAGCATGCTCCCTTTGAGAAGATCAGGGAGATCTCGTTGTCTCTGTTGTCCAGGAAGGTTGCCTTTTTGGTGGCGATCACTTCGGCTCGCAGGGTATCGGAGCTGGCGGCCTTGTCCTGCAGCTCTCCCTACTTGGTGATTCACTTGGATAAGGTGGTCTTACGACCTAACCCTTCTTTTCTTCCGAAGAGGATCTCAGAATTTCACCTCAATGAGGACATTGTCTTACCTTCGCTTTGCGCGAAGCCTAAGCATCCAAAGGAGGTGGCTTTGCATGCCTTGGATGTTGTCCGGGCGATCAGAGTTTACCTGTCATCGACGAAATCCTTTCGCAAGTCGGATTCTCTATTTGTCCTTCCAGAGGGTCCTCGGAAGGGCATGGCGGCGTCGGCTGCGACCATCGCCAAATGGATCAGACAGACCATTGTGCAAGCCTATGCTTTGAAGGGGAAGGTTCCTCCTTTCCCTGTGAAGGCGCACTCTACCAGGTCTCTGAGTACGTCTTGGGCCTATCGTCATCAGGCTTCTGTGGCCCAGGTGTGTAAGGCGGCGACTTGGTCGTCCGTTCACACCTTCTCTAAATTTTACAAGGTGGATGTTCAGGCATCGGCAGATGCTTCCTTTGGCCGTAAAGTTCTTAGTGCGGCAGTGCCTTAGGGTCCCTTGTTTGGGTCCTTGGCTGTTGGGGTGTTTTTACCCCTAGGTTACTTGTTCTTCCTGGGTTGTTGCTCCTGTTGAGCACGTTTTTCCTGTTGCCCAGTTGGTTCTCTTACTTTGGTTAGGTTCTTTTTTCTGATGTGGGTACTGCGTTGCTTTAGGCGCGGCTGCGTTTTTCCCACCCCTCATGTCTACACTGCTCTGGGACGTCCCCATTAGTGAAGATTATGAAGTGGCGGCGACTGTCGGAGGACGTAAGAGAAAACGGAATTTTTGTAAAATCTTACCGTAAAATTCCTTTCTCTGAGTCCTCCGACAGTCGCCGCCCCCGCCCCTCTTTTGGGGTTTGTTTATGTACTCTACTGCTATGCTACTGAAACTGAGTTGAGAATGCAGGAAGCAGGGAGGTATTGACTGAGGGGACCACCCCCTAGGGGTGTGATATGCTAAAAGCTTTGATATTAACAAATCTTGTTGCCTAGCTACTCCTGCGGAGCAAAGGTCAATTACCCCATTAGTGAAGATTATGAAGTGGCGGCGACTGTCGGAGGACTCAGAGAAAGGAATTTTACGGTAAGATTTTACAAAAATTCAGTTTTTTCTGCTCAGTGTTCCTCATATTGCCGGGTGGATCAGACAACTTTTTTCCATGGGTCTATGCCCAGAAGTAAAGGGTTTCTCCCTTCCCCATCAGAGCTCATTCCACCAGGACTGCTGATGTCTTTTGCTTTTTAGCATCAGGCATCCGTATCCCAGATTTGCAAGGCTGCCATCTGGTCCTCTGTTCACACATTCCCTAGCTTATATCAGGGAGATAGTTAGTCCTTGACTGATGTAGGCTTCAAATGTAAGGTGCTTCGGACTGTTACCCAAGTGTTCGCAGGTTCTTTAACTCTTGTGTTTTAGTGGGCCTGTTAACAGTTCTGTTGTCTATGCTGTTGCCCACTCCTCAAGTTTATTGCTTGAAAACATCCCATGGTCTATAAATACAAGATTTGTGTCCTGTAGGGTATGATTAAGATTATAGGAAATTTGACTAGCCTGCAAATTCTTTATCGTGGAGTATAGTATAGGACACCAGCCCCTCCCCTCTGTTTTTTCATCACTCCTTATTGCTTGCCAAAAATCTGGAGTCCCACAGAGTAGGTGGAGTTATACAAGTGTACAATATGGGCAGCTCTATTAAGTTTTGCCACTGTCCAATCACCTGAAGATAGCCTGCATGTAAACCCATTGTCTATGAATACAAGTCCTGTACTGTACTCCAAGAAAAAAAGAATATACAGGTATGTTAAAATTCCTATTTTTTGATTTTGTGAGTAAAGGCAGACCCTATCCAGTGAATCATCTGGTGGGTTGTCAATTATTCAACAACATCCCTCAGATCCAGTCTGTCAAGATTATCAAACCCAGTGAAAAAGTTGCCCCTCTCCAGTTTGAATTCCATTTCAAGACTTCTTCAGTTTATTACTAATATGCCTTTGTTTTGTTTACTGGTGTCACCCTTGTTTATGGGAAGCAAGCTTCCTGAATGCTCTTCAGATCCATTCCTGTTGTTGGAATGAGCCATAATTGTACAGACCCCATAGTAACAAACTATTCGGATAGCCCTTAAATGTGTTCACGTATTCCAGTTTATCTGTCATTTAAAATTTCTATGATTATTTAACATATATTGTGACCTGTTAATTAGCACTGCAATTTACTGCTGCAGAAAATAATGCAGATATGATGGTTGCTATTGGTAGCCATACCTGTATGAGCTTAAATTTAGCTTACCTGGTTTCCACCCATTCTGTGACAGGCTCCAATTTCCACAATTCCTCCATTAGTGTGACCCATGCTGTCTATGCAGTAATTGGTGTCCAAACCTCGTACCTTAAAAAATATATACCTATATTTATTACCAAGTCACCATCACAATTATGGAAAAATTATATTTTTAATTTTATGTGAATGACAGCTTTTACACTGTATAAAATGCATCCGGAAAGTATTCACAGCGCTTCACTTTTTTCACATTTTGTTATGTTACTGCCTTATTCCAAATTTACTTAAATTCATTATTTTCCTCAAAATGCATCAAATACTACCTCATAATGACAACGTGAAAGAAGTTTGTTTGAAATCTTTGCAAATGTATTAAAAATAAAAAACAAAATAATCACATGCACATAAGAATTCACAGCCTTTGCCATGACACCTAAAATTGAGCTCAGGTGCATCCTGTTTCCACTGATTATCCTTGAGCTGTTTCTACAAATTGATTGGAGTCCAACTGGGGTAAATTCAGTTGATTGGACATTATTTGTAAAGGCACACACCTGTCTATATAAGGTCCCACAGTTAACAGTGCAATTCAGAGCACAAACCAAGCCATGAAAACCAAGGATTGTCTGTAGACCTGTAATTAGAATTAATTAAAATTAGACAGGATTCTATCGAGGCACAGATCTGGGGAAGGGTGCAGAAAGATTTCTGCAGCATTGAAGGTCCCAATGAGCACAGTGGCCTTCATCAGCTGTAAATGGAAGAAGTTTGGAACCACCAGGCCACCAGGACTCTTCCTAGAGTGCCCCCCCCCCCCAGCCAAACGGAGCGATCAGAGGAGAAGGGTCTTAGTCAGGGAGGTGACCAAGAACCCGATGGTCACTTTAAGAGAGCTCCAGCGTTTCTCTGTGGGGAGAGGAGAACATTCCAGAAGAGCAACCATCTCTGCAGCACTCCACCAATCAGGCCTGTATGGTAGAGTGGCCAGACGGAAGCCACTCCTCAGTAAAAGGAACATGACACCCTGTCTGGAGTTTGCCAAAAGGCACCTGAAGGACTCTCAGACCATAAGAAACCAAATTCTCTGATCTGATGAAACAAAGATTGAACTCTTTCGCCTTAATGGCAATCGTCATGTCTGGAGGAAACCAGGCACCGCTCATCACCAGGCCAATACCATCCCTACAGTGAAGCATGGTGGTGGCAGAATCATGCTGTGGGGATGTTTTTCAGCAGGAGGAACTAGGAGACTAGTCAGGATCGATGGAAAGATGAAGGCAGCAATGTACAGAAACATGCTTGATGAAAACCTGCTCCAGAGCGCTCTGGAACTCAGACTGGGGTGAAGGTTCAGTGGCCAAGCCAGAGCCCAGACTTAAACCCGCTTAAACATCTCTGAAGAGATCTGAAAATAACTGTATACCAATGCTCCCCATCCAACCTGATGGAGCTTGAGAGGTTCCGCAAAGAAGAATGGGAGAAACTGCCCAAAAATAGGTGTGCCAAGCTTGTAGCCTCCTACTCAAAAAGACTTGAGGCTGTAATTGGTGCCAAAGGTGCTTCAACAAAGTATTGAGCAAAGGCTGTGAATACTCATGTACATGGGATTTTATTGTTTTTTTATTTTTAATACATTTGCAAATATTTCAAACTTCTTTCACATTGTCATTATGGGGTATTGTTTGTAGAATTTGAGGAAAATAATGAATTTAATCCATTTTGGAATAAGGCTGTAACATAACAAAATGTGGAAAAAATGAAGCGCTGTGAATATTTTTTTAATTCACTGTATATAGAGTTAAGTTTGCTTACTTCCAATAATAATCTTTTTTTTGTTAAACCTAAATTAACAAAAAGCTACTGTATAACAAGTTATAATAATACAGGACTTGTATAGCTCCAACAATTGGCATAACGCTTTAAAAAATAAAGGGATACAGTACATTTACAATACAATTCAAGACAAGAGCGTAAAGAGGGCGCTGCTCGAGAGAGCTTATATATGATCAAAAGGTAATAACTAAAAGGGATGACTAGGGAGGTGGGATAGGCTACCCTCGGTAGATGAGTTTTCGGGGATTTTATAAAAAGTAGACAGAGTAGGAGAGATTAATATAGAATTTTTCAGGGAATGGGAGAGGCTCTGGAGAAATCCTGGAATTATTTATTGCTACCATTTAAAGAAGTTATGTGCTTACTCTGTCCTATAAATAAGTGCAGCTTACACACAGTACACCTGGGTATGTTCCTAGTGTATTTTGAAAGCAAGGCTTTTTTTCCTGGTCCAAACCCGCTTAGCTTTGACATGTTAGAAAAAGAGCAGTGGTCATTCACAGGTCCTAATTTATAAAATCTTTTACCTGCCACTCTTAGAACTTTTTGGGCCCCCATAAAGCCTATAAAAGTTTTTTTTTTTTTTTGTACAAAATGTTATGCTAATATTGTATAGCAGTTATACTAGGGACTGTAGTTTGTAGATTGTAGTCAAATATTGTTTTAAAAAAGCTCTTGAAAGCACACTCACAATCAAAATTTAGGTTGATTTTAAAATAATTGGGAACAGTGGGTAGGGTCATTACATCAGCATAAACCTATAAGAAACCTATATACTGCGCTGAAGTGTAAAAGCAAAAGTGCAAGGAAGCTGCAGCAATACTATGAGATATTTATCACAGACAGATCAATAATAGAATAGATCTGTTGCGCTAATGCAATCTACAGAATAAAAAATAAACAAAATAAGTGTGTGTCCCACTAGTGAAAATTTACATAAGCAAAAAAAAAAAAAAGGGAAAGATTCCAACGCAATTAATAAAGTTTGCACATAAAATACAATCCAGGCGGACTTAAAAGATAAAAGCTTCCGATTGAGCGGTGATGTCAGCTGGTAAATGTACATCTATGCTTGGTGGTGGTGACGTGAAATTGGTCTCTATTGGAAGTTTTGGTGTTGGACAGTTTCATCTTTCGTATTTACAGTGGATTTGATTTCTCACATGGACTTCATTATTTATAATGGACTCACTTTATTAATTGTGGTGGAATCTTTCCTTTTTTTGCCTATGTAAATTCACCAGTGTGGCACATATTTGTTTTGTTCATTTTTGTTTTTGCATATATGGTTTTGTAGATTGTACTAGCGTAACACATATAATTTTATCTGTTCATGATAACAAAGAAATTCTGAAGCCCTCAAGTGGCATAATCCTAGCGCAGCCATGCACAGTGCAGAGTTGCTGCAGCTCAAGGTCACATGACACAGAAACAAAATACTGCAAACTATCATTGCTAGAATGAGCAGTAAAGTTTATGCTGACTTATACCCCCTATTCATCTTTACTAATGCATCCGTAATTGTTTTGGTGGGCCTAAAATTAATTTAGGTAATCTTTATTGCTAATTGGTACAGCCAAAGGGAATCCTTTTTTTTTTTTTTATTTAAATATGCAATGGTGTCTAACATAAAGGTTTTTAAATTCATATTACTGAAGTAAACAGCTTGTTCAGCTTAAAAAAAAAAAAAAAAAAAGTGAATCGCTCCTAAAGAAATATGCGTGTGTCATGCCATTATACACATTAGCACTCACAAGAATAATAGTAATAAAAAAGATCAAATTAGCGCTAAAGCATAAAGCAACATATGTAGCATGAACCAAATGAGGACCATCAAATCAACACAAATATTCAAATATATATAAAGTGCATATCATGCTAATTAAAAGCAGAGGTGAATAATTGAGCTCACGTGTAGTAGGGTCATAGGTGATTAGAGAAGCCAGCACACATGGGAATAAAATCACAAATCTAGCGGAACCATTTCAGCAAGGAGCGGGTCATTATCTGATATAGAGAAAATTCCTACAACTGGATTGCCTAATATGAATGTGCATATTACCTTTAATTAAGAGGAGTGGCCATTGTACATATTGGTGGATAGTGCTTGTGGGATTCTGCACTGGTGACACCTCTATCACTGGATATCATTACCCATTATCTGTGGACTTATATTTTTTTATTTTCTTTTTTATACACATTTTTTCCACAATTTTAAATGGACTATTGATTTTACAACATTTAATTTTTTGTGATTGTTTTTTTCACTTATATTTATTGCACTACTACACGTGGGCTCAATTATTCACCTCTCCTTTTAATTACCATGATATGCACTTTATATATACACGGTATTTGTCATGTACTATATATATATATTAGTGTTGATTTGATGGTCCTCATTTGCTTCATGCTACATATATGTTGCTTTATCGCTGATTTGATCTTTTTTATTACTATTATTGTATGTGGAGACACTACGGAAATTGGCTGCTATTGCCTTTTATTTTTATATCTATATACAATCTTCATTAAGTGCGCTTTCTTAGTTCTACCTGCAGATACTGGTTAGCGCATTGGTTTATCATTCCTATTTTGATTTACTCACAAGAATAAACTGTCAGCAATAACAGTGACACTTTGGATGTATACTAAAATATGCTGATATGTTAAAATAACACAAAACTGTTGCAGTCCGTTTTAGAAAAAGATCAAGGGGGCCTCTATTTTTTTCTCCTGTACAACTACACGTCCCAGCATTCCCTGCCAGTCTCCATCTGTAAGGGCATGCCAGGGTTCAGATTTCCACAGCAGCTTAGCCATGACTGCTTTACGAAAAAACATCTGGAACATTATATAAAAATTTGCAGAAGAAATGCTCCACTAGAGGTCAGAGCTGGAAAGGTCTGTAGCAGGAATAACTGAAAAAGACTAAACACATAAAAAAACAAATAAATAAAATAATGAAGTTTGGGGCCATCACGTGATTCACAGCCTATTAATGTCCAAGCTATATATATATATATATATATATATATATGCAGAATGTACAGTGTGCACATACCCCAAGTAACTGTCACAGCTGGTTCTGTATATACATTAAATAACGTTCTCTTGTCCTCTGGAACTCTCTAACTCAATCTCTCTGGCTATCTCCTACTCCGGCTGCCTTTAGGGGATCCCTGAAAACATATCTATTTAGGAAAGCCCATCACACCCCCAACCCACTGAACGTTTATCGCTTCCATCAGCTCATCCCCCCACATTTATGACCTTTCATGCCACTTGCCCCACCCTATTAGATTGTAAGCTCATGGACCGGCCATACACAGAGCGAATTTCTTTCCTGCAACCCTTGGTTGCAGGAAAGAAATTCACTAGATTCCATCATAAACACAGACAGATTCTGAGATTTGAACCTTGTATGGCCAGCCTTACGAGCAGGGCCCTCTTAACCCTTTTATATTTTATTGTATTGTAACTGTACTGTTTCTTAAGCCTGATACACTCTAATAGCAGGTTGAACGAAAAAACCTGACAGCTACGGTCGGAGCCACTGTACTAACAATCCAATGTTAGTACAGTGATCTCCCCTGCTGAGCTGTTTTCTGGCAGGGGGACGGCACCCCCACCAGAACACTTTGGTCAGCGCTCTCGGCCATTGGTTTTGCAGCATGCTCGCCCGACTGGCTGACATACACACATTAAAACGGCCCATTTCTCCATGGCTTTAGGCCCAACTCCAACCAAAACTTTTTAGTTTTTTTTTTTTCAGGAGTGGAGAAGAGGTAAGGATCAGGTGAGCTTTATATTGCAGTCTGCTTACCTACTGGGGAGATTTCCATTCACTTCCTGCCCTGACAGAAGTGATGGGTAATCTTTCCAACAAACAAAAGAAAAACATAATTTTTAGCGGGGAAGAGCTATAAATACATATTCTATTTTGCATTGTCTGGCTGAGTCACAGATAAAAATATACTACATGGCCAAAAGTTTGCGTACAGCAGACCATCATGCATTAGGAAATAACCTTTTCCAAAATCATGAGAATTAAAGTATACAATTATAATTTTTTTTTTCTATAAACATTTAATAACAAAAAAGTTCCCACACCTCTATAGAAACTATCTTTTAAAGTTTTTGATTGCATAGCCTTCGGTTTTACATTCCCTGCCAGTATAGACAAAAAAATAAAGATAATTTTCTTCCGTGGAGCAGAAGTAAGCAATGTTGGAAAATATAGTTTCCAATTAAATCACCTTATTTATAAAGACCTTCTGTCCTTATACTCTAATATATTCACTTATCCAAAAATGTTACTTGAACATCTTCAACGTAAAGCAGTTTATGCCAACTAGTAAGAAATGGACATTTTGCAAGGAAAAACCAATCTTCTTGGTCTACACTATACAATCCATCCCTCAAAACAGTTTGTTCTTTTAAGACACCAACCAAAAATGAGGTCAAACATGAAGGGCAGTATACTTACCAAAAATAAAAAAAATTCCTGCAGCTGCCTTGCCCAAACAAGTTATGATATAAATGCTAGTTCTCCACTAGAATATACAACATAATTATATCACTTATAGGTAAGAGAGGATACATACTTTTAAGTGAAATAACAAAATGGTCTAGATTTATAACTCAGATTATATTTTGTGGCCTGTGCAGACGTACCATGGGCCTGAGGTGTGAAGGTATTTTTACCACTGAAGAGGGTCAAGGGGTCCCTACATTTAGTTTATAAGCATGCAGAGGTTTCCAACTACAGAAATGAATCACTAGATCTCCCATGCACAGAACATTATTTGAAGGCTCCTGATGCACACACGCAAGGAAATATTAATCTGCACACAGAGGGGAAACCTTAGTGTTATGGCTGTTATGATGTAATTACTTATCCATTAAGACCCCTAGTTTATAAAATACCCTTTTTTCTAGCAATAATCTTCACAGCACTAGATGAACCTGGACTCACCTCTCCCCATTCTACATTTTTCGGCGGTAGAGGATAGTGTTCAGGGATGTCGTATGCTATTTCCTCCATAAACCATTTGAAACTTTTGCAATTGTGGTCTTCTCTGAATTTCCTCAGTTCACTGATATCTCCAAAGGCCAGGGCTTTTGTTTCTGGACGGCTGGCATAAAAGTAATCCTTGTATTCATCCCACCAGACTTCCACAACTCTGACATAGTTCTGGAAAACAGACAGACAACATTTTTCAGCAATCTAAAATTTGTACCATTTTTAATGCCAACATAAAGCCACAAAATTGAACTAGTCTGTTGTTGTACTATGTGCTTACAGCCCATATAGGGCTTTGGACATTCTACACAAATAAGGTTATTTTGTCATACCTAAATTACACAGGGCCTCCTATTTTAAGGAGCTGCACTCAGGGTGCCACTGATAAAGGATGAAGGGGGCTACAGCCAGCCTTCACATATTGGGCTCCATCAGGTCAGCAGAGGGCCCGGGTTCAGTTGAGTCTTACACAGTGCACACCATACACTCAAGTGTGGGCAGGGCTCACTCAAGCTACCCCCTTCCCCCGCCCCCAAGATGTCACATATTCCCAGGGACATACAAAGGACAGCCCCAGGATTTTGTACACTGTTCCACAGTATCACAGACAATTAGCGTTGTGCTGCATACAACAGTATCTTTCATGTCTCGGTGGCTGGCAGAAGTGACAGAAGATAACGGGATGTGTATACACTCAAGTGTCCCTTAGGATGCCCTTTCTCAGCCATACCCTTGTTGGGGAGAGCGCTCTGCATGTACATTTTATGCTGCTGTGAGTTAGTCTGCATTATTCCTATCCTGGAGTCCCTTCAGTGCAACTCAAAAAGTTAAATGCTGCAAAGCTGAGAGGTCTAACGTGGTAAATATGTGGTGTTCTTTTCGTCCTGGGGTTCGTAAGAAAAATGAACATGCTAACATCTTAAACTTACAGCAACTTTATTTACAATCCATTTATGTGTCAGCCTAAGATTACATTTTTATTGCGGTTATAATCCTGCAAATTAAATCAATACTTGATTGCATGTTTCATTGCTTTATTTGGGTCGTAAAGTTTAATATTCATTTATACATCTGCTTTTGCCATTACTGTGTACATGTGGTAAATCTTGTGGATTTGTGCAGTGATAGCACAACAGATTTATTTGTTTAGTGTAGCACTTGCTCCACAGTCACATACATGATATGACCTGCACGGTCATAACAAGTGTATGGTCTTCAATGTAGTCCCATGGTTTGTCTAAAACACTGCAAACTCTAGGGTAAAAGTACAACACTACAAGCCTTTCATCAGAAATCAAAAACCTACTATTGGACATTGCCATATTTTTGCCATGCCCCAGTGATCCTAAAATGTGTGCCTCCTATTTACTTATCACACGTGGGCAACTATGCAAGGGAATGCTGCAGTGACAGTCTCCCTCACTGGCTGCTCAAGCTTGTCAGTGTTTTGCTATGCTGTAGGCAGAGGGAGTGGGGGAGGAAGCAATGTGGGCTCTGATTGGTCGAGGGGTCTACCATTAAACTCGTACGGTCTTATATTGTCTCAGTGAGCAATGGAGAGTGGCGGAGACAAGCAGAGGAAGTAGCCCAGCCAGGAATGAGGGTGTGCCCCCCAGAGTGGTGGAGTGATGGGGAGGCCCTTAGGCGTAGGCTCTGTAGTGGGGTCGCCTCCTGGCCTCCCCCTGATTGGTTGACCAGTGTTTGCCTTGTGAGATGCCCTGATTTTTTGAGCTATTCTCTAAATCTATATGGCTTTCCTCCTGTTCTCCTGTGATTGGCTGACTTAAGCTGTGGATGTGATGAGGTCACATTCTGCTGTTTGAGCAGATGTTTGCACTGACATTTAGGGAATACTAACTGTCCAGCCAACACTGACAGATATCCACACTTACACTGACCACAATAAATAGTTTAGCATATCACAGACAAGTCAAACAATTATGTAAGCAAAAAACAGAAGCGTTGCCAGACATTTCCACTCTCTGTTAATCCATGGAGTTGTACATCTATGGATGGAGGCCCTGAAAGTAGGTTGTATGGGGCCCCATGATTTCTGATGGTAGTCGTGGTCACACTCAAACTCTCCATTCTGTCAATTTCCAGTGAAGATCTGAATCCAGCGGGTGGAAGCAGGGAAGTCAGACAGCTGTTCCATCACTCATACTTTCATATACAAGTCTCCTATTGCCAATATTGTGAAATGTGAGATTTTTATTTAAGAGAAAATGCTGCAAGAAATGAATACTAATACTGAAATAAACTACAACAAATGCTGAAACTAAAGCAGCTGCAGCTTTTCCCTAATGGACCTTGTTTTGGTTCATTAGTCCGGTATTATAATTAGCACTGCTGCTTTTAAGCCATTACAAAGAACACAGTTTGCATTTAAAATGATGTCCTTTTCCCTTACAAAGTGTTAAGACAATGACACTCATGGGATTTCTATTGGAAATTTTTAATATGGCCATGACTGTGTCTGACAAGAAAGCCTTCATAATGACTATCTCCTGTAGGAAAATAAAGGCAGTGTGGCCACACTGTATTCTCAAGGCAGACCATACATTATGCAATTTTGCTCAATTCCCCCATCAACACAGTCACTGTTGATGGGGAATTCCTCCTGCTGCGTTATTGTATTCTGTCAGCGGAAGTTCCTTCTGAACTGGTTGAATTTTGCTTTATCTATGGCCGGCTTAAGTGTAGTTGTGCGACTGAACACTGGAAGCCAACAGAGCTTGACTGTGGCAGCAATATAAAACTTTTTTGCTAGAATCAATTTTCCAAAGTATGTCATTTATTTAAAGTGACCCTTTTAGTTGCTTTGTAAAAATTTAAGGGCCAGATTGCTGCAATAGAAAAGTTGTTAAACTTTCCTGTAGCCTGTGTCTCCTACTAGTGTTCCATTTCTGTGCTGCAGCCTTTATCAAACTCCTCAGAATTCAATCCTTTTGTAAGTGTCAGATGCCTGTGCCCCCCATTGTGTGCTGTTGATCCTTCATTCAACACCTTTGTCACTACAGGACTCAGCAGTGATGCAGGGTTAGAAGAATGGAACCACGGTGCACAGTGGGCAACAGAAATCTGATACAAGATCGACTTGTGTACAATCAGTTAGCCCATACATGGATCGAAATTTGGCCAGTCCCTGCTGAACCTGCTGAGCTTTAATCCATGTATGGCCAGCTTTAATTAGCTCTACGTTCATAAGATGCTAACTGTCGGTATTTTATCTTGAATTTGGCGCATTCATTGTGCCACAATGTAAAAGTGCCGCATGTAAAAACGACCTGATTTAGCGAACAAGTCGTTGTCAGAAACAAAAGTGTCGCAGATGCTTTATGAATTTGGGTAACATATATCAAGATGGATTACAGAAAAGTGGCGCAGTAGCATTATTAAATTCCCCCTCATAGGATCATAAAACTCCAGGATAATGCAACAGAAATGTGGTCAGAATTCCTAACCTTTCCTCACTCTGGTTTTTTGTCTGTGTCCCTGTTGGAGAGATCAATTCCTATTATGACAGGAAGTAGGGGGAAATCCCTTTTATAGGGACACAGGTGGCAATAAAAACAACCATTTTGGCGAATACTGGGCCTTTTTAAAGGGTCACTAAACACACATCATAAAAAATATCAATAAATGGTGTATTACATGCTGTTTATACTCAGTCACTATGAGATTCGTTTTCTGAATTCTGCAAAAAACCTGGTTGATCCTGCTGCTCTTTATCACCACCTACTGTTCATGTCCCCAATTCAGCTTGGGATTTTACAGAACTGTGGTGGCAACTCTGCACATGCTCAGTTTTCAGGGAGTTTCTATGCTGAGCATTTCCTCCCTATCACATCTGAGCAGCCAAAATGACTATAGTACAAACACATGTGGGTGTAAACATAGTAGTAAATTACATATTAGTAAATTACATCCCACTCCCCCCCCCTCCTCCTCCATGCCCACTAACCAGCTAAACACAATGGGGACGGGATATTACATGTAGATTAACCTGCCTGGCGGTCTGATTATGTTAGAATTTTTGATCTCAAAGCGGTACATTGTTTTGCATTGAAATCTGTTGTTTTAGATTTTAGGCCTGTAATTCTTAGGAATAACTCACTTAAATCTGTCCAATCAAGAGTCTAGTAGACATTCCCAGGTATGATACAGTTTTAAATACAAAATCATAAATTATAATATAAAATCATTTTTTTCAATAATATAATCAAACCAAAAAGACTGAAATGTGTACAAACAAGGGGTGCAATATTACTGTAATAATGGTTCAGTAAACATCTCGGGTATGAAAATTTTGAAACATGGGACTGCACAAAGTCGGACGTCGCAATTGGGGCAAAATAATCGGGTTTCCTTTCTTATTTTCCTTCCACCGTCATCTCTTTTAGCAACAAACCACGCACACCCTAATAGGTGCTGACTTTTTCTCAGTTGGTGGGATGTAGTTCATGAAGTGACGACCAGTCAGGCGTTCTGTGTTGACATCGCCAACAGCACGAAGTCCAGATCTATTCACAGCCATCAATGGTGTTTGGTGATTCAGAAAGATTTGTTCGGCAACTTTCCAAATGAAGTCCGAATAAAACACAGGCTTGTCACTTTTTTTTTTTTAGCAGAATGTAGGCATTCCACAAGCATTGCTCAAGAAGATGTCTGAAGATCTTCTTATAGCACTTTTGCGGTTTCCTCATTGCTGGGTAGAATGTCATTGCTTGGTCGGCTCTGTCGACACCTCCCATAGTGTTGTAGTCTATCACTACTTGTGGCTTCATGACTTTTTCCCACCTTTCATGCGTACTATAACAGTGGAGGTATTATGCACTGTACTCATTGGGCACACATCTTTCTTGTCCCTCCATCGCAGTGCCATCATTTTGCCTTTCGGCCAGGCAACCATTTCTCCAGTCTTGAGCTTCTTTTTGCCAAACATTGGCGGCATGTCGTGCTGGTTAGCCCTTACGGTTCCATAGGCATCGGTTTTGTTTTGCAGTAGAACCTCAAAGTTCAGGAGATGTATAAAAGTTGTCAGTTGTTACACAATAGCCCTGATTTAGCAATGGCTCAATTAGTGAAAGAACAGAAGGTGTTGCCATTCCATAATTGCTGTATTTTTGATCAAATTTTGTTCCTTTTCCAGTGTATATCACAAATGTAACCAGTTGACGATTCGCATAGCATGTGGGATTTTACGCCAAATGGTGCCCCCTTTGATGCAATGTATTGCGCCCAGCTGAGCCTTCCCTTGTAGGCCATTAGACTTTCATCTGTGCTGATGTCTCTTTCTGGCACATAGCTCCGTTGGAAATTCTGTAGAATCATTTGATATACTTCCCAAATTTTCTTTAGTTTTATTGCAGGATGGGTAGTTTCATCAAATTCTTCATTGTTTTCGAAGTGGAGATATTTCATTATGAGGGAGAATCTGTACTCTGACATCACCGTGCCAAAGAATGGAGTGGTAAGTAATGTATTGGTTGTCCAATACCACTTCTGCAGGGGTTTCCCCACCACTTCCTAAAGAATTATTAGACCCAGAAATTTCCAAATGTCATCTTTGGTCACTTTCTGCATCTTGCAAACTTCCGATGCGTAGCCAATTGTTGCTCTTTGTACTGGTTTGTCTCAGTAACTTTTTTCAATAACCTCATTGGCCAGAAATAATTGAGGTGAGCCAAGGGGTTGTTATGGTCAACGTCAACTTTCATACCAGGTGCTCCAGTAAATGGGAATATTGGGGGCGCTGCCTGATCCATACTGCAGTCAATAGAGCACCAAGTCCGCACATCGCTGAGCTCAGTCGCAGAATCATCGATGTCGTCACTTTCAGTACCTGATGACAAATTTTTCCCACTGATCATCATCTCTCAGTTCTTAAAATAATTTTGATTCATTGTCGTTGTTTTCCAGTTTGTCTAAAAGCGCTTTTTGGACGCCATGGATGTTCTCAATTTTCCAGGCACAAAGAACCGCAAAAGTACAGGCAGGGCACTGGAAAAGCCACTAGGTGAAAAGCTGTGGTGAAATGGCTTGATACAAAGTTGTAATTCTAACAGATTAAACTGTATCATGTAATTTGTTTTATTTACTTTTTTTAAATTCCCGCCGGTTCCACCCCCCCTGCGTCACGACGCTCGCAGGGAAGGGAACCGGAAGACAGGTGTCAGCATCGGCTGAAGCACACAGCGGGAAGACAGCGGGAGGATGGCTGGAGGACGGGGGGGATCGTAGCGGAAGGTAAGTGTGATTGTGGGGTAATCCCGAGTGTGGCTTGGGGTTACCGCTTTTGGCATTGTATATTAACCCTGAGCCACACTCGGGAATACTGCCAGGCAGGTTAATGGAGGCTTCACCTCCCTCGTATTCTAAGACACAGACTGGAGGGGTGTGACTGGCAAAAATCCACCCATATCATGATATTTCCACAAAATAATAAGGATTTGATTTCAAATGTATATTTGTATGACAATTTAAAACAGTTTATTGATATTTTTTATTTTTATACTCTGTATTCCAAAGGCTGCTTTTTTTCCCAACATGTAACCAGCAGCAGAGAACTAAAAGCTCCTCCTGCTTATGGTTCCCTGCAGACAGGCTGGGAAAGAGCTGGGTAAATTGACAGCTGTATATGGATTGGAAAAAGGTACATAGATGTTTTTGTTTATTAAAAAAATGACAGTGCCATCATCCACATACAGAAATAAAAGGGACAATGTAAATTAAACAGGGTGTGTTTAGTATCACTTTAATTCCAAATTCCCCAATATACATGATAGGCTGGTTTCTGGGTTAGCCCACAAAATAGCTGTTCTCAAGTAGTAAACCTGTTTTATTTAAATAAAATGTACAAAGCTTGTTGAAAGATGTCACACTGAGCTCATACATAAAGGGAAAAAAAAAACCTGACAAAGTGGAAAGAAGTTTGGAGAGAATGTAAGAGGTTTGAAGGTTCTTCGAATATTTGAAGCAGTATAAGCAAGCATCAAGCACAATTATCTGTGTTATATTCTCACTGGAACGACAAGTTATGGCAGGATAACGGTCTCTGGCTGAGGCTTTTATAGGAAATACATGTGGATTAAAAGAGATGCTCAATTATCCTGCCACAACCTGTCATGCCTCTGAGAACCATTGCAACTTTGCTAAACAAACACAAAGTAGAAGCTGCACAATCCAGTAAACATCAGGACACAAATCCAACCAGGGGCTGATGAAGACGGTAGAACAGGCACAGATCTTTCATCTATTTGTATTGATACATTTGTTTATGACATACTAAACCCCACAGAATTGTTAACGCTATGCTTGAAAATGGAAGGTAAACTTCTACTGTAGCTCCCTCCCCCATAAGGATCACTAAGTAAAAATTGAAGTTAAGAAAAAAATAATTTAAAAAAAGTAAAAAAAACTCACTTTACACCTTAGCTCCCTGTGAGCTCACCTAGACAAAGGTGATGTCCTTGGACCTTCCCTGAGCATTCTGGGAAAGCTAAAGAGCCCAAATCTCACAAGGCAACCTGTTTCACGCAGGCTTCAACTTGTATAAGAGCAGTGTGAACAGCAAGCTTTGTTTAGAGCATTCCACAAGCCTTGCTGAAGCATTTAAAGTACTGTTCAACTCCAGTTTGTAAATGTTAGACACAGATCCTAATGGGAGTGTTGATTGCCACTTTAAACAAGCTGCTAGCAGGCTCCAGCAGGCTTTCAACGGGGTTCAAGAAGTGCTGAAGCCTGCTAGCAGCTTGTTTAAAGTGGCAATAAGCACTCTTATTTGGATCCGTGTTCATCATTTACAAACTGGAGTTGAATGGTGCTTTACCAAAGCTTGCTAAAAGCTGTGCAAATGTTTTGTCAAAGCTTGCTGTTCACACTGCTTCTATAGAAGGTGAAATCCGCGTGAAAGTGGTCGAAGTTACTTCTGCATGTGTTAATGTGACTTCTAATGTGATTTAAACTCCTCAGCATTCCCAGGCCTATTCACATCATTGGTGCCTACAGGAGGAGGCTTGCAGCTGTTGTGTAACGAGAGTAAATTTTTTCTTCTAATGTTATAATTCTTCAAATTAGCATATGTAATAATTTCATTCTAATAAACTATCCTGCGATTTAACTAGACATTTGGGATTTAAAATAATTTCAGCCTTGCTCTATATGTATTAAAAACTAACCTTCAGTGTTGGCGATGATCCCACGTAGACGGGAGGAGGGTTTCCTTGCCACCCATGTAAGCGATAGATGTGTCCCACACGTGAACAAGGTGTAAATAACAACTTTCCTCCACACTGCCAGATCTAAAGGCAAAATATACCGGTTTAGAAGATCATTCAGGGACAACATACAAAATCTATAACATTTGAGATGTAATGTGCATTGCCACATATCATTAGAGTGGAACGTTAGCCAGAAAATTAAGTCCTGCAAGATCACTTCAGGCTGCCCCCTTTTGCAGGTATAGCTATGTAAAATTTAAAGTAAGTACCTATACTGTTTAAAATCCAGTAATGCACTGTCTCACTATTCTGCACATGCTCAGTTGCTCTCTTTTTTAGGCACTGTGCTGACTTTCTAGAGGCTGATTTTCTGACAGCCTTAAGATTTACTGCTGCTCAGAGGCTCTGGACTTCAGCAAAATGGCAGCCTCCATTAAAAAAAAAAAAAAAAAAAAAGTAAAGGCTGGAGGCAATTTACAGCATACACTAATTTTGGTAGCATATCTATTAATGTGGACTGTATGTTCCTTGATAAAGAACATTATTTTTATCAAGTTGTTATGGGTAAAGTTTTGCTTTAAGCAGCTTGCATCTTTTCCTTACTTTGTTACACCCAATGGCCCTGCACTCCTGACATACATCTGTTGAGGTATTGAATGACCTGTACGGTTGATATAGTCATATATGAACTTGATCAGTGCATGTTTAAACAAGCTCTTCTAATATTCTTGGGGCGTTACAGCAGCAAACATTCTCGACTAGTCCTAATGAACCAGGCAAAATTAAATCAGTAAGTAGCCCTGTCGTCATTCTCCACCCGATATTCTTTGATGGAAAAACTGAAGGAGCTGGTTGGAAAATTGTCAGAGGAATAGTGCCTGAATTCAATCAGATGCAAGCACTATCTGGGTATTCTGACAGCCGGTGGCACCAGTTGTGTAAACAAAGTAGCTGCAGCAACAGTATCAAAGGCAGCAGAGAGGTTGGTAAAACATCCAAGCAGTTTTACTTGGACTATACATATGATCCTTGGGTAAGTCAGCCTGGTCAGCAACCTGAATAGCCAGATTAAAGCCGATCATACATGGATTCAAATTTATCCAGGTCAGCAAGGGCTGGATGAATTTCCATCCATGCATGGGCAGGAAAATGTTCTCTCGATCAGTGCCGCCGGCTATAGCCGGTGGTGCTGATCAGTGTAGTCTAAGGGGGGGAAGTCCAACCACTATCAGAGTACAACAGTGCAGAGGGAGTGATCCCCCCATCCATACTGAATTATGTAATTTTCTTATGTTCAACCCACTGGTTGAGCGAAAAAAAAAAATTACTTCTGCATGGCCAGCCTCAGCAGAAAATATATGAGGTATAAAAATTATGTGCACCGATTGGAGAAGTTGATAGTTTTATCAGAAAAAAAAAATGATTAAAAAGTGAACCTAATCTCCTTTATTTAGATAATTTATTAATCATTTTCCACAAACTTACAGTCTTTCAGCAAAGATCAACATTTTTTTGTTTTACCCTTTCCTGTGCCACTTAGAAGTATATAGAACATGCAGCGCCATACAAATAAGTGAAATGTGATGGATTTCAATAGTTTCCCAGAGACAAGTCTACACTCCAATCCAGGGGACCACATTGATCCTACAGGGAAGGTGTAGATTACAAGTCCTGATTTTCACCTGCCATTAGAATAAACTGAAAAGCATCCACTACAGATCTCCTCACGCTTCCAGTATGCTGATGGAGAACAGACAATAGAATAGCTTGTGGTTATTTGCATACAGGAAAGGTTGTGCTTGTTAATTGCCAGTTTCTTGATTGTTTTCTTTTTCTTCAACCAACACAAATGCAAATAATTAATTGTAGTTTAAAACAAGACCGACTATTCTAGGCTCCTTCAAGTGATTGGAACTCAAACTCCTAGTGGGAAAACATAATGAACACAAACACTGCTAAGCACAAATGGAAACGTCATCTGAACAGCTAGCATGCATTCTCCTCTTCATGGTGTGAGATTTGTCACCGATCCCCAGAACGGGGCTGGCTACATAAACATAGGCGACAAAAGGTCCCCATAGACATTGGATGATAGACTCCTCGATCTGACCAAAAGTAGGAGATTATCTCATTTCTAATGTCTATGGGGCAAAGGCACACCTCGGGCCAAGGCTTGATGGAGGAACTGAAAATCAGACTTGCTGGATATCCATTTTTGATCACTGTCTGTAGCATGCCCCCTGACCCAAGGTAGTGGCCTGAAGATACCTAAAGATTGTTCGATCGTGCCAACGTGTCTAACCGATCTTTACTGGCTATGGCAGGCATAAACCAGACAGCTATGACTGTTTTAAAGGTAATCTGGCTATCATTACTGACATCTCCACCTGAAAATGCTAGTTGCCTGACTGTCAGACTGATCCACTGGCTTCAATACTTGGGTCCCCAAACCAGAATATGCATTGTAACGTTTGATGGCAACCCCACTCATTGTCACTGCGCTGTCTCTCACCTCCTGGATCCCAGCCATGCCAACATCACCAGCTTGGCTGCTCATACTCAAACTTAAATGTAGATATTTTCTGTTATTAGTATTGTAAGGGTAACCCTCAGTATGGTGCTTGGAGTTTGGGCACAGAGGGTTAGATATGCTGTGTCCTAGTACTAAGATTTTCCAACATTAAGCTTATATATAGATGGATTTAAGGTTTAGGTTCTATGATCGATTTAGGGGTTGAAATAAGTAATGTCTGGGGGAAGGTTTAGGGTAAAAAAAAATGTATTGAAAGTATATGTAGGCTGCCATTGTTGTGACCATCCTCTGAAAACACAAGTTGCCTGGCTGTTCATGCTGATCTATTGCTTTGTGCTAGATACAGACCTCAAACAAGTATGCAAATCAAGAAATATTATTATACAGGTTTTATAAAGTACCAAAGATGTGTACAGAGTTTTACAATATGAATGAAGACAGTACAGTTACAATACAAATCAAGACAGGCAGATAGGAGGGCCCTGTTCATCAGAGCTTACAATCTAAAAGAGTTCTGATGCACTCTAACCTAAATCCTTGTTCCAGAAACAGCCAGGCATCTAACACTTTCAGAAGAGGGTCAGTAATGGCAGCTCTAATATTTACTGTGCTCAAAATGACCACATCCACATTTATTTCATTGGCAAATATAGCAGCCCATACACGCCGGTCCTAGCTGTGACGTGACATCAGCCTCTGAGCGGTGATATCAGTGCTGCAGACAGTATTGTAATTAGATACATTTTTTGCGGGAAATAAAGTATATAAATTGATGTTTGTAATGTGCACATGTATATGGTCCGACAGTCGCAACATCAGCGTTGTACATATTAAAGAAGAATTCGATTTGTGTGCCGATGTTCCCAATATTTGCCGTGTGTGTGGTTCACTATTTCGGTTGCCCAAGCTGTAAACAGGCCGTGTCATTCCCAGCTGCCAGGGACCGTGTGAAATAAAGACGACATAAAGACAAAAGCACCAAGCAGAGTTTTAGTCAACCACATGATTTAGGTGCTGGGAGAGATTTGTCCTGCTCTCTTTTCAGCAGACCAGCTTTCTGCTCTATTCCTCCCTCTTCTCTGGCTCTGCTTGGTGTCAGATAACAGCACAGCCCTGTTACTGGGTGCTTAGAGGAGATTACAGCAGCAATACCTCACTAGCTGACTAGCTATACTGAGGAGAGGGGAAGCATGTGGTTATCTGTGTGCCCCTTCCCCCAGCCATGCTGAGTTCCTTACATACTTCTGCTGATACCTCCTCACTCGCCAGCCTAGTGCACTGTCACCCGCTTAAGTGCCATTTCACACAACCAATGCAACCAAAATGGTCATCTCACTGCTGCTTTATACAGCTGAAATATACAGTTTTGTAAGCAGTTAATGTGTGTATGAGCATGTACGCACATATACACAGTATATATATATATATATATATATATATATATATACACACACACACACACACACAGTGTAATATATATATATATATATATATATATATATATATATATATATATATATACTGTAAGGGATTAGCTCGGTGGCGGGTGTGGATGACCCCTTGGGGGGTGCGTTTTCCCAGAGAGGTAGCCGACAAGTGCTTGCAAACAAACAGTGTGGTTTATTAAATGGTGTTTTCTTCACCAGGCTGTATGCAGCAAAACATCCAAAATAAAATAAAACAGAAAATAAATCCTTGCCTCTGTGGGCAGCTACCTTCTCACAACTGGAACCTGCCTAAGTGTCTGTCTCCAACCTACCGTCGGGCAGACTTCCTTGTCCTACAGCGGACACTCAATAGTCCTTTTATAATAGCTTCACAGGGCAACACAGTCCTTTGTTTCTTTCACATCAACAGTTCGTCTTCTCACCTTTGAGACGTATTCACCCTTGGTTACCGTCCCGGGCACACATCACTCCGGGGGGTCTTCTCCCAGGCCCACACATCCTGTCGGGAGGCACACGCTGACTGTCCTCCTGCTCCCAGCCCACATGGCTTCAGGATGCAGCTTCTGGAGGCAGCAAACAATAGGCCTTTCTCTGAACAAATTATAGAGCCTTAACTCCCTCATTCTGAACAGGTGAAGGCCTTTCAACTTCCTGCTGGCTAGCTCTGTAGCCAACACCCTAAATTAATTAATGGACTTTCTAAATCAGGTGGAAATGTATCTCCTTCCTGTGACTACATTCCCAGATTTAGCTGACTTCCTGTCACAATACACATACACATACATAAATACACATACAAATATATATATATATATATATATATATAGTGCATTGCGAAAGTATTCGGCCCACTTGAACTTTTCAACCTTTTGCCACATTTCAGGCTTCAAACAAAGATATAAAACTGAAATTTTTTTTTTGAAAAATCAACAACAAGTGGGACACAGTCATGAAGTGGAACGAAATTTATTGGATATTTCAAACTTTTTTAACAAATAAAAAACTGAAAAATTGGGCGTGCAAAATTATTCAGCCCCCTTAAGTTAATACTTTGTAGCGCCACCTTTTGCTGTGATTACAGCTGTAAGTCGCTTGGGGTATGTCTCTATCAGTTTTGCACATCGAGAGACTGAAATTTTTGCCCATTCCTCCTTGCAAAACAGCTCGAGCTCAGTGAGGTTGGATGGAGAGCGTTTGTGAACAGCAGTTTTCAGTTCTTTCCACCGATTCTCGATTGGATTCAGGTCTGGACTTTGACTTGGCCATTCTTACACCTGGATATGTTTATTTGTGAACCATTCCATTGTAGATTTTGCTTTATGTTTTGGATCATTGCCTTGTTGGAAGACAAATCTCCGTCCCAGTCTCAGGTCTTTTGCAGACTCCATCAGGTTTTCTTCCAGAATGGTCCTGTATTTGGCTCCATCCATCTTCCCATCAATTTTAACCATCTTCCCTGTCCCTTCTAAAGAAAATCAGGCCCAAACCATGATGCTGCCACCACCATGTTTGACAGTGGGGATGGTGTGTTCAGGGTGATGAGCTGTGTTGCTTTTACGCCAAACATAACGTTTTGCATTGTTGCCAAAAAGTTCGATTTTGGTTTCATCTGACCAGAGCACCTTCTTCCACATGTTTGGTTGTCTCCCAGGTGGCTTGTGGCAAGCTTTAAACAACAGTTTTTATGGATATCTTTAAGAAATGGCTTTCTTCTTGCCACTCTTCCATAAAGGCCAGATTTGTGCAGTATACGACTGATTGTTGTCCTATGGACAGAGTCTCTCACCTCAGCTGTAGATCTCTGCAGTTCATCCAGAGTGATCATGGGCCTCTTGGCTGCATCTCTGATCAGTCTTCTCCTTGTATGAGCTGAAAGTTTAGAGGGGCGGCCAGGTCTTTGTAGATTTGCAGTGGTCTGATACTCCTTCCATTTCAATATTCTCGCTTGCACAGTGCTCCTTGGGATGTTTAAAGCTTGGGAAATCTTTTTGTATCCAAATCCGGCTTTAAACCTCTCCACAACAGTATCTCGGACCTGCCTGGTGTGTTCCTTGTTCTTCATGATGCTCTCTGCGCTTTAAACTGACCTCTGAGACTATCACAGTACAGGTGCATTTATACGGAGACTTGATTACACACAGGTGGATTCCATTTATCATCATTAGTCATTTAGGTCAACATTGGATCATTCAGAGATCCTCACTGAACTTCTGGAGAGAGTTTGCTGCACTGAAAGTAAAGGGGCTGAATAATTTTGCACGCCCAATTTTCCAGTTTTTATTTGTTAACAAAGTTTGAAATATCCAATAAATTTCATTCCACTTCACGATTGTGTCCCACTTGTTGCTGATTCTTCAAAAAAAATTACAGTTTTATATCTTTATGTTTGAAGCCTGAAATGTGGCAAAAGGTCGAAAAGTTCAAGGGGGTCGAATACTTTCGCAATGCACTTTATATATATATATATATATATACTATATCTACAGTAGGGAAAATAGTTATTTGACCCCTGCAGATTTTGTAACTTTGCCAACTTACAAAGAAATAAAGGGTCTATAATTTAATCATAAGTTTACTTTAAATGATAGAGACAGAATATCAACAAAAAAATCCCCCAAAAAACACAAATGTTATGAATTGAGTAGCAGTTCATTGAGTAAAATAAGTATTTGATCCCAGAGCAAAGCATGATTTAGTACTTGTTGGGGGAAACCCTTGTTGGCAAGCACTGAGGTAAGACGTTTCTTGTAGTTGGTTATCAGGTTTGCACACATCTCAGGAGGGATTTTTGGTCCAGATCATCTCTACATCCCTAAAGTACAACTATAGGCAATTTTTTTTTTTTTTTTCACTTTGTATAGAGTGTAGAGGGATTAGAACATCTATCAGTTTTTATTGCTGTGTGTGTCCCTGTTAGGGAGTTTCGTCCTCTCTATTTGTCCTGTTTACCATTACCATTGAAAGTGAAGGTAAAAGTAAATTCCAAATTTTGGGTTGTCCCCAGAAAAGTAATAGGGGGGAGATCTTCCAATGGGGACACTGGTTCTGGTGATCTGGGGGTCCCCAAGGAATTACCTTAATTTTCAGGGATTTCCTCTAACTTCCTGTTTGGCTATGAGCCAGGAAGTAAAGGGAAATCTCGGCAATGGGACATGGATGGCCTAAAAAAAAAAAAAAACCTGACGGGCTATAACCCTCCCTTACTTTATCCAAAATTAATAAAAAAGTTTTTCCTTTAGTTCTACTTTAATGTTTATTGGCTGTCACTTGGCAACTCGAAGTTTCAGTTCCCTCCATAAACTTTCTATAGGATTAAGGTCTGGAGACTGGCTAGGCCACTCTATGACCTTAATGTGCTTCTTCTTGAGCCACTCCTGTGTTGCCTTGGTGGTATGTTTTGGGTCACTGTCATGCTGGAAGACCCATCCACGACCCATCTTCAGTGTTCTGGCTGAGGGAAGAAGATTTTACAATACAGGGCCTCGTTCATTGGCACCTCAATGCAGCAAAGTCAGCCTGTACTTTTTTCAGTGAATACAAGGCATGATCTGATTCAACGAAGTAGAGAAGAGGGGGGAAAGACAACACAATTTTCACCTGGTCCAATCAGAGAATGCCTTTTATACACTGAAAAAAATACAAGGCGTTCTCTAAATGGTGGCATTGGCAAGCAAATAACCCTTTCATTTTAGTGTGCAGAAAGGAAGAGGATCTTGCAGCACCTAGAAGACCATGGCTATCATTGCTGGTAGCACAGAGTACTACAGTGATTTTCAGCATCCCTCTGGATTTCAGATATGGATACTTACATCAAATTAAGCTAAACCAATGTAAGTTTGCTGAAGAGTTAACTTCTGGAGTTCTGCTTTAAACTATTCTCAGTAACAGTGGCTTAGTGTTTTTTTTTTCTTCTGCCTTGCAGCACTAGTTCCTCGGTTTGAATCCAGCATGGAGTTTGCACAAGTTTTTTTCCCTTGTTGCTGCATGGGTTTCCTCTAGATAGTCCGGTCTCTTCCCATGCTCCAAAGACAATTGGCTCTAGCATGTGTATGTAGACTGGGCAACTTAGACTGGGCAGAGACTGTATGTACAATTCTTGGTGCTATATAAATACCCGTAAATAACATTACTTAGGGCCTCATTTTAAAGCAGTGGGAGCCAGCCATTGGCCAAAACCAGAAAATAAAATAATAATAAAACACACAAGTCATATGATCAACCTCTCTTTAAATTACAGAGTCCTATCTGCAGCCTTATGTTCCTTATGTCTCCACACCATGGCTTGCATTTTATGAATGACTAATACATTTAGTATGTACAGGTTTTCATGCCTTTTACATGTGTAGCACTGCCCCCTTGAGGACTGCTAGATATTACACTTTCGGGTCCCCCTGGGTTACTGTTAGCAATACTGGCATTCACAATTTAATACTTTACTTCTTGGCTCAGTCAATGATCAGTCCAGGGATATGTAGTTATTTTTGGTGTTTTATTTTAAATAGGGATGGGAGAAGGGAATAGTGGGATACTCCAAATTAACTATTCACAAGATGGATGACTTCTAATTCTCGATACAGCCAGGCTGTTGATTCACCCTGCCACTTAGGTGAACTTGGGGTTAAGTCTCTATCCAGATGACTTGATGAACTAAATTCTCTTCAGGACACTTTCCTAGTATCCTCTTTCTTGACCACTGACACCCGTCCACTGACTATCCTACTCCAGGTCAGGCCCCTTGACACGACCCACTGTACTCATGATACTGTTTTTCTAGGGTCTCCAGTGTCTCCCCCTTAGTCAGCTTTACTGGACCTCTGGGTTTAGCTTCGTTCCCCTGGCCCTCAGGACGACCTCCTGATGCCACGTGCCACTGTTACAGAGGAGACAGCCGCCACCCTCCCTCCGGGACTTTGCTCACCAGCCAAAGACCACGCAGCACATGTGCTCCTGGTTTTATACAGTATCCCAGGATGCATCGAGAAAGCCAGTCTCTGCCAATCACCAGGACTGTATCAAAGCCTATGTACCCATTGGTCAGGTTTCCTCTCACTGTCCAACATGCCTCCCTATTGGACCAGTGTGAAACACTCTCTAGACCCAATGAATTACACACTCAGCACACAGAGCAGACCTAACTCACAGATCCTGCTCTCTGCTAGAACGAAAGCAATATAGATTTGCCTTCTGCTCCTCTGATAGGCAGACAGAACCTATAACTATACTCTCTCACTAGCACCTACCTAGGAAGGTGCTACACATGCATAAACAAACGGCACTGAAACATGTTTGTAACATATGTTGACATGTGTTTTCATGCACGACCATTGTTATCAAAATGCCAACAGAAGAGCAGAAAGCCTTCTATACATTTTTCTAGGCCCTGCAAACCACACCTCCCCTTCACCCAATGTGATTTCAGACATCCAACTGAAAATCATCTAAAAAGGGATACTTTTCTTGTCCTTACTCCTGTTTTTTTCAGAGGTGTGTTATATGCACTTCATTGTGCAGCCTGACTGTAAACAAAGCAGCCTTTACGGCAGTTTGAGACTGTGATGGCAGCATTTAAAGCACAGGAGGAAAAACGAAGCTCGGATGGGATATTTGCAATACTTCTCAGTGTAATGTGTTTTAAGAGTATAGCCGGGCTTTTTTTTTTTTAAATAAGAAAATTAAAAACCCAATGACAGTAAGTATAGTTAACTATAACAAGCAGAATCAGTTATAGGAGTACAGTAAAGGGAAGTATTTGTTCCTACGTGTGTCTGCACTTTATTAATGCTATCTGCACTGCCCTAATAAATATGTATAAGAAAAAATTACAATATCATGCATGGAAAAGAAATTAGCACTCTTAATACAGGTTACCTTGTAAGAGATTTCGAAATTCTCTCCACCCCAGATCTGAAGACCTGGATCATATAGACCAAGCTCGAAAAAGTAATTTCGCTCAATGGCAAACAATCCTCCAGCCATGGCAGGCGACCTACATAATGATTGCAGTGAAAAGATTTGTCAGCACAAGGACAATACAGCGAAAAGTGATAACAAATCAAGAAAACTGATACAATCAGGACAGTATAATACAAAATACAAGCAAGCACAGCAAGCAAAGGATATAAATGTGAAGCACAGAGCGCTGGGAATGGCATATAAAAAGCTGCAATAATCAAAGCTGATAGGGAGGCAAGTATGGCGGGGATAGGTTCACTACATATGTCACTCATTTATCAAGAGAGTTTTTTTTTTTATACGGTTATGTGAATTATGACCAGAGTAACATTTATAGGCACTACTCCCTGATGTCAAACAAACCTTTTTAAGACCAGTAATTAATGGGCATAAGCAATAATAACATTTTAGGTTTGGATAGTTCTAATGGTGCTGTCTTGCTTTGTACGTGTTACTTGTTTTTTTTTTTTTTTTGGTTATTTACTTGTGTAATGCTGCTTTTTCTCCTTCCTGAGCTCAGTGCTGAAAACAGACACTCAAAAATGTATATAAAAAGATGCTGCTAGAATTACATAAAAGAAAACTAAAGGCTTTGTTAAGTAATATTTAGGCCTTAAATAAAAAGAACTCTTATATCCATGCAAAATTGCACAAAAAAGAATTCAGTAGCGCAAGCTCTAATATGAACCAATCTATAAGAAATACATGTGCAAATGCCATAAAAAAACATAATGGACGATCATTAAAATATATTGGAGGATAGTTCATTAAAAATTAGTTCATAAAATCCAATCAATAAGAAAAAGTCCATTCAAGTAAATAAAGTGCAGAAATCCAATGTCCCAAAGTGACTAAAGGAACAAGACACCCCCTGTGACGGTCAGAAATGATGAAACGCGTCGGATCGTGACTGCACGGCATCCGGAAATAGTCGAACTACACAGTTGGATGGTATCGCCGGCTATGCTCACCAGCGTGGAGAGGGTGAGAGACACCGGAAGCACTCGGCTTGTATCTACTAATGCTTGACTGCTGTTTTTATAATGCGAGTGTAATTTATCTGCCAAGTTAATAAATATCTGGAGTTTATCACAGGATGTGAGATAATTTCTTCCACATATATCTGTTCTGCTGTATTGTGATGCATTGAATGACGAGGAGGTGATTTTACCAGATACCACAGTGGATCAAAACGTATAAAGAGAGTGTAATTTGCCTTTCCATGAGAATGGTAGGCAATAATGTCTGGTGAGTTGCTTTGATATTGGGTGTGAGCGCTTATCGGTGGTGGTCCTGGTGGTGTTATGTTCCTTCAGCCACTTTGGGACATCGGATTTCTGCACTTTATTTACTTGGATGGACTTTTTCTTATTGATTGGATTTTATGAACAAATCTTTAATGAACTATCCTCCAATATTTTTTAATGATTGTCCATTAGGATTTTTTATGGCATTTGCACATGGTTCATATTAGAGCTTGCGCTACTGAATTATTTTTTGTGCAATTTTGCATGGATATAAGAGTTATTTTTATTTATATCTACAATTTTAAAGTAGTAGCAGTTCATATTAATTTTTGTATTCTAATTATTGTGAGAGCCGGGATATATTTATAATTTGTGATTTTACAACTTGTGAATATACACCTTGAATATTTAGGCCTTCCCTAGCAGACCAGAGGGTATTGTTGGGTTTGGAGGGGTGATGGTTCTGAGTAGCAAAGCCTGTCACCAGCCTGTTTTCTGCAGAGAGGGATCCTTGCTTTCCACATAGAAGCAGTAGTCTTTTTACAGAGATCCAACCCACCCCCTTCTAAATCAAACAAGCTTTCCAAAACACCAATAAGAATGAGCTTTGCGGATTACAGGTCTGACTAAGCAGACCTGTAATCCGCTGTATGTTGTGTGTTGGGCCTCTGCACTGCTTCCACACAAAGCGCAGCATGCTGGCTGGGGACAGGCATTTCTATTCAGGCTGTGGCTGCTTTCTAAACAAAAAACTGTAAGACTTTAGGAGTGATTTACTAAAACCGGAGAGTGCAAGATCTGGTACAGTTCTGCATAGAAACCAATCAGCTTCCAAGGTTTTTTTTTTGTCAAAGAGCTTATTTTTTAGCCGGACCCGATCAGACCATCCATTGCCCTCTATAAAGTGGCGGGTGTCAACGGACATGTGTCTGTTGACACCCACCAACATCTGATCTAATTCTGCCTGCTAAAAGCAGACAGATGGGGATCCGTTCCTCATCTGTCTGGCCGATCAGATGACAGTCGGATGTAAATGGGCAGTCTGTTTACATTCCACTGCCCATAGAGGAAAGTGTGCTGTGTCCGTGTCCACTCTGCATAAGCAGAGTGGACACGGACCTGTCATTCGCCTTCATAAATGGGGATCTGCCAGGAGATCTCCTGCTGAGCGGGCAGATCCGCTGGAAGACTCCGTCAGTGTGCAAGGGGCCTAATTGAACAAGCAGAGTTAGAAACTGATTGGCTACCATGCACAACTGCACTAGATTTTGCACTCTCCAGTTTTAGTAAATAAATACCTTTTGTTTTGATGCATCTGCAATGTATGTAGCTGATTTAACCTAAAAGTTCAGTTGGGCTGTAACAATGAAGATTGAGATTGTTATAAAATGTTCATTCCTGACTGATTCTCATTAAACTGTTTTGAGTGTTAAATAATACGTGCTAAACAAAATACACAGCACTGAATAGAATTAGGGGGGAGTTTGTTTCCTGCAATGACCTACAAATGTAAGTGATTCGTTTTTATGAAACTGGTACAAAAAAAGTCATGCAAATGATTTAGAAATAGTTTTATTCTGCCATAAAGGTTTGGATTGACTGAGCAGTTGAAAATAACATGCACAGAAAAATCAAACCCTGATGTGCATTTAAAAGACTCGTTTGTCTGATTGAATGATTCTCCTTTAATGCAAGTAGGCCACAGACTAGGCACACTGTTTAAGATACTGAAATGCTGGAAGCAGACATGGTTTTTAAAAGAATTTTCTGTCACTAGTGTCATTTTAGAGAACAGAAATAATAATATCTCCTGAAAACTATTGCCTTTGATTTTTCTGTATAAAGTTGAGCTTTTTTCTGTCATTCTACTTTAGAAATGTTAATTAAGAGGAAGACTTGGCGCTGTTCACCCCATTTAGCAGCAAGGTTTTCCAAGGTTATGCTTTCTGCAAAGACTATGGTTACTCAAGGGAACCTGGAGTTCACTCTGTCATCAGTAATAACTTAGAACTTGTATTGTTTTATAGCAGGCACTACCTTTATTTGTTCAAGAATATTCTGTGAGCCCCAACGGTCCCCTATACCTCTAAGGCTGGGTTCATATATATGTGAATTGGAGGTATTTTTAACCGCATCCTATTCGCATAACATGTGAGTATAACTGGCTTTCAATTGAGCCAGTTCACACATGTCAGGGACGGCTGTGGTGCAGTTTTCAAAAGGGTCCTGGGTGTTTTTGGGTCTGGTTCAGGTGCGAATTCAGGGAAAAATTTGCACCTGAATTGGTGAACAGAAACCCACAGGACACTGGACTGCAAACTACAGCCGCAAATATGTGAACCCAGCCTAACTGTTCACAGTCTTCTATGTACCCTATTATCACCCTGAACCTCCAAATCATCTCAGTCTTCTGTGTTAACCAAAATTCCCCTGAACCTGTAACTGTTCAGTCTTTAAAATGTACCCCATTAACAACCCTAACCTCTAAATGTAGCCAGTCTTTTGTGCTACCCAAAGTCCCCCTAAACCCATATGTGAACTGTAAGTAGATCTTGACTCGATTAATCAAAGTGTTAACCTGGCCATAGACAGTTCCAAATTGGGACCAGTTCATCAGGAACTGGCTGGGATTCGAATCATCTACGGGCAGGTTAATGTCAGCATGTTTTTTTTTTTTATTCAAAAATACTCTTGTGCCAACTATACAAATTGGGGCAGCTGTTGTCCCAAACCAATTAGGTTGTGCAATAATCAAACATAACCCACAAGAGTAGTGTTCTCTGTATGTAAACAAAGTTTGCTTGTGAAAAATAATACACTGTAATGTAACAAACAATTCTTAAGCTATGCAAAAGAAAATAAATTAAAGCCCAAATATTAATAAAGGGGCTCAGTCCCAGTAAAGTGTAATGACGTCCAGTATGAAAATTTCTTTCAGCATACAAAATTGTGCCATACGGTGTCTGCAACAATAGCAATCACTTCTGAAGACATCACGTGGTGACCGAAACGCATCCGGTTGGAACGCACGTTACGGAACCTTTAGTACAGGTGGAACGCATGCGGATTCCCAGTGGTTCCCTGCTTTTATAACAGTGCAGATGCCTATGTTTGAAACTTTTATGTATGCCAACCTACTAAAAAGGCTTTTACAAAAAATATATTACAATTTTACGCTATAAGACGCCTGCTCTTCTCTTTCTTTCTCCACTACTAAACCCTGTCACTGAAATTATTGGGCACACCACCACGATGAAAAGAGACCGGAGAGCGGCCAGAGGATATTCATTGGTCATGGGGATCACCTAAGCGATATTGGACTTATTTTTGTTATACAACAAGAGTGTCGACTCCATCTGGTGAGTGGGGATCTTTACTTCACATGCACGGCACAATTTTGTATGCTGAAAGGATTTTTTATATTGGACGCCATTACACTTTACTGGGACTGAACACATTTATTAATATTTGGACTGTAATCAAATTATTTTTCTTTTGTTCAGCTTAAGAAATGTTTTTTACATTATAATGTCTTATTTTTGCATGCGATTATTGCCAGTGGCTATAGCCGCTAGCAAGAATCATTGTCCTCTCCCGGTAGGGATGGCTCCTTGCTGGGAGAACACACAAGCTTAGAGGGAGGCATTTCCCCATCAACACTGACTGCGTTGATGGGAAAATCTAGTGATTTTCTCATCTGTGGCTGGCTTAACCCTACCCTGTCGTGCCCTGAAGTTTCCCATAATTTGATCAGGCTGAAAGGCTGATTCTGCTGTGTAGTCTGCACTCTTCAACAAGACTCATCTACTACACCACTTAGTAGGTTTTGCACAGACACAAATATAAACAGACAGTCATTTTTCTTAGAGTATTATAGGAAGGGTCCGGGTAGATGAGAGAACTCAAAATCATCCAGTAAGTTAATAAAGTTTACCATGCGCTGGGTTTTTGAGGGCCCCCAAGGCACACACAAAATTATGCAGTTACATTACCTGCATAGCTAGAATGGGGACATTGTTATTCAATACTCATAAGGCCTCATGCACACTGAACGTTTTTACAGCTGCTGTTTTTGGCATCAGACGTTTTTTTCTGTAGCCAGTGAACTCACTAGCATGTTATCCTTTGTGTCCATGCACACATGGGCTGTTATTAGCAGTTTTTGACAGGGGCGTTTTCTGGCTGGAAAAAAACCCAGAACTTGTGGGTTTTTAGGCTGTTAAAACGCTCTAACTCTGATAAAAGCTTAAAACCCCCCCAAAATGCGGCTATTCTGCATTTATCAACATTTTTGAGCAATAAGCTTTTGTGGGAGTATAGTTTTAATAAAAAAAGCGAATAAAAGCCAAAAAAAAAATGCTACAGCTGAAAAAAGCTAAAACACGCTGAATAGGTCTGAAAAATGCTACATGCTACTGCAAAAAAAGCTGAAAAACTCCTTCTACAGATAAATCTTTCTAGTTTCTACTAACGTTTTGATAATGTCCATTGTGCATGAGGCCTAATACTCGTAAGGAATTTCAGGGGGCTATTTTACTTATGGTGCCACATGGTAAGGAGAAGCAGTATAAGTTTTATGGTCTAAAAGGCACATCAGATGTTTGTGACATCACACCACATTACCATGTTTGCTAAGAGGTGCCCAATAACGGACTTTGTATGAAAAAGGCCTAATACAGTGATTAGTTTGCAGTACATCTCCCTACCATCGTAAAATGATTTATTAAACAAACTGCGCTAAAAGAGGATTGTTTTTATATTTACCTCCAAAGTTTCTATTTATTACTGATAACCTATTATTGATGACAGTTTTATTTTGAAGTGTAACTACACTCCTGTAATACTAAATTAATGGCACAGGGAAGAATTATTTAACTTCAGCTTTTTGGCTTGTGGCAACGGTCATCTACCATTGTCTATGGCACATTTGTCAAACACAAGGCCTGGCCGAATCCGGCCCTCTAGGCAGTTTCATGTGGCCCTTGCACCTCCCTCATCTCTGCCCCCACCTTGTCTCAGCAGACGGCAGCATAGAGGAGAACAGAACTCCTATGCCAGATCCTGTGCTTCTCCATGCAGCTGCGGAGAGCCTTGTCTCTTTCACACCCCCATCTCAGCTGTTGGCAGCAGAGAGTAGGACAGAACTCCTCTTAGAGATCCTGCACCTCTCTGTGCAGCTGCAGCACCCAATCGTCTCTGCCTCCACTGATCTCAGAATTCAGCAGACTCCGGCAGCTGACTCCAGCCCTCCTCTTGTTCTCCTCCAGACCCTGCAGGTTCTGCTTCCCAGCTCTGCACTCAGGAGCACATGACAAGGAAAGGTGGGGGACTCTTGACTTCTGATGGTGGGGGGCTACAGATAGAACAAGCTCTCTAAAGGCAACCATATTGCTATTGAGGCCCGTTATTAAATTGAGTTTGACACCCCTGGTCTATGGAATGCTCACAGTCAGGTATATCTTTTCACAGACATCCATTAAAGTTTAAACAGCTTTATTAGACATTGTGAATACTGTAAGCACTGTGTAATCCTAAGGGAATCAGGCTGGTAATAAATGCTATCAGTATGCTAGGAAAGTGTCTAGACAGAAACCGAAACCTGTCAGAATATAAATTACTGACTTGTGTTTCTGCCGCTGCTGACTAGTGTTTGCAAGAGCAAGTACCAAAATCCTTTGCCTTACACTTTTTTGATACCTTATCAGACAATGACCCAGAACACATACAGTATGTGTATATCAGATGTCCTGAAACTTTACAGGCCGCATGCTTGTTCCATGTCAACTCACTAGTTAAGCGAGGCAAGAGTAAGGATGACAGCCTTGGAGCAAACAATTGTCAAACACAAGTCATTTATCAATGGCAGCTCCCATATTCCCATGTTGACCGGTATTTTCCCTATGGTGAAAGTCTGCTACCAACCTGGTAAGGAACCTGTTAAGCAAAACATGGACATAGACATGATGTCCATTCTAAACGAGTGCAGACAGAACACTTGCTGGAATCTGTATGGAGAGGCATTGTTTTCTAGCAGCCCTCTGACAGATGTTATGTCATACTCTAGTTCACTCCTTTTATCAGGTTAGAATACTGAAACACCAAGGATCAAAATAGCATCCTGCTTTTATATCTTCTACTAGTGGCTATATACTGAATTCTCTCCGTGAAAGAAGTCGAACATTACATAATGTGTCCTTTCTATAGCTTGTTGTAAAAAAATTCTGAAATTCGGCTTTGCACACGTGATCTTATTTAAGTTCACTTTTAGGCTGTGACCCACAGAAATGGTTCAAACATATATTTCTGATTCTCTCTTTGCCACTTTGAAGGAGGTTCACATGGCTGTATGGTCCACCTTCCATTCAATGGCTGCAGTGAGAGACAATAGCCAGGAATGAGAAGATACCAGATTAGAGTTCGTTATATAGGACTTAAAGCTGCATTTTAATTTCAATTTGAAATAACTTTTTCCTACATGGGAATGAGAAAATTAGAGAAATAATTTAGTGTTACAAAAATAGATTATGACGTGTATTCAACATTGCAAAGAGGAATATACTGTATACATCGGGTATACCTGTTCTGAAATATGTGCTGCTGTCTGGGGAATAAATAGTGATGTAGTAATGTTGGTGCGACAGTTACCATATCAAAAGTGTCTCAATGTGAGGAACTGCTTACATTTTTGTTTCATCTTTTTATAAATTAGTGGAGGATTTACACCTAAAAAGGGCAAAGACAATGCAAATGATAAAGAGTAACAGGGACAGGTGAGTAAGCTGGGTCGTGCTGGTACATATTATTAAGAAAAAGACATTGCAGGAAAAAATATGGTAACTAGAGAAGAATTAGTAAAGGACTTGTGGATTTGCATTGTCATAGTTTTTAGTGAAATTCAAGTTACAGTAGCATTCTCATACAGTGTAGAATACACAACACAGTTCTATAGAGCATATTTATCATACAGGCACATGAGAGTAAAAAGGAAAAAGCTGAGAGGGGTGACTTTGGAAATGATTGGAAGGTAAACAAGCGTGTCGCTTGGAGCACCAGTAAGCTTCCATGTGCCAGGTGAACTGAGAACAAGTTATGTCCATAGAGAAAATGAGCCACAAGCTAACAGTCCATGACTGTCGAAGAGAAACAGCAATGGAAGGCTAGGACTATTCCATTTAAGCTACTTTGTCAGTAAAAGAAAATACCTCAGTCCCATTTAGGTTGAAAGCTTTTTAACTAGAGAAACTATTATGTACTATAATTTTATGTGTACATACCATAAAACTTCAAATTATATCAGTTTCTTAGCTGTACTACAAAACTTACCATTGCAATCCATGTCATTGGCTGCTGTTCTAATACATGGTGCCCAAAGTCACTTATTATTGATTATGTAAATAAATCACAGCATACTATAAAAGCTTTATGCCTTAAAGTAGAACTATAGTCAAAACTTTGTTTTTTCATTTTGAATAGAGCAAGGGATGGTTATAATCCCAGTCAGATTTTCTTTCACCATCTATGTCCCATTTCAGAGATTTCCCTTCACTTCCTGTCCCAATACAAACAGGAAGTGAGAGGAAATTTCTGCAAATTAAAGGAATCCTTTGGGGACCCCCAGGTTACCAGAACTAGTGTCCTCATTGAAAGATTTCCCCTCGTTTACTTTTCTGGGTACACGCCAAAATTTGGGATTTTCTTTTACTTTCACTTTCAATGATAATGGTAAACAGGACAAATAAAAAGTGGGACTCCCCTTAATGGGGGGGGGGGGGCACAGAAAGCAAAAACAAAATTGACAGGTGTTCTATTCCCTCTCCACTATTTCCAAAATTAAAAAAAAAACAACGTTTTGCTTCATTTATACTTTAATAGGGCTAGAAGACTCCTTAGTGAAAGGAAGATTACTTCATCAATGATGGCCATTAAAGGGGGATTTCCATTAATACAAAAATGGACTACTCTATGCAACAGCAGAAAAGGCTCCTCCACCTTAGCTTTCCTACTTTAAGTGGGGCTCCCAATGAGCTCCTTTGGTGCTGGGTGAAAGGAAGCAATAATCGGCATCTATTTGAATTTGTTGTACATAATGAATATTGTCATGTCTGCATATCAGGGTGCCCACTTAAAACATAAGATGCACGTTAAAAAGGCTGCCCCCATGTTCTTTAGGTACTGTGTGCATGGCTTTTTAAAGCAGCCCATAGATTATGCAGTTTTCTTTCCTTACACCACAGGGAGCCTTTCGCTTGTCGCATTAACAAAATCCAACAGACTGGTTGTACTCAAGTTGATTGATGGGTCGACTTTAGTACAATCAGCCTGCCCATAGATGGACTGAATCTTGGCCGGTCCCTACTGAACCAGCCGGGACTCATTCCATCCATGGCCATCTATTAAGAGATTGAACACATAAGGGGTATTAGAGTAACACCTAACAAATCCAAAAGAACAGTGAACTCAAGGAGTACATCGGAATATTCATCACATCTTGGTAAAACCCATAAATTCATCATATATAGCTCCAAGCTAAACAGGACTGTGGCTGAAAATTCAGAGAGAATTAGTACATCAGTAGGTCATATGGAAAAGAAACCTGTAAGTGGTTTAGTGATTACCGATATGGCTCAGTTTTTGTTTTTCTCATTTCCTTCTCTTTTTTGGTCAAGGGCACCCGCTTCCATAGCATACTCCAATCCCATGCTCCTCTAGCATACCCATCTTCATCACCTCCCCCTTGTGGTAATAAATGATAATTGTTGCCATCTATGACATCTATCAGAGGTACAGTGCATGCGGTTCTATTCCAGTTGTGATGATGCGGGATGGAGAAGGGGTTGACACGGAGGACACACATAACAGAAAGAATGAAAACAGGGAAAGGGGATAAAAAAAAATGGAAAAAATGTTTAGACAAACATGGAAATTAAAGATAAAACCACACTCTTTACCAATAAGGTTCAGTTTTATGCTTTCGTTTGGCCTTTTCTCTGTCACTTAATGGAATTCGTTTCCATAACATGCTCCAGTCCCAGGCCCCTCGAGCAAAACCATCACTATCCCCACCTTGCTGTGGCTCGATGGTATAAACATTGCCATCAATGTAATCTATTAGAGGAACAGTACAAGTAGTTCTGCCAGGATTCCAGGGAGGGAAAAAAATAAAACATTTACAACAAGAACAGTACAAAAAAAAAAAAAAAAAAGCTTTGTAATTAGGCAGTACATAACAAGATTAAGCAATAAACATATCATTTAGCAGAAATCAACATTTTTAATATAAAAGGCTAAGTGCACTTCCTGACTGCTTCACAAATGTAGCTGAATATTTCCCAAATGAGGCTCTGTAGAGATCGGTGTTAATATATTGGTGTATATATATATATATACACACACACATACTGCTCAAAATATTTAAAGGAACACTTCTTAATCAGAGTATAGCATTCAAGTCAATTAAACTCCTGGGATATTAATCTGATCAGTTAAGTAGCAGAGGGGGTTGTTCATTTCAGCTGCTTTGATGTTAATGAAATTAACAGTTGCACTCGGTTGGCAATAATGAGACAACCTCCAAAACAGGAGTGGTTTTTACAGGTGGGGGGAACTGACTTTTTTCCCTACTCATCTTTTCTGGCCGTTTTTCACTAGTTTAGCATTTGGCTAGGGTCAGTGTCACTACTGGTAGCATGAAGTGGTACGTGGACCCTATACAGGTTGCACAGGCATTCCAGCTCTTTAAGGATGTAACATCAATACGTGCCATTGCCAGAAGGTTTGCTGTGTTTCCCAGCACAGTCTCAAGAGCATGGAGGAGATTCCAGGAGACAGGCAGTTACTCTAGGAGAGCTGGACAGGGCCGTAGAAGGTCCTTAACCCATCAGCAGGACCGGTATCTGCTTCTTTGTGCAAGGAGGAACAGGATGAGCACTGCCAGAGCCCTACAAAATTACCTCTAGAAGGCCACTGGTGTGAATGTCTGTGACCAAACAATCAGAAACAGACTTCATGAGGGTGGCCTGAGGGCCCTGCGTCCTCTAGTGGGCCCTGTTGCTCACTGCCCAGCACCTTGGAACTCGATCAGCATTGGCCACTGAACACCAGAATTGACAGGTCCGCCACTGGTGCCCTGTGTGCTTTTCACAGATAAGAGCAGGTTCACCCTGAGCACATGTGATAGACGTGAAAGGGTCTGGAGAAACCGTGGATAACGTTATATTGCCTGTAAAATTGTTCAGCGTGACTGGTTTTGGTGGTGGGTCAGTGATGGTCTGGGGAGGCATATCCATGGAGGGACGTACAGACCTCTACAGGCTACGCAATGGCACCCTGACTGCCATTATGTTTCGGGATGAAATCCTTGGACCCGTTGACAGACCCTATGCTGGTGCAGTGGGTCCTGGGTTCCTTCTGGTGCACGACAATGCCCGGCCTCATGTGGTGAGAGTATGCAGCCAATTCCTGAAGGAGGAAGGAATTCATACCATTGAATGTCCTCCATGCTCTCCTGACCTAAATCCAATAGAACACCTCTTGGAACCACCATTATGTTTTGGTCCATCTGTTGCCACCAGGTTGCATCTCAGTCTATTCAGGAGCTCAGTGATGCCTTGGTCCAGATCTGAGAGGACACCATCCGTTGTCTGATTAGGACCATGCCCCGACATTGTCAGGCATGCATACAAGCACGTGGGGACCATACAAACTACTGACCACCATTCTGAGTTGCTGCAATGAAATTTCAGCAAAATGGACTAGCCTGCTGCATCATTTTTTCACTTTGGTTTTTGGTGTGTCTTTGAATTAAGCCCTCTGTAGGTTTCCATCCAACGAGATGGCACCCTTTTGTTCCTAACACATTACCAAGTCCATCAGTATAGATATCCAGCATGATATTTTTCCCTGTTGACATCTGATGTGTTTTCAAAGTGTTCCTTTAAATTTTTTGAGCAGTGTATTTTGCTGGCAGTCTTCTTGGGTATATCTTGAAGCATTGGGTATACAATTTATATGTATGAAATTGTTGTTTTTTTTACACATTGTTTTGTTACATGTGACACTTATTGGACTGATGTCCAATTATCCTTTTGGACATCAGTCCGTCAAATGGACAAGCCTGCTGCATCATTTCTTCACTTTGATTTTCGGGGTGTCTTTGAATTCAGCCCTCTGTAGGTTGATAATTTTCATTTCGATAAAACAATGTCGCATTCTTTCGCCCCTAACACATTACCCAGTCCATACCAGTATAGAAATCCAGCATGAGATTTTTTTCCACATTGAGATCTGATGTGCTTTCAAAGTGTTCCTTTAATTTTTTTGAGCAGTATATATCTATATACATATACATATACATATACACACACACACACACAGCATTTATAAATATATATGCTAGGAAATACTACACGGTTCACAAGTGGTTTGTGGTATGGGTCTGAATCACAGGAATTGTGGCTTCTAAGACCACCACTGTAGCCTCTGTGCATACTGCGGCACTATTTGGCAGTTTGATGAACATTAGGTGACCATACCCATCATAAAACAATGATTTTACAATACCAACTTGTATTTTAGGTGTCCCTTTAAGAACAAGCCTGTGCTACAGCAGAAATGATGTGGTGTAACAAGAGTGCAGAGAAAGCATTTATGTGGAAGGTCTTTCATTTAGTTAGTTGTCATAACTGTGTGAGGAAATAGACTTCCACACCAATTTTAGCTATGCATGCTTATTCAACGGTAATGAAAAAGTACCAAAAAACTAAGCCAAAGGGAAATCGGCTCACATCCATGTGAATAAAACATTTCTGGGAAACTTGCAGCAAACATTGTAATGGTAATCAAATCTCGCCTGAAAAACTAGAATAAAATTCACAGCTATAATGGAAGTGTACCGGTTCCAGTTTATAAACTATTCTTGTTTGGCTTATTAAAGTGTTGATTTTAATATATTCTACAGCTATGTATCAATTTTATGTTCAGGCTTGTGCTGTGTGAATGTTAATGTTAGCAAGTCTTTATTTGTGTCAGACAGCAGCACCTTTGATCTGGGTCTATTTCTGTGCTTTAGGCGCACTTTAGGGCACCTGCACCTAAAGCTCAAAGAAAGTTCTAGTTTGTTGCTTAAAATGGCTCCATGTTCATCTATCGATATATCTATCTTCCGATAAAATCCTGCTTGCTGGGTCCTCAGTGCACTTGCCATGGGATACATTGCATGACATATAAAACCCATTACACATGATATTAATGGACATGATCAGAATGTGTTGCTTAAAGTGTTTGTAAACCTCAGATAAGAAATCTGAACAGAGCAAATGTGATGGAACCGACCCACAGTGTGCCTGTGTGTTTCCCTCAGTATACCGTTTCCTCCAACCTTGAACATAGCACGGACTGTACCATCTGTCAGCCGGTAAAAGATGGCAGTCCTTTAAAGGAGCCTAAGAAGAAATCCCAGGAGGTGGCCCACCCCCCCCCCCCCCGGCCTGAACTATGGAGGGTGGCCAAAATGATATGGTGAACCTGGCTCACGTGCTGTTTGTCCACTTCGTCCAGGCCACCACCTGCAAGGGGACATTAAAAATTTTTTTAGGAACTATGCAACCACCTGGAGCTGAAACCACAGGACTTTTGCTCCTTCTACCCCAAACTCAAGTCCAAACTTAACTACTGGGAGGTCAAAGCCCTGTGGTCGAAATTGGACAAGCAGGGGTCACAAAAGGACTACAAGAAGGGCAAAGCCTGCAGCAAGACCAAGTGTTTGATTATTGGTGTGGGGCCATGCGGTCTGCGTACTGTCATCGAGCTCTGCTTTCCTTGAGGCCAGTGTGGTGGTGGTAGAAAAGAGGGATGTCTTTTCACGAAACAATGTCCTTCATTTGTGGCCCTTCACAATCCATGACCTGCGGGGCCTGGGAGCCCAGAAATTCTATGGCAAGTCCTGCACTGGCGCCACTGATCATATCAGTATTTTGCCAGCTGCGGCTCATACTTCTGAAAGCGTCGCCTATCCTGGGAATTGAGGTTCATATCAATGTTGAGTTCCAGGGGTTGGTTGAACCACAAGAAGATCAAGAGAATGAGCATTCGGGCTGATGGGCCACAGTATTTCCCAAAGGTCACCCAGTGTCTCAGTTTGATTTTGAGGTCATCATCGGCAAGGATGGCAGGAGAAACATGTCAGCAGGTTTCTGCAGGAAGGAGTTTCGTGGGAATTTCATTAACCGCCACACGTCAGCAGAGGCAAAAGGTGGAGGAAATAAGCGGCGTGGCCATCTTCAACCAGAAATTCTTTCAGCAGTTTCGGGAGGCCACGGGTATCGATTTGGAAAACATTGTCTATTACAAGGATGACATACACTACTTTGTCTTGACAGCTAAGAAGCAGAGCTTGCTGGAGAAAGGAGACATCCTACAGGATTATGCCGACACAGAGATGCTGCTGTCACATGCCAACGTGGACCAGGAGGCAGTGAGGAATTATGCCACAGAGGCTGCTCACTGCTCCACCAATCAGTAGCTGCCCAACCTCAATCATTATGGGCAGCTGAACGTAGCTATGTTCGATTTCACCTGCAAGTATGCCTCAGAGAATGCCGCACTGGTACAGGAGAGGACTAGTCATCTACTGCTTGTGGCACTGGTGGGCGTTCTAGAGCCTTTTTGGCCGATGGGAATGGGCATCGCTCAAGGTTTCCTGGCTGCCATGGATTTGGCCTGGATAGTACGCAGCTGGGCACAAGGAACCAGTCAGTTGGAAGTGCTGGCAAAGAGGGAGAGTATTTATAGGCTCCTTCCCCAGACTACACCAGAAAATGTCAGCAAAAACTTCAGCCAGTACAGCGTTGACCCAACCACCTGTTATCCCAACTTCAACCTGCAGTTTCTATGACTCAGCCAGGTGTGACACTTGTACAACACAACAGAATTGAAGGATGTTAACTTGGAAATAAGCAATCGTGTTAATGCACAAAGAACACCAAAACTCAGCAGAAAGGAGTCGGTGGCTTGCTCCAGTAAGCTGTTGGGATGGTGTCAGAAGCAGACTGAAGGTTACGCCGGAATCAACGCTACAGACTTAACAATGTCCTGGAAAAGCGGCCTTTCGTTCTGTGCCATTATCCACCGCTATCACCCGGAGCTCATAGATTTTAAATGGAAGAGTGGGATGTGGAGAAGAATAACCAGCTGGAATTCGATAATCCCAGTGCGGGAGCTGGGTATCTCTCCCATCATGACCGGGAAGGAGATGGCATCTGTCTGGGAACCAGACAAGCTTTCCATGGTGGTTTACCTCAGCCAGTTCTATGAAATGTTCACGGAGACCTCTGGATCCTACAATGCTGATCCAAATGCAGACGAGAAGGCTGCTCTCCTTGCCACTGCCAAATCTCCCATCTCCTTCCTCAGCAAGCTGGGTCAGACAATCTCTCGGAAGCGTACTTCTGAGGACAAGAAGGAAAAAGATGTGGACAGTTCTAGGAGGAGGCAGAAGACGAGCAAATCTGAAGAGAGGAATGCCCTTCCCAACTGAACAATGGGACAGACATGCTTAGCAGAAAACACATAACACCTCAATTCACGGACAGTCTGTTACTGGTGGTCGCCTGCTATTGTCTCCTACATGGAAGAACATGGAACAGAGGCTAATGTGACCAGATCTTTCGATGAACATGTATAGTTCAGAATCAAACAAACCAGGAATAGTCTTCATATATTTCCTGAGAGATATTGTAGATAAATATTACTGTCCCATTTGAAGTAATCCAAACCATATTCTCAGGGTCCTATTAAGTAGTTGTCCATGATTTTCTCAGTCACCCTGTGCCCCTAATAGACACAGGGTGACTTACACGTAAGAGGGACATAGGGAGCTGAGACAGGAATTTCCCAACCTCTCTAAGGTAAGCTGGTTTCCATGGGCCCCCCAACCAAAGTGACTCCTATTACAGCACATATTTCTATAGTATTTACTTGCCTCTCAAAGCACAAAGTTGTATTTCTTTCTGCTGTCTAGTTCCTCTGCTATCAGCATGAATCAGTTCTGACAAGTTTTCCTGACACCAAGAGAAAAATGGGGACAGGGGAGGGAGCTCCAGCTGATTGACAGCCTCAGCTCTGCTCCTGTGCACTGTGTGAAGGGAGGTGTGCCCCTTCCCTCCAATCAACTCTCAGAGTTCTTGTACAGTGTGCAACTCCCCCTGCTTTGTGAGTCCATGAAAACTACTTTTTATTTCTGAGTTTTACATGGATGTACAGGACAAATGGCTGTAAACAGGTACAACGTATGTAGAAAGATTTGTTTCAACTCTGTGTATCACCTGAAGCCAGTCACTTCACTGGGTATATGTAAGGGTTTACAACCACTTTAAGTAAGGTAGAGAAAAGCCAGCTCACCATCCTGGCTCTTTTGACTGGAAGAGCAGTGTATATCGAAGGCCTGAAAAGAGCAAACTAAAAATCCTATTTCTCAGAAAGGCAAAGTGTATTGTACATGTGTAATGGGAAAGATGCTTCTATGTATTGTAAAAAAGTGCAACATAATATATTTTGGAGCTATAAAATTCCAGGTAAGATACACTTACCTGCCACTTTATTAGGTACACCTATTTAATTGCTTGGTAACACAAATTGCTAATCAGCCAATCACATGGCAGCAACTCAATGCATTTGAGCATCTAGATGTTGTGAAGATGACTTGCTGAAGTTCAAACTGAGCATCAGAATGGGGAAGAAAGGGAATTTCAGTGACTTTGAATGTGGCATGGTTGTGGATGCCACACAGGCTGGTCTGAGTATTTCAAAAGCTGCTGATCTACTGGGATTTTCACACACAACTATCTCTAGAGTTTAAAGAGAATAGTCCCAAAAAGAGAAAATATCCAGTGAGCAGCAGTTGTGTGGAAGAAAATGCCTTGTTGATGTCAGAGCTCAGAGGAGAATGGGCAGTCTGGTTTGAGATGATAGAAAGACAACAGTAACTCAAATAACTACTCATTACAATCTGAACGCACAACATTGTAAACCTTGAAGCAGGTGGGCTACAGCAGCAAAGACCACACCGGGTGCCACCCCTATCAGTGAAGAACAGGAAACTAAGGCTACAATTCACATAGGCTCACCGAAATTGGACAACAGAATATTGGAAAATGTTGCCTGGTCCGAGGAGTCTTGATTTTAGCTGTGATATTCAGATGGTAGGGTCAGAATTTGGCGTAAACAACATGAAAGCATAAATCCATCCTGCCTTATATCAACAGTTCAGGTGGTGGTGATGTAATGGTGTGGGGGATTTTTTCTTGGCACACTTCGGGCCCGTTAGTACCAATTAAGCATTGTTTAAACGCCACAGCCTACCTGAGTATTGTTGCTGACCATGTCCATTCCTTTATGACTTCAGTGCACCCATCTTGTGATGGCTCCTTCCAGCAGGACAATGCACCATGTCACAAAGCTCAAATGATCTCAAACTGGTTTCTTGGACATGACAATGAGTTCACTGTACTCCAATGGCCTCCACAGTCACAAGATCTCAATCCAATAGAGCACCCTTGGGAAGGGTGGAATGGGAGATTTGCATCATGAATGAGCAGCCGGCAAATCTGCAGCAACTGCGAGATGCTATTTATGTCAATATGGACTAAAATCCCTGAGCAATGTTTCCAACACCTTGTTGAATCTATGCCATGAAGAATTAAGGAAGTTCTGAAGGCACAAGGGGGACCAACCCGGTACTAGCAAGGTGTATCTAGTAAAGTGGCTGATGAGTGTAAATCTTTTGAATATCCTCAAAATTTCAGTAATTCAATTCAAAAAGTAAAACTAATATTATATAGATTCATTACACACAAAGTTGTGTATTTCAAGCATTTCTTTCTTTTCATTTTGATGATTATGGCTTACAGCTAGTGAAAATCCAAAATCTAGTATTCCAGAAAATTAGAATATTACATAAGACCAATAAAAAAAGCATTTTTAATACAGAAATGTTGGCTTACTGAAAAGTATGTCCATGTACAGTATAGTATGCACTCAATACTTGGTCGGGGCTCCTTTTGCATGATTACTGCATCAATGCGGCGTGGCATGGAGGCGATTAGCCTGTGTAACAGCTGAGGTGGTATGGAAGCCCAGGTTGCTTTGATAGCGGCCTTAAACTCGTCTGCATTGTTGGGTCTGGTGTCTCATCGTCCTCTTGACAATACCCCACAGATTTTCTATGGGTTTTAGGTCAGACGAGTTTGCTGGCCAATCAAGCACAGTGATACCATAAACCAGGTATTGGTCATTTTGGCTGTGTGGGCACGTGCCAAGTCCTGTTGAACAACAAAATCAGCATCTCCATAAAGCTGGTCAGCTCTAGAATTTCCTGGTAGAGGGCTGCGCTGACTTTGGACTTGATAAAACACAATTTGTTTTTTTTTTTTTTGGACTTGATACAAGGAATGCGACAGTTGTACCACATGTCCTGGATACGTCTGTGTGGTGACTCTTGAAGCACTGACACCAGCCATAGTCCACTCCTTGTAAATCTCCCCCAAATTCTTGAATGTCTTTTGCCTCTAAAGGCTGTGGTTATCCCTGTTGCTTGTGCACATTTTTCTAGCACACTTTTTCCTTGCACTCAACCTTCCATTAATATGCTTGGATAGAGCACTCTGTGAACAGCCAGCTTCTTTAGCAAAGGCCTTTTGTGACTTGCCCTCCTTGTAGAGGATGTCAATGACTGTCTTCTTAACAACTGTCAAGTCAGTAGTCTTCCCCATGATTGTGTAACCTACTGAAAAGACCTTTTTAAATGCTCAGGAAACCGTTACGGGTGTTTTGAGTTAATTAGCTGATTAGAGTGTGATACCATGAGCCTACAATAATGACATTTTTCATAATGTTCTAATTTTCTGAGATACTGAGTTTTGGGTTTTTACTAGCTGTAAGCCATAACCATCAAAATAAGAAATATATCACTCTGTGTGTAATGAATCTATATAATATAGGAGTTTCACTTTTTGAATTGAATTACTGAAATTACTTTTTGATGATATTCAGATTTTTTAGATGCACCTGTATGCTCTTTAAATAAATTTTACTGTACAAGCAAAAAGTATCTAAATCATATCCCCCTCTGTAGCACTACAATGGTGGTCTACCCCACAATGGCCTTATAAGCAACCCTAAGGACTGTGACATTACCGCTGTCACACACAAGAAGATCTTTCATCTGATCTGTGAAACATGAAACATTGGCCAATGTACAAGAGAAATAAAAACTGGGTATGCAACACTAATGATATTGCCTCAACTTTGTACAGTGCCACACAAAATGTTGGTGCTATATCAGTAATAATGTGAAAAACCTTTAAAGTAAGAAAACCTTCCAGTAGGAAGCTTTACTAGAGTAAATGATGTACAGCAATGATAACCATGTAAAGCTCCTGACCCATGATAATGGCCTTATTACTGGCCTCTGCACATTAGAAGACAGAGCAGAACTCTGTGGAAAAGGCTTTTGCTCAGAACTGTCAGTCTAGCTATGTAATTTGCTGGGACTACACTGCCATGCTGCCTTGACTTGGAAGGAATTCTAAAATGAGAAAATCTGCCAGGTAATTTCAGGCGCTTCAAAAGGTGTACATACGGTGCTGACACAAATAAAGCCCGTCCTAAACCCATTTTTTAAAATGAACAACCAGTGTCAGCATTATGTGTGACAGTCATAGAATGCCTCTCAGCATCTCATTACATTTAATTACAGCTAATGCATTTCATTACATCTCTTTGTGGCCTAAACCTGCCACTGATGCACCCTGTTTACGGCAAGCCAACACAATTATTTCTAACAAACATTTACACTTTACCTGTCATGGGCTATGGGGGCTATTAATGGTGCATACCAATTAATTCCCACTTCACAGTGTGCATCTAGATAAATTAAAACCTGCAAAACATTACAAGGGTGAACACTGCATTATTCACTTGTTCATAACCATTAAAATACTTACTGGAAATCAGTACCCCCGTGTAATATACAGAGGGCTATCTAGCTTAATCAGGGTGAAAGCAAAGAGCAGTTATGATGTTCAAAGTGCATTAAAGTGAAACTATAGGAAAAACTTTTTTTTGTTTTCATTTTGGATAGAGCAAGGCATCTGTGTCCCATTGCAGAGATTTCCCTTCACTTCCGGTCCCATAACCAAACAGGAAGTCAGAGGAAATCCATGCAAATGAAGGAAATTCCTTGAGAACCCCCAGGTCACCAGAACTCCCCATTGAAAGATTATTTCTCTGTTACTTTTCCGGGGACAGCCCAAAATGTGAGATTTTCATTTAGTTTCACTGTCAGTGATAATGGTAAAGAGGACAAATAAAGAGGGTGAATCCCCTTAACAGGTGCACAGACAGCAAGAAAAACTGACAGGGGTTCTAATCACTCTATAAAAAAAAAAAAAAAAAAAAAAAAAAAAAAAAAAAAAAAAAAAAAAAGGGAATTGCCTTTAGTTACACTTTAAGTGTATAAAAGCGTAGGAAAAATTACCGGTATATATTGCAGCTTACCCAGTTACTGGATGTGGTTTTTAAGCTTTTTTCCTTTACTTACACCTGGTGATCCTGCCACTAACACATTTCCCAAAATAGGGAGACCATGCTCACTTACATTACAGTATATATAGAGAAGCAGGGTTGTCACCCTAGGGCAGGGCTATAAGACACATCCCCCTCCCCTTTATAACAGATGGAAGTGTTCTGCAGTACTCACATATATCTTGGAGCAATGTAACTTCATTAACAGAGCAGCACCGGAAAGATTTAGTACATACATGCACCATACATGTGCCAGTGCCAGTCCCAGCCATTGCAAAAGTGTCCACTTCAACCCCAAGCTAAGCTAAGTTCTAATGACTGGTGAGCTGTAATAGAATACATTTTTGGTTTGAATATTGCTTTGGGGTTTATTTATTGTAAACCCATTTGATTAGTTGATTGTATAACACTTAGCACATCATCACCTCTTTTTTTCACTTATTTAGTAAACTCAGTGAGGTCTAGCATAATATACAATTAATAACCTGGAGTATCCTTATGGGAGAAAGTGAGTAGATGGCTGTGCCCCCTTTAAAGACACTTAACATGATCTCCAAGATTGCAAGTAATGAAGAGTGCTTATATTTACAATTTGTCCCTGAAAATCTGACTACATGTATCATGGTCTAATAATGGGATACTAACCAAAGAGAATGGAACATAAATCGGGGAAAAAAGACCTCTATACTCAATAATTATCCACATTTAAATATTATTGCACATGCAGGTATTTGTGCTCAGAGGTGTTAATGTTGATGTCAAATTAGTTTTACTCATAGTCTTTTGACTAAAATTCCCTTTTAATCGACTAAAATCTCCAGTACATTTTAGTCGACTTAAATATAATGGGTTTAGTTAAATTGCAATCCATTATTTAATAATTTCTCTAGAAGTTCCAAACTCATTATATACTCCTCGAGCAAACATTTAATAACATGTTATTATTTATGGTATTAAGGTCTGAACATATACTACAGACCCATATAGATTTAGAAGTTGTGATATATAACCAGTGCTAACTTTGACATCAAATTTTGATTTTGTTTTAGTCATAGTCTAGACTAAAATGCCATTTTAATTTTAGTCATCTGAATTGTTTTAGTTTTAGTCGTATTTTAACTAAATTAAAAATATACAACTATAGATGTGAGCTGCAGACAATTGGGACTTCACATTTGTGCAGGCTGGGATGGGTGGTGTTCATGGCTCTGCAGGTTTTTACTACATGCTGTAAAAAACATACATGCGCCAGTCCCAGCCATAGCATCCCCAAGCTCTGTGCCTACTTCCAAGATAGACGGTATTCTATGCAGTCAGGCTGCATCTGACAGCAGACTAGCTGTAATTCTATTTACAATTTGAGGACAGGGGCTATATATATATATATATATATATATATATATATATCATTTTTTTCCTAACAAAAGTAAATTTGGCCCTTGAAGGGTAAATGCTTTAACTGTGGTCAGGCTGAGGATATTTAGGCTAGGTTCACACTGTGTGCGGAGCGGCTCGCAGCAGGCGGTCTGGTGCGTCCCTGTTCACTGTTTTAGGTCCAAATTTGGTCCGGATTTTTAGCCTGAATTCGGACCTGAAACAGACGCACAGGACCCTTCCGCAAACTGCTCTGCAGCAGTCCCGGAGCTGTGTGAACTGGCTCCATTGAGAGTCGGTCCCAGTTTTCTCAAACGGGAATAGGATGCGGAGCAACCCGCATCCAATTCGCACCAATGTGAACCAAGCCTCAGATTTTTACATATTTCAAACAAACAGGTAATGAGCCGATAAATTTTAGCATCTAGATCTACAAAGGTCAATGAAAACTTGTTTTATAGCGACCCTACCCAAATTGATACCCCTAAAAGAACAGTTTAAATACTTACCTGGTGCTTTCGCCATGAAGAACATTCCCTTCTTTTGAAAATTTCCTCCAAAGTCCACAAGGAAACTGACACTTGCCAAAAAGTGTGGGTCTTTTGGTTCTTCTACAACTCTCACTGGTTCCTCCTCCTGATTTACTTATTAATGCTGTATCCTGAAGTAGGGGGAGGTCAGAGAGAGGAACTCCAGTGAACTGTGGCGGACCCTTAAAACTGAATTCTGAGCAGTGCAGACTCTGGAGGATAATTTCTATTGAACAGCTTGGTGTCCAGTGGTGTAGGAAACAGGAAAGACATAAAACATTTACGCTGTTCTTTAAGAGGTATAGACTTGGAAAAAATTTAAATTTAATGATAGGATTGCTTTAAAATAAGCCCTCACTAACTTCTGTAGCTTCAGACACTATGGAGAAATTCATTCTGAAAATTCACAGCAGATATACTCGAACTGAAGATCATGGACCTGCAATCAAATAAGATTTCTTCTTTTAAATGAAGCAAGGAGTGGTTGCTCTTTGCTCCAATTTTTAAATATCAGCCCAAGTTTTCAACCATGGTTAGATGTATCATTAGAATTGTAAATGATGAAATCAGACTGTACATAACTCTGATATAATGGGAAACAGAAATAAAGTAGATTGTAGCTTTCCTAATACTGTGCTATCACAAGATTTCAATATCATTGCCACATACAATCAAGTGAAACAATTTACAATTCCGAAACATACGAAAAAAAAAAAAAAAAAAGGTTCAAATAAATTATTATTAGTCCAAAAATGTTCCTATAAAAGTTCCAAATGATAAAAAAAAAGGTTAAAACAAGATTCAGCTGTTAAAATAAATATTAATGCGCACTACATGCTTGAACTGTTAGCATAATTTGTTGTATGCCTATATCCCACCAGCTAAATAAATAGTTGGAATTTTATCATGATATGGAGGGGATGATTGCCAATTAAGGGGCATTTTTCTGGCTGTACTCTTCAAGTAAGCAAATTATATTGATACAAAATGTGGAATCACAGGCTGACTGGGTGCAGATTGATAACGTCACTAATTGTGGCACAGAGGAGACATATAAAAAGGCGTATTGGCTGGTATAGTGGCGGATGGCCAAGGACATTGATGGATGGTGAAAGGTGCGAACACTACTGCCGGCCTAGGGATGGTATGGACACACTCTAGCATTATATTGATTGATATAGTGGTATATGTCTCCTCGTGTTTAACAGGTGCGCACGTCTTGGCGTGTGGAGATGTCATGACATATGTCTGTTGAACAACCTATCTTGTTGTCCTTTTGATACCTATGTGCATATATCTATGGGTACATTTTTACATTTGTGGTATAATACTTCCTTATTTACTACACCGCATCTTGGATTATGCCTGTTTTTTATGCTATTACCCCAAATGTGTTTTAGGTTGGCTATTGGTGTTTTATGGTTCTTCCTGTTAAGAGTTGGCTTTAGATAATATTGCCTTATCATCCCTCCTATGCTTATCTTTTGGGCTAAGTAAGTAATATTATTTTATGGGAAACCTAACATAGGGTAATAGGGTAGTCAATGGATTACCCCAATATTATACTGTTTTTAGAAAGTCTGCCTGGTTTTAGCCAAGTATATATTATATCTTGCACCCTGTCGACTTTTCCTGCATAAGTCATTCGGCCATCATTACTGAAGCTCTCGAGTGGTTATGTAAGTCATGTTATGGGCACTGCATGCTATGGTTTGAAACATATTAGACCTATGTACAATGTATTTCTAAGTTTCTTTTTTTTTTTAATAGGATATATCTCTTTGCTGCCAAGGTAAAAAGGTTCTGAGGAAGCAACTTAATATGAAACGCGTTGACCTCTTGGATGTTGAGCAGAGACAATTTATTAAGATATATCATCCATATGTATTATGAGAGCAAATTTTCTGTTTTTATGTGAGTTTTTCAAATGTTTTCTAATAAACCTTGATGTTTTATATTATTGACATACGGCGATTCTTTTTCATTCTGGTACCAATAAAGTTCTACAAAACGTTTTCGTTCCTCTTGTTTATATTGATACGGGTGAGCTGTTCTTTGTAAAAAGGTTTTGAAAGAAAAGCCTCCAATGTAATAATAAATATTCCACACAGCAATTTTACATGGGTCCTTTAGGGCCTGTGACAATGGGTGTTTGTTTTGTTCATTTGGATTTCTTTTCCCCATGGTGGGAGGTGAATTGCACCAGAAACGTACCTATTAAATAATTTTAAGTGATCTTAAGGGCATCTCGGTCTGATTTCAAATTGATGCCAGCAACAAAAGCCACTTATATTGGACTTTAAAGTGGTTATAAACCCTCACTAATACCCAGTGAACAGCCTCAGGTGATACACAGAGATGAAACAAATCCTCCTTCTTAAGTTTTACTTATTTATCTGCAGTCTTCCCCTCTCTACACTTTTTTCAAAGTGCAGATCGTGTTAAAAATCTTTCTACATCTGTCAGCAGCACAGAGGAGGGAGCGGAGAGACTGCAGTAACAGTGTGTAAAAGCTGATTGGAACACACCCCCCTTCATACAGAAGAAGAACTGTGGTGTGAATAGACAAGCTCCGTTCTGAGCTCCCTCCCACCCCCACACAAATTTATCTCATGTGTCAGGAAAACTTGTCAGAAGTGACACATGCGGATAAGAAAGGAAAGAAGCACGTGAGAGAAGTGACAGTTAGAGCTTTGGAGAGAGATACGTAAACACTACAGATATATGTGCTTTGCTCAAATTCAATGACTGAGGTTTACAACCACTTTTAGCCCTGGCTCACACTGCACACCGCACGTGATTCACACAGGAAATGCACAGCATTCCTGTGCATATCACATTCCATTCTGTGCAGTGAGATTAGAGCCAATTCATTTTGAATGGCTCAAAATCGTACAGCATTTGCATAAAAGGTGTGGGCAGGTTTTTTTTTTTGTTTGCACTGAAACCAGATCTCATGGGTGTACACTCCAGTTCAAGCAAACTGCGTTTTGCGGTGTCGTTTAACTGACACCCACAGCAGATCGCATCAACACAGTGCGATTGCTATGCAGTACGGGAAACCTTCAGGAATCACTGCATTTACCGCACCGCATCAGTGTGAACCAGATCTTAAAGAATAACTCCATGTTTCAGTAAAGTAGTTAGTTTGGACTAAGGTGGTCCAAATAAACAATTTCCTTCACTAACACATTCAGCGGCTATCAGCCCTGTGTGAATTTTTTGCAGCTGTAGCTATATACAATATTGTGTTCTAGCGGCGAGGCGGGGAACTCCTGTCCCACTACCGGAACAAAATCCAGTAAGGCTGAGTGCTGCTCAACAATTCATAGGAAGCTTGCGTTTTTTGAGTGAATACAAAGCTTCCTCTAATTGGCTGAGGCAGACAATGCCATCACGATCTCCACCTCAGCCAATCAGAGAAAGCATTGTATTCATTCAGAAAATACAAGCTCCTGTGAATAGCTGAGTAGCACTTAAGACAGACTCGATTTTGTTCAGGGAGTGGGTCAGGAGGACCTCGTCCCGCTGCGAGAACACATTGATGTATATTGTATGTAGCTACAGCTGCATACAGTCCACACAAACACTATTTTTAAAGCTCCAGTTCACACTGATGCAGTGCAGGAAAGTCCCCGCTTGGTCCAAACTAAGTATTTAAAGATCAAACATGGCGTTAGGCCAATCATACACAGTGCAAATTTCTTTCCTGCAACAATGGGTTGAAGAAAAGAAATGTGCACATTTCTCCCATCAACACAGACAGTGCTGACAGGGGAATCCCTCCTGCTGAGCAATTGTCTGCTCCCGATGGGGGAGCGGGGGGAAGCTGTCCCCATCGGGAGAAGACTGTGATTATCGCTAGCGGCTATAGCAGCTGCTAGTGATAATCGTAAAATAATCCAGCAGGTTGGTTGTACCCAAGTCCAGCACGCTGGTTGTACCCAAGTTGATCGACCGATCAACTTGGTACATTCAGCCGCCCATTAACGGTTAGAATCTTGACCGGTTCGTGCTGAACCAGCCAAGATTCGAACTGTGCATTGTCGGCCTTAGGCCTTAACAGAAGGTCTTTCTCTCTACCGAAAAAAAAAATATATTTTTTTTAAATTATTTATTCTTAAACACTTACTGCAAAGTGACGTAGGGGTACGTCGGCAGACTTTGCGGTATTATACCGGGATGATGCCTCTAGCTAGAGGCACCATCCCCGTACCGTGGTCTACAGCCGACAGTCGGCTTTCCGTCGGTAACGACCGATTCGGCTCGGGAGCCGCTCGATCGTTACCCGGGTGACGTCCCCCCCCTCCCGCCGCCTTCTGTGACTTTGCCCGGGCCTCATGTCCCACCGGGAGTCCCGAGCACCCAGCCGGCGCGTCGTAAGCGGCTTCAATCGGGTCTCTGATGACGTAACCCGGAGGCGGCGTCCATGACGTCACTTCCGGGTTACTCTGCTGCAAAAGGCGGCAGATTTAAAAAACGGCTGTATGCAAAAATGCAGTTTTCGGCGTTTTGCATACATAAAAGTGTAGTGGAGGGGTCTAGGGTCTTTTAGACCCTCGATCCCTCCATAAAGAGTACCTGTCACTGCATATTGGTGTCACAAGGGATGTTTACATTGCTTGTGACAGCAATAAAAGTGATCAGATTTTTTTTTTTTTAAAAACCTGTAATAAAGTTAAAAAAAAAAATAAAATAAATAGGAAAAAAAATAAAAAATTTAACCGCCCCCGTCACCGCTAGCTCGCGCACGAAAAAAAACGTATACGGAAGTCGAGCCGCGAATGAAATCACTGTTCAACCACACATGTGAGGTATAGCCGCGATCGCCAGAGCGTGAGCAATAATTAAAAAAAAAGAGCTACACTCTAACTCTAAACTGGTAACCGTTAAAAAACTTTAAAGCGTCGCCTATTGAGATTTCTATTGACCGTAGTTTGTCGCCATTCCACGGGTGTGCGCAATTTTAAACCGTAACATGTTGGGTATCTATTTACTCGGCGTGACATCATCTTTCACAATATACAAAAAGAATGGGCTAACTTTACTGTTTAGTATTTTTTTAATGCAGTAAAATGTGATTTTTCGAATTTTTCCAAAAAAATGGCGGTTTAAAGACCGCTGCTCAAATACCGCGTGACAAAAAATATTTTAATGACCGACATTTTATTCTCCAGAGTCTTTGCTAAAAAAATATATATAATGTTTAGGGGTTCCAAGTAGTTTTCTAGGAAAAAAAACTTAACTTGTGAACAAAAAGTGTCCGAAATAGGGCTGGGGCTTAAGTGGTTAATTATGAACTTTATGTTACAATTCATTTCTGGTTGCACTTATTTTTCATTTACATTCCATGTGGATTCTTGTTTCACTTTATTGTATGTGGAGGTGGTATTGAAGTATTGTGATACCATTAATTGAAGAGATATATTTCTGTCATCCGCTCCGTGTGTCCGCATATCATCCCATCCGTTTGCGGATGATATGCGGACCTAATGTAAGTCTATGGGGATTGCGGATGTCAGCGGATGACACCGCTGACATCAGATTTTCCTTCCTTTCCGTTTTTTGAACGGAGGAAAAATAGGGTTCTGTTCCGTTCCAAAAAACGGAACAGAACTGAAAGGAAGGAAATCGGATGTCAGCGGATGGTATTCCGCTGACATCCGCAGTGCCATAGACTTACATTATGTCCGCAAATCATCCGCAAAAAAATAGGATGATTTTGCGGACATACGGAACGCCCGTGTGAAAGAGCCCATACAGTCTGCAGTCATGATTGGTTTCCTGTGTGTGTAGCAGTTGTAAAACTGAAAGTACAGAATAAGTGCGGACTTATGTTTGACCTGGTTTAACTGGAATGTTTTTAACATACAACTTGTAGTTCCCAGATCCTCGGATTATGGTGAGCATGGTAAAGCATCCCTTCTTACCTGTCCTAGTTTAGCTTTCTGTGCACCAATGCTTCTAGCTTGAATCAGACCTTCCCTACGTTCATTTCTAAAGACCTTAACCAGGCCATTCCATTGTTTGATATATTCCTCCAACCTTCCCTTTAAATGATCTGAAAGAAAAAGACACACACAGGAGCAAACGTCATTACATCACATGTCTGTATTTTTGTATCATGAAATGTGCCTGAAGCATGATATCCTTCTTTACAGCCAGGACAGCAGGCACAAGTCTGACAGGATAAACAACTGATTGTGTTGCACCGAGTAACGCCATTTGCATTGAGAGCTGATGAAATAATGCATCTGATAGCTTATTTGCAGAAGCTATGTTAATTTACATAATCCTCAGAGGATGCTTTAATAGCAAGAGACAACTCTATTCATTTCACAAGCGATATGCTAAGTGTGGTTTGACTGAGACAGCTAATGGCTGAATGGTTCAACTTTCCTGAGCTGTGCAGCATTGCAAGGAAAGAATCAGCAGACTGCTGAGTATCAACACCAGCCAGACCTAGCCGGTCACACAAGGGAAGGCCTGCCTGCACACACATTACACTGCATTCAAGCAATACCATTCAGCTCAAACGCTGTTTAGATTTTAGCTGTACTACTTATTTTGCATTGTAAAGGCTCTGCGTGAATACAGTAACTATGTAGCCAATATGTACAGTATGTAATTTAACTGAGAATCATTAACTAGAACCTTATAAGGGGTGGAATTCCCAATCCTCTCCACTTCTCCAATGTGAAAGAAGGACTCCTTTTAGGTCAAAGTGTGTAAGCAGAGGACACTTTCCAATACTCTAAGGGTCCTTTCACACGGGCTTTCCGACCGGCGGATTCAGTTTTGCTCAGCGGGGGATTGATCTGCCGTTCCCCACTGAGCAGGCGGATGACAGCTCCTTCTCCGTTTACTTTGCAGAGACAGACCTGTCAGATCCCCCTCTCCTCTATGGGAGATCAGATGAAAATGTTTTTCATCTGATCCCATCTGATCTGATCCTTCAGACAGATGGAAAATAGGGTTTCAATCCGTTTGGATTTCAAGGACAGGATCTGATCGGAGAGCAGCAGGTTCCAGCAGACATCCGCTGCTCAATAGGGGTGCATGGAGGATCCAAACTGGTCTGCCTGAAAAACTGACAGGCGGACCTGATCGAAAAGCCAGTGTGAAAGGGGCCTAAGTCATGTACATTGAAAATAATTTGTAGGTTAAAGCAATACTAAGAGTCGGTTCACACTAAGGCGACACGACTCCTTACTACTTTGGGGGCGACTTGTGCATTACCATGCACCACGACTTCGGAGCGACTTGCAGGGACTTCACATAAAGGAAGTCTATGCAAGTCACTCTGAGGTCGCCCCGAAGTAGTACAGGACCCTTTTTCTAAGTCGGAGCGACTTGTGTCGCTCCTATTAGAACGGGTCCTGTAGCGGTCAATGGACCGCGACTTGTCAGGCTGACAAGTCGCCTGACAAGTAGCGGCAGTGTGGACCGGCTCTTAAGGTTATTTATTTTTTTAAATAACAAAATGTTTTACTCGTCACAGTTTTGTGCAGTGGTTTTGCACAGAGCAGCCCCGATCCTCTTCTTCTTGGGTTTCCCACCAGTGCTCCAGGCGCTTGTCTCCTGCCTAGTGCCCCCAAAGCAAGCAGCTTGCTATGGGGGCACCCAAGCAGGCTCGTTCCCATCTGCTGCTCTGTGTGTCCATTCACACACAGAGCACGGCTCGGCCCTACTCTCACCTAATTGTCTCACTGGCTTTGACTGACAGCAGAGGAAGCCAATAGCTACCAGGAGAGACCCGGAAGAGCTGAGGCTCTCATGCACATTGCTGGATCGAGATGGGGCTCAGGTAAATATTGGGGGAGCCACTGCACACAGAAGGTTTTTTACCTTTATGCATAGAATACGTTGACAATCACTTTAACCCACTAATGCCTTTTTTTATTACTAACACTTGAAATTGACAAATGACATAATTTTGATGCTGGATTAACTTTTTGTACAATATAACACCTCTGCAAGTTAAATAGAACATGTATTTATAAATATCTATACATCAGACTGACAAGAGGGACAGGTGAGGAGAACAGAGGGAGAGAGGGCTCGAGAAGAAAGACTGTTTCTCCAAATAAAAGTAAGAGTTGGAAGTTAAAGTGATAGTAAAGTCTTAATTGGAATGGAAAAGCACAGATAGATCCCCATCCTCCTCTTCTAGGTTCCTCCGCCGGAGCTCCTGACCCTCTACTCTTTTCTGTGCACCCCAATAGGAAGTAGGGATCGACGGATTATCGGTGGGGCCAAATATCGGAGGCCAATGTTCACCTTTTTTGAAGTATCGGTATCAGCCACAAACTTGCTGGTATGGCCGATATTGCTTCAAGTGGTTGTACTGGAGTGAAGCCTGCAGCTACAGAAATCACCCTGGTACAGTTTTTTTTAGAGCGGACGGTCAGCTTTCTTGTAATAACAACCAATGCGGCTAAGCAGCCGCTCGGCTATTACAAGCAGCGGGAGGGGACGTCCCCCCCACTCCCGCCGGGGTCTCCCCTCCCACCAGGAGGTCCGAGCGACCAGCCGGCACATACGCTAGCTGGCCGAAGACCCGAACAAAGCCAGAATCAGCTTTGATCGGGTCTCCGATGTAGTAACCCAGAAGCAATGTCATGACATCTCTTCCAGTTACTGGAGCTTTAAAGAGCCAGATTTAAAAAAAAAAAATGACAGTATTCAAAACAGCCAAACTTGGCTTTTTGAATGCTTTCAAGTGCAGAGAAGGGATTTGGGGTCTTACAGAACCCTGATTCCTCCATAAAGAGTACCTGTCACTGCTTATTACTGTCACAAGGGATGTTTACATTCCTTGTGACAGCAATAAAAGTGATCAAAAAAAAATTAAAAGGACAGTGTAAGTGTAAAAAAAATAAAAATGTGCAGAATATCGGCTATCGGGCTGAAGGGTGGCCAGAAAATCAGTATCGGGCCTGAAAAAAACAATATCGGACGATCCCTAATAGGAAGCCACTTCCAATGGAGGGAGAACGTGTGGGCTTGATCCTGAGCCACGCTGCCTGTATCCATAGACACACAGAGGGGGAAAAAATCTTTAGGCTTTAGAACCACTTTAAGCATCCCTATAAAACAAGGTGAGGTTATAACTATTTATATTATTTTTAGAAAATATTTGCTTTTTACAAAGTAATTTATGTTAAGAGCAGGCCATTCTTTTGGTAAGGTGTTCATAATTTTGTTTCCTATCCGTGGTTTAGTTTAGTCAACCTAAGACCGAAGCAGAGAGTTGTACATGGCTGTTAAAGGTATTGGAGGTTGTTTTTATTTTTCTTTAGCGATGTATTTTATGTCCTTCAGCTTTTCAGGACTCACCTTTGTTACTGTAGTCGTCTATCATGACAATCTCAGCTAGGTATTTCCTAGGGGTCCTTTTGATAACACTGTGAACAGTCCTCATGAGTGTAGACCAGCCTTCATTATGGAAGACAATGATCACACTAGATGTCAGGAGGTTTTCATCATAATTCCAGTACTTGCACCTACAAATAACAAATGTACATGATCAGTGAAAGCTAAAGTATAGCTATTTAATACAATATTTCATATGAACACATTGCGATCACCATCCTTAAATGAATTCTCTAAAGGAATTAAGGAGGCATGTTATGAAAATTTAACCTTACTAAACCCAGGAATGCTGCATTCACTTTTCCTGGTCTCCCACAGTTCAAAGAACATAGAAATGCAATCATTTTTGTAAATATAAACCGATAAATACCTTTTCTCATTAGCAGTATACAATGCACCTGAAAAGTATTCACAGCGTTTCACTTTTTCCACATTTTGTTATGTTAGAGCCTTATTCCAAAATCGATTAAATTCATTAATTTCCTCAAAATACTACAAACAATACCCAACAATGACAAAACGCAAGACGTTTGTTTGAGATCTTTGCAAATTTATTTAAAAAAAAAAAAAAAAATCCCATGTACACAAGTATTCACAGCCTTTGCCATGGCACTCAAAATTGAGCTCAGGTGCATCCTATTTCCACTGATCATCTTTGAGATGTTTCTTCAACTTGATTGGAGTCCACCTGTAGTAAATTGAGTTGACTGGGCAGAATTTGGAAAGACACACACCTGTCTATATAAGGTCCCAGAGTTGTACATGTCAGAGCAAAAAACAAGTCATGAAGTCTAAGGAATGGTCTGTAGACCTTCAAAACAGTATTGTATCAAGGTAGAGATCTGGGGAAGGGTGCAGAAAAATTTCTGCAGCATTGAAGGTCCCAATGAGCACAGTGGCCTCCATCATCCATAAATGGAAGAAGTTTGGAACCACCAGTACTCTTCCTAGAGCGGGCCACCCGGCCAAACTGAGCGATCGTGAGAGAAGGGTCTTAGTCAGGGAGGTGACCAAGAACCCAATAGTCACTCTGACAATGCTCTAGCATTTCTCTGTGGAGAGAGGAGAACCTCCCAGAAGAGCAACCATCTCTGCAGCACTGCCAATCAGGCCTGTATGGTAAAGTGGCCAGACAGAAGCCACTCCTCGGTAAAAGGCACATGACAGCCTGCCTGGAGTTTGCCAAAAGGCACCTGAAGGACCCTCAGACCATGAGAAACAAAATTCTCTGGTCTGATGAAACAAAGATTGAACTCTTTGGCCTGAATGGCAAGCGTCATGTCTGGGGGAAACTAGGCACCACTCATCACCTGGCCAATACCATCTCTACAGTGAAGCATGGTGGTGGCAGCATTATATTATGCTGTGGGGATGTTTTTCAGCGGCAGGAACTGGGAGACGAGTAAGGATCGAGGAAAAGATGAATGCAGCAACGTACAGAGACATCCTTAATGAAAACCTGTTCCCGAGCGCTCTGGATCTCAGACTGGGGTGAAGGTTCATCTTCCAACAGGACAATGACCCTAAGCACACAGCCAAGAAAACAAAATACATTTGGGAAGAAGGCTGTAACATAACAAAATGTGGAAAAGTGAAGCGCTTGTGAATACTGTCCGGATGCACTGTATGGCAGTCTTAGGACTTCTATCAGTGTCTGGTCTGCACTGCCCCTTTTAGCCAAATCCGGGGCAATTTCGGTCTTCCAAGCTTTATGGAGCAGCCAGTGCACATGCACTTCCACTTATTTATTTTAATTTATTTTTCTCCACTGTTTGTCATGCTTTCACTTTTGTGTGTATGCTTTTCTCTTTCTCACTAAAATAAAGGGCGTGAGTCCTCGGGTGTACCCTGATGTCGGGGGGGGAGTGTGGCCCTCTGGCTCCTCTTCTGCCCTTGGATGGGCGGCTTGGCTGACCTAAAAGAACGGGGTCTGCCAGGTCTTATGGATAGGCAGATCAATGACGCCCTATGTCCCTGTCGAGAGCCTTGCGCCCCGGGGGATCAGGGATAGTTCCTATGCCTTTGGGGGTGGAAGGGGAAGGGGGGGTGGAGTAAAGCACACTCTTAAGTGCACTTTTTACTGTGTTTCAGGTTTTTGCCCCACGGGGATTTAAAAATAAATTTAAAATTTGTGTCTGGTTAAAGCTTGGACGAGGAGGCGTTTTCCTTCTCCCCTGACTATCCTATGATGCTGCATGACCCCTGACCCTCTGTCTGGAAAGTGCTGATTGGCCCTGTGCTGATCACATGCACCCTCCCAAGAAAATTTTTTTTAAATATCTAGCAATACACACCAAATTGAGCATGTGCAGAGTGACTTTAAAGGCTGTCTGATCAGGAGATTGGGGACAATAAAAGAAGGGGAGGATCAGAGAAGACAGGATCAAACAGCCTTTTTACACAATGCAGAGGATTACCCCTTCGGTTCCACAGTGAGTATAACAAGCATGCTTTACTGCATATATAAGATTGATTTTACTATTGTGGGTTTAGTAACGCTTTAGGCAGCACAGTGCTGATGAGCTCCTTTGGAAAATACCAGCTTCCTGGCCATTATATTTCTTACCTAACTTAAGGCCCCATGCACACAGGGCATAAGCTAACCTCTCCTAAACACCTTTTTTTCAGACACTTTTTTTTGCATAAAAAACGCTTGACAAGTGTAAACTCAGTTAGGCACATCAAGTGCTTGGGTGTTATTTCATTTTGTTGGCCAGAATTCTGGCTATTGAAATGAATGTGGACGTGGACACACAAGCCAACATGGAAGAATGTTTAGAGGAAGAAAAAAAAAAAAAAAAAATGCTAGTTGCACCTAAAAACGTTGTGTGCGCGCGCATGAGTCCTTAATGTTCTGAAAATACAAGTCTTACTCTGAATAACAAACAAGTTGATTTTCCAAAAACAAAGGATTCCAGTTTTTCTCTAGTAGCTCGGCATGCTAAACCAATGGCTACAATACATGAAGCAATGACTTCATTTGCAGAGATTTATCACACCAAGCCCTGAAGCTGAATGAGATAAATCCAATAGGTTCCTCCAACAACGCTAAGCAGCATGGGTGAAGAAATCTCCCTTATCCACTACTGGATTCAGACAACCAGCACCCACAGCTGTCTGAATACACAAACAGTGACTGTATCCGAGTGGTTGTAGTCACTATTCGGCCGACAATTTTCCATCAGGTTCCTACAGTTTTTAAGTTGGCAAATTTCAGCATTAATCGGCTGCAATTTGATTACTCTCCATGGCTTTCTTTTCTCCTCAAGGTGCAGTTTATGCACTCAGTCTCCTGTATATCCTCTTCTCATTAGTGCCCTGTATAGAGCACCTTGGAATGCTCCTGCCCTGCCTACTACATTCCAACACAAACAAATGGCCATCCAATCATAACCTGGGGTTGGTAACTGTTCACCGACTGCCCTGCCCTACTGCTACACTACATACCACTCACTGTCCTGCCGTGCCACTACATACCGCTCACTGTTCTGCCCTGCCAATACATGCCACTCACTGTCCTGCCCTGCCACTACATGCCGCTCACTGTCCTGCCACTACATGCCGCTCACTGTCCTGCCCTGTCACTGCATACCGCTCACTTTCCTGCCACTACATACCGCTCACTGTCCTGCCCTGCCACTACATACCGCTCACTGTCCTGCCCTGCCACTACATACCGCTCACTGTCCTGCCCTGCCACTACATACCGCTCACTTTCCTGCCCTGCCACTACATGCCGCTCACTGTCCTGCCCTGCCACTACATACCGCTCACGGTCCTGCCACTACATACCGCTCACTGTCCTGCCCTGCCAATACATGCCACTCACTGTCCTGCCCTGCCACTACATACCGCTCACTGTCCTGCCACTACATACTGCTCACTGTCCTGCCCTGCCACTACATGCCGCTCACTGTCCTGCCCTGCCACTACATACCGCTCACTGTCCTGCCACTACATACCGCTCACTGTCCTGCCCTGCCACTACATGCCACTCACTGTCCTGCCCTGCCACTACATACCGCTCACTGTCCTGCCACTACATACCGCTCACTGTCCTGCCCTGCCACTACATACCACTCACTGTCCTGCCCTGACACTACATACCACTCACTGTCCTGCCCTGCCACTACATACCACTCACTGTCCTGCCCCGCCACTACATACCGCTCACTGTCCTGCCCTGCCACTACATACCGCTCACTGTCCTGGCACTACATACCACTTATTGTCCTGTCCTGCCACTACATGCGGCTCACTACTCTACCTCTACGTCCTGCTCACTGCCATCCCCTGCAATTCGACACTGCCTTGCCTTACCACTTCACTCTACCCATTGTTCTGCCCTGCCACTACATACCGCTCACTGTCCTGCCCTGCCACTACATACCGCTCACTGTCCCGCCCTGCCACTACATACCGCTCACTGTTCCGCCCTGCCACGACATACCACTTATTGTACAGCCCTGCCACTACATACGGCTCACTCAGTGGTGGGATTCAGCCGGTTTGCACCGGTTCCATAGAACCGGTTACTAAGTTTCTGCAAGTTCGCAGAACCGGCTGTTCCCTCTGCGCGTCTAAGGATTATGAAAATTCGCTATTGTCACACGGATCCTCCTCCTGGCCAATCAGGGAGCGGGTCCTCCCGCTTCCTGATTGGCCGAAAGGCAAACCCTGTGCCATTGGACAAGGAGGCGGGAGGACTGAGGACTCAGAGACGCGGGAATCCGGGGACTGAAGAGAAGCTGCGTGACCGTCCGTGAGGTAAGTGCATGGGTCTCGCGGGGGGATCGTGGGCACTCTGCAATCATTGGGGGCAATGCTGTGGGCACTCTGCAATCATTGGGGGCAATGCTGTGGGCACTCTGCAATCATTGGGGGCAATTCTGTGGGCACTCTGCAATCATTGGGGGCAATGCTGTGGGCACTCTGCAATCATTGGGGGCAATGCTGTGGTCACTGTGCATTGAAAGGGGGCACGCTGGTCTCTCTGCATTGAAAGGGGGGCACGCTGGTCACTGTGCATTGAAAGGGGGGCACGCAGCGCTGGTCACTGAGCATTGAAAGGGGGGGCACGCTAGTCACTGTGCATTGAAAGGGGGCACGCTGGTCTCTCTGCATTGAAAGGGGGCACGCTGGTCACTGTGCATTGAAAGGGGGGCATGCTGGTCACTGTGCATTGAAAGGGGGGCACGCTGGTCACTGTGCATTGAAAGGGGGGCACGCTGGTCACTGTGCATTGAAAGGGGGCACGCTGGTAATTCTGCATTAAAAGGGGGCACGCTGGTCACTGTGCATTGAAAGGGGGCACGCTGGTCACTGTGCATTGAAAGGGGGCACGCTGGTCATTCTGCTGGGAAAGTCGGAACTGGTTACTAAAATTTTTGAATCCCACCACTGGGCTCACTGTCCTGCCCTGCCACTACATGTGGCTCACTACTCTAACCTCTACATACTGCTCACTGCCATCCCCTGCAATTCGACACTGCCTTGCCTTACCACTTCACTATACCCATTGTTCTGCCCTGCCACTACATACTGCTCATTGTCCAGAACTGCCACTACATACAGTTCACTGCCCTGCCCTATCGCTACGTACTGCTAACTGCCATCCACTGCAATTCCACACTACCCTGCCCTACCACTTCACTCTGCCCATTGTTCTAGCCCTGCCACTACCTACCGCTCACTGTCCTGCCCTGCCACTACATACTGCTCACTGTCCTGCCCTGCCACTACATACTGCTCACTGTCCTGCTCTGCCAATACATACTGCTAACTGTCCTGCCCTGCCACTACATTCTGCTCACTGTCCTGCCACTACATACTGCTCACTGTCCTGCCCTGCCACTACATAATGCTCACTGCCCTACCATGCCAATACATACTGCTCACTGCCCTGCCATGCCACTACATACTGCTCACTGCCCTGCCACAACATACTGCTCACTGCCCTGCCATGCCACTACATACCGCTCACGGCCCTGCCATGCCACTACATACCGCTCACGGCCCTGCCATGCCACTACATAACGCTCACTGCCCTGCCATGCAACTACATAATGCTCACTGCCCTGCCATGCCACTACATAACGCTCCCTGCCCTGCCATGCCACTACATACCGCTCACTGTTCTGCCATGACAGAAAGCCCATTCAAATCAATAGGCTGTCACACTAAAACTCTCAGATGTGAACAAAGCTTTAAGAAATTATTAGCATAGTTTTGACTGTTAAAGGACTCTCCTTGAAGAGTAGGAGGAGTCAGATCATCACTGCAGCACGACTATCCTTCATAATGAAGCACGATTGTTTCTACCTGAATAAATCTGAATGTGATCTTGTAAAAAAAATATTAAAATTTATATCTATTATTCAGAGATCCCTTTAAATATTAATACTGGATATGCTTGCTGCATTTATTATACATGTTACAGTACTAATAGGAGTATATGAGAAAAGTAATCTTTTATTTATATTCAATGGGTGTATATATATATATGAATATATTTAATGGCTATTCTGTACAAATATAGATAGAAAAACATATACATTTTCATTTCACTGTAGCAGGGAGTGGAGATAAAATATTAAACAGACTTTGGCACAATGAGAGTACTGCAGTACATAGATCCCATGTTACTGAGAATACACTACACACATTTATCTTACTTGTACACTTCCTGACAGTCTACACTCTGATATCTGCCTCCTTGTAGGATATGAAACATGACATTGAAGTGATTATGTACCATGAAATGCAGTCATAAAACTGCCGTTTTGGTTTTAGAATCTACCAAAATAAAACATGGACATCTGAGCCTGCATTCACACCAGAGCAGAATGTAATCAGCATATACCCAGGTAGTGGTATCCCCTCATTCTTAGATGTGGTGGCTGCATTTGTTTTCTTTATTTTAGGCTTTCTTTCTCCTATTTTCATCGATTGATCTGGCCAATAAGTACATTTTGCTTTTCAAAAGAACAAGCTCTTCTGCAGATGTAGCAGTTACAGGGATAGGACAAACCATTCAACACTGACAGGGGTGCTCACAATGACCAGCCCTTACTTATGTAAAACATTTATCCCAAGAGGAAACAGATCTATCTTCATCTTCTATCTATCTACATACTATTTGAGATAGTGATTACACTGCTCTATTTGTTATTGCACTTGGCACTTTATCTATGTTACTTATCATTTAGCGCTGATTATTTTTTATTTACATCACTTTGAACTGGTATCACTTTTAATTCCCTGGAAAGCAGGGAAAAAAACAAAACAAGGACGCTTAGGCCCCTTTCACACCTGTGCGACTTCAAAGTCGCGCGATTTACAGCGACTTTTGACTGGGCTTGTATGTCTTTGGCCTCAAAATCGTGCCAAAGTAGTGCAGGGACTCCTTTGAATTCGGTGCAACTTCAAGTCGCACTGATATGAATGGGGCTCATTGAAAATAATAGAAAACGACTTGTCATGCGATTTTGCGCTCCAAAATCGCGGGACAAGTCGCACTAGTGTGAAAGGGGCCTTAGTAAAAGTAGCACATACCACACACAGTAAACATTGGTAGGTACATATTTAACCCCTTAATCCCCCCTTCCCAGCCAGGGTCATTAGTACAGTTACAGTTTATAGTAGCAGCACTGATCACTGTATTAGTGTCATTATTAATGTCAGTGTCAGTTTACCCCCCCAGCCAGTGTCAGCTAATGTCAGATTGCCTGCCACACTATCACAGTCCCACTAGAAGTCGCTGATCACAACCATTACTAGTATATTTAAAAAGAAAAAAAATATTCCAGTATCTATACTAGACGCTATAACTTTTACGTAAACCAAATAATATACACTTATTGGTATTTTTTTGTTTTTTAACCAAAGACACGTAGCAGAATACATTTTGGCCTCAATTCATTGAGAAATTCGATTTTTTTTTTCTTTTAGATTTTTATTGGATATGTTTTACAGCAAAAGTAAAACATAATTGTTGTTTTTTTTTTTTTCCCAAAACCCAGTGGTGACCAAATACCACCAAAAGAAAGCTCTACTTGCATGAAAAAAAAAAAAAAAATATTTTGCGTACGGTGTTGCATGACTGCGCAAATTGCTATTTAAAGTAGTGCAGTGCCAAACAGCAAAAAATGCCCTGGTTATGAAGGGGGTAAAATCTTCCGGTGGTCAAGTGGTTAAATTGTTAAGAAAATACAGATTTATTTCTTATAGCGTTTGTTACCCCAACACTCCATATTCCTGATATGTGCCTGCTGTACCATGTACTTGCATGAGAAAGTATCCTGATCTCTTTGTATTGCTGCCTTCATGTAAAAACCCTGGCGTTCCTTCCAGTCCCTCCGCTTTCCTATTAAAACTGTCCACACTAAGCAGGAGAGCGCAGCACGGTCAGTCCTCTAGCTATGCTGGGAACTCTGTGTGCTCTCTTCCAATGATAAGACTTGTCCTGACATACCCCCACTGCACAGCCATTCACTGGGAAGCTCAGTGTGCTCATGTTGCTATTCTAGCCCCCCCCCCCTTAAGCTCTTATAGTACCGTTCATATCTGTGCAACTTCAAAGTAGCCCCTGCACTACCTTGGTCTGACTTTGATGCGACCTGAGGTCCATAGACCTCAATATTACACAGGCATTTCTTCAAGTCACGTCAAAGTCGCTGCAAAGCTGTGTGACTTTCAGAGCACACAAGTGTGAAAGGGGCCTTACAGCAATTTAGGAGATATGAAGAGAATTACAAACGTTCATTGGTGGATGGTTCTCTTCTTTGGTTAGAATGGTATTCCCACAGTCCCCCCCCCCCCTTTCCAATCCTGGGAGCTGGTCACCTAGGACAGCCTTTTTCAGTCCCGGTTCACACCACAGCGATGACAGACATTGCATGCGACTCGGAGCACACTGCTCTGAAAATCACATGCGATGTCAGTGTGATGCAAATTCAGCCATACAGATTGTATGGCTGAATTTGTATTGGATTAGGACCAAACATGCACGGGACCCTTTTTTGGGTCTGCAGCAGAATCAGATTGCATGTTGGTTCTCACCAATGCGATCCAATTTTCGTTCGAACCAACAGTTTGCACTGCGATATGCAAACTGATCTGGGGGTGTCGTTAACTTTGTATTGACACCCCCAGCGATTTGCATATGGCAGTGTGAACTGACTGTGATTTGAATGCAATGCGGGAACCCGCAGTGGATTTGCAGGGTTCCCGCATCACATATATGTAAACCAGGACTCAATCAGGGTGCCTTGAAGCTTCTTTAGGGGTGCCTTGGCAAAATGCCTAAAAATGTATTAAAAATTGTATACAAGCCAGCAGATAGGTGAAGCCTGCCTTTTAGTTACACAAAGCCACAGGTTTTCATTATGCACCATTACGACTTTCTAGACACTGGCATCCTAACAACCAATGATGCCATAAGTGGATAAGGAGGATGTCTGTCACCTCCACAGCATCCTTGTTTGACCCTCCTCTGCCTCTAGCCCTCAGCACTGGGATCACATTAGCTGACTGATGGAGAAAAATTGGGGGAGAAGAAAAACATGGGCACACTAGTCAGTACCAGTGTGCAAGAGTGTATTTGCTTTAGAAGAAAAAAAGCCCCTCTAACTTTGGGTGTCCTACGTGTGGATGTTGTTGTATTCTGTAAAACTATTAGAATGGTTTTTTACATTTTAGAATGGGGTGCCTCAAGACTTTCCATCATTTTAAAGGCTGCCTCAAGACTGTCCATAATTTTAAGGGTGCCCGAAGACCGCCCATAATTTTAAAGGCTGCCTCAAGACTGTCCATAATTTTAAAGGCTGCCTCAAGACTGTCCATAATTTTAAAGGCTGCCTCAAGACTGTCCATAGTTTTAAAGGCTGCCTCAAGACTGTCCATAGTTTTAAAGGCTGCCTCAAGACTGTCCATAATTTTAAAGGGTGCCTCCAGACTGTCCATAATTTTAAAGGGTGCCTCAAGACTTTCCATAATTTTAAAGGGTGCCTCAAGCCTGTCCATAATTTTAAAGGGTGCCTCAAGACTGTCCATAATTTTAAAGGCTGCCTCAAGACTGTCCATAATTTTAAAGGGTGCCTCAAGTCTTTCCATAAATTTAAAGGGTGCCTCAAGACTGTCCATAATTTTAAAGGGTGCCTCAAGACTGTCCATAATTTTAAAGGCTGCCTCAAGACTGTCCATAGTTTTAAAGGCTGTCTCAAGACTGTCCATCATTTTAAAGGGTGCCTCAAGTCTTTCCATAAGTTTAAAGGGTGCCTCAAGACTTTCCATAAGTTTAAAGGGTGCCTCAAGACTTTCCATAATTTTAAAGGGTGCCTCAAGACCGTCCGTAATTTTAAAGGCTGCCTTGAGATTTTCTGTAAGTTGAAAGGGTGCCTTGACTGAAAAATGCGTGAGAAACACTGATCTAGGACACCATGGCCTAACAAGCAGCGCCTGGACGGTGTGCCCCTTGCCAGTTACAGAGTGGCACATAAAATATTCACTAAAATATTCTAATTGTAGAAACTTCAACATTTCCCCCACTTTCTGAAACAAACCTCCAAAAAGCACCAAAAAACAGTATGCATATGGTAACATCCTTGTTGACAAATAAGCAGAATGTAGAAAACATTTGTCTCAATCATGCAGAGACGGTTAGAACTGAGAAGAGTGACTCAAAGCATGCTTGCACACTTCACGTCCCCTGACAAAGAGCAGAAAACATCTGCTCCAAGTTGTATTACTGAGAAGGGAGGAGGGGCGGCCGGAGGAAGCCAACAACCCATGCCTTCAATAGAGACAAGACAGACAGCAACAAATGTGGGATTCCTATAGTAGTCATAAAAGCCGAATCTTGTTCTCTCCTCCACCATCTGCAAGCACTCCAAAGAACAAGGTTTCCCTCAATGACTCCCGAGTTGGCTTTTAGCTGTAAAAATGCAAAGTGCAGCTCAGTCCAAGGAAAGAAACCAGGGCCCATCTCTGTAATTATTTCTACTGTGGGTGCACAAGCCTTCCAATGCTCCTCTGAACTCTTTTCCCAAAAGGGAAGCTGTCTTGGTTTGCATGTGACACGTTTTGCAATTTTCTTTTTTCTTTTTCACATAAAATAAAAAACGTAAAGAAGAGTCATCGAAATTTCATCATAAAAGCCACATACATTATGGGGACTAAGAACACTGTGCTTAGAACCCATTGGGGAAACTACCTTTGTGACAAAGCAGTTGATTCAGTCCAGCAATTTAGGGGCTACGATAAATAAATTAAAGGGATTAGTGCTGGGTTTAAAGAATTCTAATAGTAGGATCCTTTTGTGGATGTTCAGGTCTGAAAATTATAGTTATCTAGCTGTTTTTAGAACATTCTTTGTGTTAAAGTGGTTATAAACCTTAGACATGAAATATGAACAAAGCATATCCATCTATAGCAGTGATGGCGAACCCATGGCACCCGTGCCACAGCTGGCACGCAGAGCCCTCTCAGTAGGCACGCGAGGAAGAAGAGCGCACACCACTGACCGGCTAACCTTTACAAGATCAGCAGTTTTGTGGGGGTGCAATAGTGAGCAGGGCAAGTAGAAGTAAGCAAATAGGGGGGCTTTGGGATGCAGAGGTGAGTAGCTGGGTTGGGGTGCATTTACATATGAAGCATCCCTTGCTGCTCTTCTGAGAAGCAATCCACAGTGGATTAATTTTCAGACGGCAGTTGGCAGGTGACTGGGAGGCGATATATCACATTCCCACCCCCCGGTATTAACTCTCTGGCACTTTGAAACAGATAAGTTGGTTTTGTGTTGCAGTTTGGGCACTTGGGCTCGAAAAGGATCGCCATCACTGCTCTTTAGCGTGAACTTGTCTCAATCCAGAGCACCAAGTGTCATTTCTGTCTGCTGCTGTAATCCTTTGCAATAAGCATGAGTCACTTCTGATGAATTTTCCTGACACCAAGAGAAAAATGGTGACAGGAGGGACCTCCAGCTGATTGACAGCCTCAGATCTGTACCTGTGTGCCATGTGCCCCCTCCTTCCAATCAGCTCTCAGAGTTCTCCTTACAGATGCAACTTTAGCTCTCCACACCCTTCTTTTCAGAGCGGAGAGCTCCCGTGTAAATTCTGGTCATTGAATGGATGTAGAGAAGAGAAAACTGCAGATAAACAGGTACAACATATGTAGGAGGATTTGTTTCATCTCTGTGTGTCACCGGAGTCCAGTCACTTCACTGGGTATATGGAAGGGTTTACAACCACTTTAAGAGTATCCTAAGGTTAGGGGATCAGGACATGTCCTCCCTGTGCTGGCATGGGTTTCCTTCCACACTCCAAAGACATGCTGGAAGGTTATTGGTCCCTGTCCAAACTGACCCTAGTATGTGTACGTATGCATGTACTGTTTGTCAAGTGCTGAGTGAACTGAATGGCTATAAAAATACCTGTATAGCACTACTCCCTTGAGAGCTGCTGATTACGGGTTTCCCTGGGTTACCAATAGCAACAACATGACAGTTTGACATTTTCCCAAGTGTTTTAGCTCAGTCAAGAAACAGTCCAGTAGCTTTGGTTTTGGTGTTTTTATTTGGAACTTGGATAGGAGAAGGGAATGAGTGGGATACTCCAACTTTATACAACTATGCACAATTGGCTGGGACACCTTGAAAATGCTGAATAATGCTGAGTAACGCTAGTCAGGGCTAGGCCGCTGCTTCACTTTGCCCTCAGCTGTGAAGCATTAGTGAATGAGCTTTCTGAGGTAATCTGTACTGTACTGCTGAACAACTTCAGGGCCCTTCCTGGCACCCCCTTTGTTCCTATACTTCAGGGTCAACTACACGGCACCCCCTTTGCTGATAAACTTTTTGTGTGAGCTAGCTCCTTGATACGCTGACTTCTCTGGAGTGGTCCCCTTTCCTAGGCAGACCCTTAGGCAGATCTCCTGATACTCATGACACTGTTTTTCCCAAGATGATTCTGCCAGCAGCTCCACTTGTCAGTGCTCTGGATCCTCTGCAGCTCAGCTCCACACACCTGGTTCACTAGGCCGACCACCTGAACCACCTTCCTCACACCTACAGGAGGAGAGACAGCTGTCCACCTCCTCCTGGGACTTTGCTCCCCCCAAAAGACACCCTGTCTCATGCGCTCCCCGCTTTTATCCCCAATCCCATGATGCACCTCTCCAGGTGCCAACCCCCTGGGACAGTTACAAAAGCTTGTGTATCACTGGTCAGGTTTCCTCCACTGTCCAACAGGCCTCCCCATTGGACACAGTGGGGGGCACTCCCTCAGACCAGATGAATACACACTGAGTACAGAGAGCAGGCCTAACTAAAGATCAGGCTCCCCTGATAAGGCAGGAGCATTAGATGCCTTTACCTAGCACCTATCTAGGAGGGTGCTACACCTGTAATAAATAAATATGTAAGCCAGGTTGTTTCTTTTTTTTCCTCACTTTTTTGGCCAAAAACGTCTAATAAACATAACCAGCACAAGTACCCGGAGCTGAAACCTTTATGTACTGCAAAGGCTACAATATAGAAATGCAGACATAGGATCGACCCTTATAACTAAAACACCAAAATTCACTGGTAAATACAATTATAAAGTCTTCCTTACGAAGGAATGATAACTTTGCACTATGGAAAGGTTCTCATTTCAGAATACAAAGACCAGGCGATGTGCACTTCACTATTCAAAGGACAATCTGTAGTACAAGCTCATTCCTTGGACAGTTGCTGTGTACTGCATACACAAGGCTGTGAGGTTATGTAGAAAGGGAGCACATTGCTGAAGTCTGCCATCTGGTGGACACATTTATTTATGTCACAACATGCAAAACAGAATAGGAAGAACAAAGCATGCAGCATGAAATCACATGAATGTTGGTGGTATTCAATAACACTTTACAGACTTTGTAAATCTAGGCCACAATTCATCATTATGAGTAAAATCGTTAAGGTTTGGTGGTTGTTTAAATAGTTTTGCTCTGCAATACTGTATACCAGGGGTAATGAATTAAAATTCAAGGAGCTCCGTTCGCTAAAATTTTCATTGGGCCAAGGTCCGAATCTCAAGTCTGTGCACATTTTATGTTAGGGGCACTCTGATGGGCAGAACAAAATGTGCCCATCAGCGTGCCCCTTAGCATAACATTTGCCCATCAGCGTGACCCTTAACATAAAATAAGGGGCACGCTGATGGGCACATTTTATGTTAGGGGGCACTCTGATGGGCAAAACAAAACATTTAAATCAGTGTTGCTCTTAACATAAAATATGCCCATTAGCGTTGCTCTTAACATAAAATATGCCCATCAGAGTGCCCCTTAACATAAAATATGCCCATCAGCATGTCCCTTAGCATAAAATAAGGGGCACGCTGATGGGAACATTTTATGTCAAGGGAGCACTCTGTTGGGCACATTTTTCTTTTTCTTTTATGGGGCACTCTAATGAGCAGAACAAAATATGCCAAAATATGCCAGTCTGCACACTAAAGCTTGTGCAGCTATTCTCCCCTAAAATGTGCTCCACATACCTGCAGCCAAGAGCTGAGCCAAAAGCCGCGAACAGGGAGGCGGGCGTGCACATAGTGTCACGCCCTAGCTCGCTGCCCTCAGGAAGAGGGGGCGGGACGCGCACGTGACGTCGCGCCCCCTACTCGCGGCCCGACAGGACACCGGCTGCGAGTGAGCCGGGAGCCTGGAGCCGCAGTGAGGAGGGGACTGAAGGACTGAATACAGGTAACGGGCTCGTGGTCCGGGCGTTAGCATCGCGCGGGCCGCCAATGGACCACGGGCCGCCATTTAGTGACCGCTGCTGTATACTATAAGAAGTGACAACCAAATTTCAATAAAACTTCATCAATAGCTGTAAACCTGTAAGAAAAAAGTTTTTAAATGCATAGCCGTCCCACAGTTCCTGTCCTTGAAAACACACAAATTGATGTGGTCAGAAATGACACAAAAAGTGCCTATTAGCACATATTTATAACACTTTGTAGGACTTCTTACAGAATCTAACCTCATCTGAATAACAAACATTGGTGATACGTGGTTACTGCATGGGTACAGACCACCAATAAAACCAGATTCACTCACTCCAGTCCACTGTAAATTCAGTAGTGCCAACAAAGCAAGACTGTTTAATATCACAGTTTCTGTGAGAAAAAAAAAAGTGGAAAAACTGATTTGAACCTGTCACAAACTTGGGCACACACGTGTATGTATACAAACCCCATTCCAAAAAAGTTGGGACACTGTACAAATTGTGATTGAAAAAACAGATTGCAATGATGTGGGAGTTTCAAATTTCAATATTTTATTCAGAATACAACATGTATGACATATCAAATGTTTAAACTGAGAAAATGTATAATTTTAAGGGAAAAATAAGTTGATTTTAAATTTCATGACATCAACACATCTCAAAAAAGTTGGGACACAGCCATGTTTTCCACTGTGTGGCATCCCCTCTTCATTTTATAACAGTCTGCAAACTTCTGGGGACTGAGGAGACAAGTTGCTCAAGTTTAGGAATAGGAATGTTGTCCCATTCTTGTCTAATTCAGGCTTCTATTTGCTCAACTGTCTTAGGTCTTCTTTGTCGCATCTTCCTCTTTATGATGCGCCAAATGTTTTCTATGGGTGAAAGATCTGGACTGCAGGCTGGCCATTTCAGTAACCGGATCCTTCTTCTACGCAGCCATGATGTTGTAATTGATGCAGTATGTGGTCTGGCATTGTCATGTTGGAAAATGCAAGGTCTTCCCTGAAAGAGACGACGTCTAGATGGGAACATATGTTATTCTAGAACTTGGATATACCTTTCAGCATTGATGGTGCCTTTCCAAATGTGTAAGCTGCCCATGCCACATGCACTCATGCAACCCCATACCATCAGAGACGTAGGCTTCTGAATTGAGCGCTGAGAACAACTTGGGTTGTCCTTGTCCTCTTTAGTCTGGATTACATGGCGTCCCAGTTTTCCAAAAAGAACTTCAAATTTTGATTCGTCTGACCACAGAACAGTTTTCCACTTTGCCACAGTCCATTTTAAATGAGCCTCGGCCCAGAGAAAACGCCTGCGCTTCTGGATCATGTTTAGATATGTTTTTTTTTGGCCTATAGAGTTTTAGCCAACGGCGAATGGCACGGTGGATTGTGTTCACCAACAATGTTTTCTGGAAGTATTCCTGAGCCCATGTTGTGATTTCCATTACAGTAGCATTCCTGTATGTGATGCAGTGCCGTCTAAGGGCCCGAAGAATCACGGGCATCCAGTATGGTTTTCCGGCCTTGACCCTTACGCACAGAGATTGTTCCAGATTCTCTGAATCTTTGGATGATATTATGTACTGTAGATGATGATAACTTCAAACTCTTTGCAATTTTTCTCTGAGAAACTGGTTTCTGATATTGCTCCACTATTTTTCACCGCAGCATTGGGGGAATTGGGGATCCTCTGCCCATCTTGACTTCTGAGGGACACTGCCACTCTGAGAGGCTCTTTTTATACCCAATCATGTTGCCAATTGACCTAATAAGTTGCAAATTGGTCCTCCAGCTGTTCCTTATATGTACATTTAACTTTTCTGGCCTCTTATTGCTACCTGTCCCAACTTTTTTGGAATGTGTAGCTCTCATGAAATCCAAAATGAGCCAATATTTGGCATGACATTTCAAAATGTCTCACTTTCAACATTTGATATGTTATCTATATTATATTGTGAATAAAATATAAGATTATGAGATTTGTAAATTAATCCATTCCTTTTTTACTCACAATTTGTACAGTGTCCCAACTTTTTTTGGAATTGGGTTTGTGTATATATATTCTACCATTTCATGTGACAACACTGAAGAAATGACACTTTGCTACAATGTAAAGTAGTGAGTTTACAGCTTGTATAACAGTGTGCTGTCCCCTCAAAGTAACTCAACACAGCCATTTATGTCTAAACCGCTGGCAACAAAAGTGAGTACACCCCTAAGAGATAATGTCCAAATTGGGCACAAAGTGTCAATATTTTGTGAGGCCATCATTATTTTCCAGCACTGCCTTAACCCTTCTGGGCAAGGAGGTCACCAGAGCTTCACAGGTTACCACTGGAGTCCTCTTCCACTCCTCCATGACGACATCATGGAGCTGGTGGTTGTTAGAGACCTTGTGCTCCTCCACCTTCCATTTGAAGATGCCCCACAGATGCTCAATAGGGTTTAGGTCTGGAGACAAGCTTGGCCAGTCCATCACCTTTAGCTTCAGCTTCTTTAGCAAGGCAGTGATCGTCTTGGAGGTGTGTTTGGGGTCCTTATCATATTGGAATACTGCCCTGCGGCCCAGTCTCCGAAGGGAGGGGATCATGCTCTGCTTCAGTATGTCACAGTACATGTTGACATTCATGGTTCCCTCAATGAACTGTAGCTCCCCAGTGCCGGAAGCACTCATGCAGCCCCAGACTATGACACTTCCACCACCATGCATGACTGTAGGCAAGACACACTTGTCTTTGTACTCCTCATCCAGTTGCCGCGACACACGCTTGACACCATCTGAACCAAATAAGTTTATCTTGGTCTCATCAGACCACAGGACATGGTTTCAGTAATCCATGTTCTTAGCCTGCTTGTCTTCAGAAAACTGTTTGCGGGCTTTCTTGTGCATTATCTTTAGAAGAGGCTTCCTTCTGGGACTACAGCCATGCAGACCAATTTGATGCAGTGTGCGGCGTATGATCTGAGCAATGACAGGCTGACCCCCCCACCCTTCAACCTCTGCAACAGTGCTGGCAGCACTCATATGTCTATTTCCCAAAGACAACCTCTGGATATGACATGGAGCATGTGCACTCAACTTCTTTGGTCCACCATGGCAAAGCCTGTTCTGAGTGGAACCTTTCCTGTTAAACTGCTGTGTGGTCTTGGCCACTGTGCTGCAGCTCAGTTTCAGGGTCTTGGCAATCTTCTTGTAGCCTAGGCCATCTTCATGTAAAGCAAAAATTATTTTTTTTTTTAGACCCTCAAAGAGTTCTTTACCATGAGGTGCCATGTTGAACTTCCAGTGACCAGTATGAGAGAGTGAGAGCGATAACACCAAATTTAACACACCTGCTCCCCATTCACACCTGAGACCTTGTAACACCAACATGTCCCATGACACCGGGGAGGGAAAATGGCTAATTGGGCCAAATTTAGACATTTTCACTTAGGAGTGAACTCACTTTTGTTGCCAGCAGATTAGACATTAATCGCTGTGTTGAGTTATTTTCAGGGGGCAGCAAATTTACACTGTTATACAAGCTGTACACTCACTACTTTACATTGTAGCAAAGTGTATTTTCTTCAGTGTTGTCACATGAAAAGATATAATAAAATATTTACAAAAATGTGAGCGGTGTATTCACTTTTGTGAGATACTGTATATATAAAATATAATTTCAAAGTGGGACACCTTAGCTGTATAACAAATTCCTTTAGAAAGTATTATATCTTGCTTACTTCATATCTTCATGCATTTACAGGTCCTTTTTTTATCTATTTCAAAGGACAAGTCTTTGTTTTAGATAAAAAAGGACAAAAGGGGAGGAGACCGGATTCGAGAGAGGTATGGTGGATAAAACAATTCAATTATTTACACCCATATGGGTTGAATAAGAATTATGATTTATACCAGTTTTTCTAGAACAGAGAGATGAATTGTGATGGTTATCATTTTTCAAAAAAATGAAGAATTGAGAAAGGTCCTGAAAACATTGTGCCGATGCTTGTCCAAATATGGAATTAGACGCTGAACAATAGGGGTTAATGTTTTGGTAATTTGCAGAATGGTGTATGACATTTTTTGTAATATAGTATTTTTCTATATGTTCTATATGTGTGTGTGTTGGTTGGGGATTCGTTATTGGAGTTACCAATCAGTATACACATAATGAGAAGTAGTATAGTTGTATTGTGCCTTATATAGAAATTGGGGAACGAGTATGATGGCTTCTTATGGATAGATAGAAACAGGTTAATTCACGCACTCAAGGACATTTTGGATGATGGGATACACCTGTGTTTAGGGCTAAACTCACTGTGAGAAGGAAGATAAAAGGTTGTCTACTAGATTAGTGCTACACATGCATAGTTGCCAACATTTGAAAAAAATTTCCAGGGACACTTTGCAGCACAGCTATCAATTACTTACCACACCCACTTTCCACGAAGCTCCGCCCACTCCGCATAATTAATCTCCGCCTACTTATCAGATTATAGGGTCTACTTCATAAAGAGAGAATTACAGGAAATTGAAAACGTAAGGCCAAAGTAGCAGAGTTGGAATAATTCTCCCATTCAGCTGCACTACTTCTGCCTAAAGTTTAAAATTCTCATAACAATTCCCTGCAATTCTAAAGTGTCAAATGTGCTCAGGTGTGACCATACAAGAAATGGAATATGGAAATATAAATAAAGTGCAAGGTGTAAATAAGTATGATTATACTATCTGGTATAATTAGGTTTTATTGTACTTATTTACACCTAATACTTTATTTAGATTTACATATTCCATTTTTTGTATGGTCACACCTGAGCACATTTCACACTTTATTCACCTGTCTTTGAATTCAGCCCTCTGTAGGGTGATCATTTTCATTTACATAAAACAATGTAGCATCCTTTCCTTCCTAACACATTACCCAGTCCATACCAGTATAGATCCTAACACATTACCCAGTCCATACCAGTATAGATCCTCACACATTACCCAGTCCACACCAGTGTTAATTTCGTCGACTAAAACCGACTAAAACGTATTCGTCGACTAACACAATTCAGATGACTAAAATACGACTAAAACTAAAATGGCATTTTAGTCTTAAGACTAAAATACGACTAAAACTAAAATGGCATTTTAGTCAAAAGACTATAACTAAAACTAAATTGAAATTTGCTGCCAAAAATTAACACTGGTGCATGCTCAAAGCATAAATAATAACATATTAGATTTTTCACTCCAGGACCAGCAGTAGTATATAATGAGTTTGGAAATTGTAGAGAAATGCTTAAATAATGCATTACAAATTACAATTGAACTACACCCATTTGATTATAGATGACTAAAATGAGTTTTAGTCGACTAAAATGTAGGGCGTTTTAGTCGACTAAAATGTACTGGAGTTTTAGTCGACTAAATACGACTAAAACTAAAACACTTGCAGAAGACTAAAATAGGACAAAAACTAAAATGCCATTTTAGTCCTAAGACTAAGACTAAAACTAAATTGAAATTTGCTGCCAAAATTAACACTGGTCCACACCAGTATAGATCCTAACACATTACCCAGTCCATACCAGTATAGATCCTAACACATTACCCAGTCCATACCAGTATAGATCCTAACACATTACCCAGTCCATACCGGTATAGATCCTAACACATTACCCAGTCCATACCGGTATAGATCCTAACACATTACCCAGTCCATACCAGTATAGATTCTAACACATTACCCAGTCCATACCAGTACAGATCCTAACACATTACCCAGTCCATACCAGTACAGATCCTAACACATTACCCAGTCCATACCAGTATAGATCCTAACACATTACCCAGTCCATACCGGTATAGATCCTAACACATTACCCAGTCCATACCAGTATAAATTCTAACACATTACCCAGTCCATACCAGTACAGATCCTAACACATTACCCAGTCCATACCAGTATAGATCCTAACACATTACCCAGTCCATACCGGTATAGATCCTAACACATTCCCCAGTCCATACCAGTATAGATCCTAACACATTACCCAGTCCATACCATCCTAACACATTACAGAGTCCATACCAGTATAGTCCATACCAGTATAGATCCTAACACATTACCCAGTCCATATTATCCTAACACATACCAAGTCCATACCAGTATAGATATCCAGCATGAGATTTTTCCCATTGAGGATTGAGGTCTGTTTTCATTTTTTTGAGCTATATATGTATATATATATATATATATATATATATATATGCACACACATACACGGATATGTACACACATTTATCTAGAGCTAGAAAACTATATATATGTATCAATTAACAGGTGTATAAATTTTATCTATAAAAAAACATTATTAATAGTAGTAATTAATGGAGTGTGAGGCCTCCAGCTTGTCGGAAGGTGCTCTGCCTCCCCCTGCTGGCGGATTTTGGAAAGTGCACCATGCTGACACCCTGCCTTCGGCGACACGTTAAATTTGCGACAGGCGGGAAGAGTGAGCGGGCACAGAGAGAGAGACAACCTGCTGCCAGAACTACAACTCCTAGCTGGGGTGAGAGCGACACTGTGTGGCACAAAATTTAAAAAAAAAAAAAAATTTTTTTTTTTTTGTGATTTACATTGTCCCTGATTAATAGGGACACTGTAAAATACCCGGGACAGGCTCCTATTTGGCGGGATTGTCCCGGGAAAAACGGGACAGTTGGCAGGTATGCACATGAAGCTTGAAATCGTGAAATTTTGGCATTGATATTGAAAATATGACTGCTCATGTAAAAAAAAAAAAAATGTCTTTTATTTAGGGATAGTAATTAGAGCTGCACAATTCTAGATAAAATGAGAATCATAATTTTTTTGCGCTTAGAATAAAGCTCACGATTCTTGGCGTAACATCATCTTTTACATACAAAAAAATTTGGCTAACTTTACGGTTTAGTTTTTTTCTCAATTAAATTAATTAAAGTGTATTTTTTCCCCAAAAATTGCGTTTGAAAGACCAAAATACGGTGTGACATAAAATATTGCAATGATTGCCATTTTATTTTCCAGGGTCTCTGCTAAAAAAAAAAAAAAATTATATATATATATATATATATAATGTTTGGGGTTCTAAGTAATTTTCTAGCAAAAAATACTGATTTTTAACTTGTAAGCAATAAGCGTGAGATAAAGGTATAGTTCCAGTTTCACATATGCGATGCGGGAACCCTGCCACTCCACTGTTCCCGCATCGCACTCGACTCGCAGGCAGTTCACACTGCCATATGCGAATCGCTGGGGGTGTCAATACAAAGATAATGACACCCGAGATCAGTTTGCATATTGCAGTGCGAACTGTCAGTTTGGACATGAATCATATTGCATAAGTATGAACACCCATGTGATCCGATTCTGGTGCGGACCAAAAAAAGAGTCCTGTGTGACTTTGGCCAGAATGCGATGCGAATTCAGTCATGTTCAGACACTACCTGCCTGGAGTTTGCATGTTCTCCCTGTGCCTGCGTGAGTTTCCTTCGGGTACTCCGGTTTCCTCCCACACTCCAAAGACATGCTGGTAGGTTAATTGGATCCTGTATAAAAAATTGGCCCTACTGTGTATGTATGTATGTATGTATGTGAGTTAGGAACCTTAGATTGTATACTCCTTGAGGGCAGGGACTGATGTGAATGTGCAATGTATATGTAAAGTGCTGCGTAAATTGACATCGCTATATAAGTACCTGAAATAAATAAATAAATATAATCTTCATGGCTAAATTCATAACGCACAGACATAGCATTTGATTTGCAGAGCAGTGTGGGGGGTGAATTGAGATGACAATTTTTTTTTAACGATTAATTATGCAGCCCTAATAGTAATCGTATAAAGCCATTCATTATCACATAGTTGGTTGGCTCCTTTTTAGATCATAATAACAGAAATCCCCCAAATGGCCCTGATCAAAAGTTTCCATCCAACAGACATATAAGGTGACATGCACAGGTTAAGATGGCAATGAAAGGTTAATTTCTTACATCTGTCGCTTTCTTAAATTGCAATCAGTTTCTTTGTATAAATAGTCAATGAGTTTGTTAGCTCTCACGTGGATGCCCTGAGCAAACTAGCTACTGAGTCACGGGAGCAGAAAAGAACAGTCAAAAGACCTGCGTAACAAGGTAATAGAACTTTATAGACATGAAAAGGGATATAAAAAGATTTTCAAAGCCTTGAATATGCCAGTTAGTACTGTTCAATCGCTTATTAAAAAGTGGGAAATTCAGGGATGTCTTGATAGCAAGCAAAGGTCATGTAGACCAAGAAAGATTGTAGCCACAGAATAGTTGTTTGGGATACAAATAAAAACCCACAGGTAACCTCAGAAGACATATATGATTTAATTACAGGAATAAAAGCTTTCAACTTGCACATCTAACCCTAAAAACACTCCATTTTAGACAGCCTGTTGTTACTGCTACACTTCGTCCAGAAAGCCTTTGCTTGACATTACACAGTATTACTCCGGTGGGTAATATATGCATTATGTGACTATGCTCCGATTTCGTTATCTTACACCAGAAAGTCATGTCCTTTTCCCTCCCAGCTTCTTCAGCAATTACAATATTCTTGTTCACTACCACAAAAAGGTCTGCAGGCATTTTAATCTCTTATTTCCTGGAGCACCATGTAATTATGGCTGGATATGTTGTCCTGAGGTTAAAACAGAACTTGGTATTAGAGTAAGGATTCTCGGCCTGACAGCAGATAAGAGGCCGCAAAAGTAAATTATGCTTATCGTGTCTCAAAGTTGTTCTTTTTTATATGACAGGGATTACATTTGGAAATATACCTGAGCAAGCCTATTTGATGCCTTTAAAACGCAGTTTTTTTCCCTGTTTGCTTTATACGCCTGTGAGCATGTTTTATTATATAAGACAGCATCCATCTGAATTTTGGAATCCTGTGCATTTTTTATATATAGTGAAATGATAAATACAGTGCATCCAGAAGATATTCACAGCGCTTCACTTTTTCTACATTTTGTTATGTTACAGACCTATTCCAAAATGGATGAAATTCATTATTTTCCTCAAAATTCTACAAACAATACCCCATAATGACAACATGAAAGAAGTTTGTTTGAAATCTTTACAAATTTATTAAACATAAAAAACAAACAAATCCCATGTACATAAGTATTCACAGCCTTTGCCATGACCCTCAAAATTTAGCTCAGGTATATCCGGTTTCCACTGATCATCCTTGAGATGTTTTTACAACTTGACTGGAGTCCACCTGTGGTAAATTCAGTTGATTGGACATGATTTGGAAAGGCACACACCTGTCTATATAAGGTCCCACAGTTAACAGTGCATGTCAGAGCACAAACCAAGCCATGAATCCAGGGAATGGTCTGTAGACCCCTGAGACAGGATTGTATTGAAGCACAGATCTGAGGAAGGGTACAGAAAACTTTCTGCAGCATTGAAGGTCCCAATGTTCACAGTGGCCTCCATCATCCGTAAAATGGAAGAAGTTTGGAACTACCAGGACGCTTCTTAGAGCGGGCCAAACTGAGCGATCGGGGAAGAGCAGCCTTAGGGAGGTGACCAAGAACAAGATGATCACACTGATAGAGCTCCAGCGTTTCTCTGTGGAGAGAGGAGAACCTTCCAGAAGAACAACCATCTCTGCAGCACTTCAATAATCAGGCCTGTATGGTAGAGTGGCCAGACGGAAGCCACTCCTCAGGAAAAGGAAAATGACAGCCTGCCTGGAGTTTGCCAAAAGTCACCTGAAGACCATGAGAAACAAAATTCTCTGATCTGATGAAACAAAGATTGAACTCTTTGGCCTGAATGGCAAGCGTCATGTCTGGAGGAAACCAGGCACCGCCCATCACTATGCCAATACCATCTCTATAGTGAAGCATGGTGGTGGCAGCATTATGCTGTGGGGATGTTTTATAGTGGCAGGAACTGGGAGACTAGTCAGGATGGAGGGAAAGATAAATGCAGCAATGTACAGAGACATCCTTGATGAAAACCCGCTCCTGAGCGCTCTGGAACTCAGACTGGGGCGAAGAACCAGCTTCCAACAGGACAATGACCTTAAGCACACAGCCAAGATAACAAAGTAGTGGCTACAGGACAACTCTGTGAATGTCCTTGAGTGGCCCAGCCAGAGCCCAAAATTGATCCCGATCTCTGGAGAGATCTGGAGAGATCTGAAAATGACTGTGCACCAACGCTCCCCATCCAACCTGATGGAGCTTGTGAAGTCCTGCAAAGAGGAATGGAAGAAATTGCCCAAAAATAGGTGTGCCAAGCTTGTAGCATCATACTCAAAAAGACTTGAGGCTGTAATTGGTGCCAAAGGTGCTTCAACAAAGTATTGAGCAAAGGCTGTGAACACTCATGTACATGTGATTTTTATCATTTTTAATAAGTTTGCAAAGACTTTAAACAAACTTCTTTAGTGTTGTCATTACGGGGTATTGTTTGTAGAATTTTGAGGAAAATAATGAATTTAATCCATTTTGGAATAAGGCTGTAACATAATAAAATGTAGAAAAAGTGAAGTGCTGTGAATACTTTCCGGATGCACAGTATACACTATGAATATGTTGCAGCAATTATGAAAAATGTTCCTGCACTACTTTTTTTACGATTTCATTGCGACTTGCATAGACTTCTGTTAAATGAAGTCACAAGCCACAATGAAATCGGCGGTGTAAATCGCACTGATCTGCGGCTCTGAAATCACGCTGAAGTAGCACGATTTCAAGGCCGCACCACTGTGAATACCCTTAGCAATCTGTTTTATCGGTAAATATAAAATGCAGTCCTTATATAGGAATTAAAAAAATAAAGAAAAAAAAAAGCGGGGGATTCTGCCATGCTCTCACTCTCTCCACTTCTTCCGCAGTGTAACTTCTCCATTTTCCTCCCAAGCACTTATTTCCATTCTACACCAGACCCTAAATGCCCTCAGCCACTTCTCAGCTCCTTGACCCCCATCAGCTTGTCAGTCTGATCGGGGGAAGAGGATCAATATTCTCAGTAATAAAGCCAGCCAATGATAAAGTGCCTGGCACCTTTCCTCCATGCAGCCATCTCCTCCTCAGCCTGCTCTCAGGCATTTGGTTGTACAATCCTTGCTGTGTAGCCTGGGCTCCTGTGTACCAGACACTGAAGAAAGGAACTACACAGCAGGGCCTGAGCAGACTGAGGAGGAGATATATGGCTATACTGGAGGCTCTTCCTCATTCCCTTTGCCAAGTTTATTTTTTTTTTTTACAGAGAACACTGATTTTCCTACTGTGTTGACAGACTGGGAAGGCGATAAACAAGGGCTAAAGGGCAGAAGGAGCAGCTGTGCACCCACTCAATCATTGCATATGCCTCTGTGGCCACCTCAACCTCCCATTTACAGTGTATTCATTCACCACCACCTCGCCCCTTCAATTGCAGCACATCCATCCATTGCTACCTAACCCCCCATTCAAAATGCATTCATCCACCACCACCTCATCCTCCCAAACACAGCACCTCCATCCAACCATCACCATCTGACCTCCTAATCACAGCACATTGCTCACCCCTCCAATTGCAGTACATCTATCCACCACACCTCACTCCCTAATCACAGCACATCCCTCACCTTGCCCCTTCATTTACAGCACATTTATTTATTGCTACCTAACCCCCCAATCACAATGCATCCATCCACCACCACCTCACCCTCCCAATAACTGTGCATCCATCCACCACCACCACCTCACCCCCTAATCACAGCACATCCATCCATTGCTACCTATCCCCCCAATCACAATGCATCCATCCACCACCACCTCACCCCCTATTCACAGCACATCCCTCCATTGCCACCTATCGCCCCCGATCACAATGCATCCTCCCAAACACAGCACATCCATCCACCCATCACCTTCTCACCCTTCTAATCACAGCACATTGCTCACACTTACCTTACCCCTCCAACTGCATTACATTCCTCCACCACCGCCTCACCCCCTCTTCCCCCAATTTAAGTGTATCACTTCACCACTACCTCACTCCTCCAATCGCAGCACATCACCACCACCTCCCACACCAGTCACTATGTCCATTTCACACCCATCTACATCCCCTCTCACACACACCTCATTGACCCCTATACCCCTCATCTCAGCTGCCCTCACATAGCACCCACCTATATCACAGAACACCCCCCCCCCCTTACACCAGCTCCCCCTCTCCACCACAGCACCCCCCCACTTCCCCCATTCAGTCACACCTCCCATTAACTACTTATATCACCCTCCTTCTACCCACAACCCCCTAGTCACAGAACCCCCTTCCGGCCAATCTACCCCAATCACAGCCCCCCTCACTTATCTCACTCCTCAGTCACTGTGCTACCCCACTTTACTCCCATGGTCCCAGCACCCCTCTCCCACCCAATCTCTCCTCTCAGTCACAATGCCTATATCCCAGCTACTTTGACCTACAGTCAGTGCTTCCCTTTCACTCGCTAACCTCTGGTCACAGTGCCTTCCAATAACCCATCCAGTTCCCTTCTCAAAGTGCTTTCTCCTCCACCCACTTCACCTCCCAACTCAGAGCTTCCATTCCATATGCCTCACCCCCAACTCACAGAGCTTCCCTCCCATATGCCTCACCCCCAACTCACAGAGCTTCCCTCCCATATGCCTCACCCCCAACTCACAGAGCTTCCCTCCCATATGTCTTACCCCCACTCACAGAGCTTTCCTCCCATATGTCTTACCCCCACTCACAGAGCTTTCCTCCCATATGTCTTACCCCCACTCACAGAGCTTCCCTCCCATATGTCTTACCCCCAAATCACAGAGCTTCCCTCCCATATGTCTTACCCCCACTCACAGAGCTTTCCTCCCATATGTCTTACCCCCACTCACAGAGCTTTCCTCCCATATGTCTTACCCCCACTCACAGAGCTTCCCTCCCATATGTCTTACCCCCACTCACAGAGCTTTCCTCCCATATGTCTTACCCCCACTCACAGAGCTTTCCTCCCATATGTCTTACCCCCACTCACAGAGCTTCCCTCCCATATGTCTTACCCCCACTCACAGAGCTTTCCTCCCATATGTCTTACCCCCACTCACAGAGCTTTCCTCCCATATGTCTTACCCCCACTCACAGAGCTTTCCTCCCATATGTCTTACCCCCACTCACAGAGCTTTCCTCCCATATGTCTTACCCCCACTCACAGAGCTTCCCTCCCATATGTCTTACCCCCACTCACAGAGCTTTCCTCCCATATGTCTTACCCCCACTCACAGAGCTTTCCTCCCATATGTCTTACCCCCACTCACAGAGCTTTCCTCCCATATGTCTTACCCCCCACTCACAGAGCTTTCCTCCCATATGTCTTACCCCCACTCACAGAGCTTTCCTCCCATATGCTTCACCCCCAACTCACAGAGCTTCCCTCCCATATGTCTTACCCCCACTCACAGAGCTTTCCTCCCATATGTCTTACCCCCACTCACAGAGCTTTCCTCCCATATGTCTTACCCCCACTCACAGAGCTTTCCTCCCATATGTCTTACCCCCACTCACAGAGCTTTCCTCCCATATGTCTTACCCCCACTCACAGAGCTTTCCTCCCATATGTCTTACCCCCCACTCACAGAGCTTTCCTCCCCTTTGTCTTACCCCCACTCACAGAGCTTTCCTCCCATATGTCTTACCCCCCACTCACAGAGCTTTCCTCCCATATGTCTTACCCCCACTCACAGAGCTTTCCTCCCATATGTCTTACCCCCACTCACAGAGCTTTCCTCCCATATGTCTTACCCCCACTCACAGAGCTTTCCTCCCATATGTCTTACCCCCACTCACAGAGCTTTCCTCCCATATGTCTTACCCCCACTCACAGAGCTTTCCTCCCATATGTCTTACCCCCACTCACAGAGCTTTCCTCCCATATGCCTCACCCCCAACTCACAGAGCTTCCCTCCCATATGTCTTACCCCCACTCACAGAGCTTTCCTCCCATATGTCTTACCCCCACTCACAGAGCTTTCCTCCCATATGTCTTACCCCCCACTCACAGAGCTTTCCTCCCCTTTGTCTTACCCCCACTCACAGAGCTTTCCTCCCATATGTCTTACCCCCCACTCACAGAGCTTTCCTCCCATATGTCTTACCCCCCACTCACAGAGCTTTCCTCCCATATGTCTTACCCCCACTCACAGAGCTTTCCTCCCATATGTCTTACCCCCACTCACAGAGCTTTCCTCCCATATGTCTTACCCCCACTCACAGAGCTTTCCTCCCATATGTCTTACCCCCACTCACAGAGCTTCCCTCCCATATGTCTTACCCCCAAATCACAGAGCTTCCCTCCCATATGTCTTACCCCCACTCACAGAGCTTTCCTCCCATATGTCTTACCCCCACTCACAGAGCTTCCCTCCCATATGTCTTACCCCCACTCACAGAGCTTTCCTCCCATATGTCTTACCCCCACTCACAGAGCTTTCCTCCCATATGTCTTACCCCCACTCACAGAGCTTCCCTCCCATATGTCTTACCCCCACTCACAGAGCTTTCCTCCCATATGTCTTACCCCCACTCACAGAGCTTTCCTCCCATATGTCTTACCCCCACTCACAGAGCTTTCCTCCCATATGTCTTACCCCCCACTCACAGAGCTTTCCTCCCATATGTCTTACCCCCACTCACAGAGCTTTCCTCCCATATGCTTCACCCCCAACTCACAGAGCTTCCCTCCCATATGTCTTACCCCCACTCACAGAGCTTTCCTCCCATATGTCTTACCCCCACTCACAGAGCTTTCCTCCCATATGCCTCACCCCCAACTCACAGAGCTTCCCTCCCATATGTCTTACCCCCACTCACAGAGCTTTCCTCCCATATGTCTTACCCCCACTCACAGAGCTTTCCTCCCATATGTCTTACCCCCACTCACAGAGCTTTCCTCCCATATGTCTTACCCCCCACTCACAGAGCTTTCCTCCCCTTTGTCTTACCCCCACTCACAGAGCTTTCCTCCCATATGTCTTACCCCCCACTCACAGAGCTTTCCTCCCATATGTCTTACCCCCCACTCACAGAGCTTTCCTCCCATATGTCTTACCCCCACTCACAGAGCTTTCCTCCCATATGTCTTACCCCCACTCACAGAGCTTTCCTCCCATATGTCTTACCCCCACTCACAGAGCTTTCCTCCCATATGTCTTACCCTCACTCACAGAGCTTTCCTCCCATATGTCTTACCCCCACTCACAGAGCTTTCCTCCCATATGTCTTACCCCCCACTCACAGAGCTTTCCTCCCCTTTGTCTTACCCCCACTCACAGAGCTTTCCTCCCATATGTCTTACCCCCCACTCACAGAGCTTTCCTCCCATATGTCTTACCCCCCACTCACAGAGCTTTCCTCCCATATGTCTTACCCCCACTCACAGAGCTTTCCTCCCATATGTCTTACCCCCACTCACAGAGCTTTCCTCCCATATGTCTTACCCCCACTCACAGAGCTTTCCTCCCATATGTCTTACCCCCACTCACAGAGCTTTCCTCCCATATGTCTTACCCCCCACTCACAGAGCTTTCCTCCCATATGTCTTACCCCCACTCACAGAGCTTTCCTCCCATATGTCTTACCCCCACTCACAGAGCTTTCCTCCCATATGTCTTACCCCCACTCACAGAGCTTTCCTCCCATATGCTTCACCACCAACTCATAAAGCTTCCCTCCCATATGCCTCATGACCAGCTTTACATGACAGATATCACTAACCTTATCAGGCTGTAGATGATAAAAAGTAGCCCAAAATGGATAGAATTAATTGTGGTTTAAGACAAACAATTTGTGATATATTCTCCCATAATCTCTTTTCATATACTTAAATATGGCAAAATCCAGTTGCCAATAGCCACCCCTTTGGGAGCCTCTATCTCCCATCTATCTCTAAACTGAAATGTATTTGATTACTGCCAGCTACCTGACAATTATTTCGATTTACTGCTTTAAAAGAGAAGTATGGCCATACTTCTCTACTGGATCACAGGAGAGCACTTTCATTTTGCTCTCCTGTGTCCCAGAATCAGCTGACAGAGGGCAAAAAAACTGCTGTCAGATGACATCACAGAGCAGTTCCAGGCTCTAGAAGGATCCCGACCATATTGTCCAGATCCACTCAGCTGCCTAACAGCTGGCTGTGTGCCTCTGTGCCCCCCCCCTCTCCAGCCCACAGCTTCAGTGAGCGCTGGAGGGGCAGAGTGGAGAGCGGTGACTAAGTGTCACTGCTCTCAGCTACAAGAACATGAACTGATCAATCACCGGTCACCAAATCGCTCAGTTCTCGGCCTTAGAACTGGGAGACAGATGCAACATGGAGTTGAGTATGTATAGTTAAATTCTCCTTTAACTAAACTGAATTTAACATAATTAAATTAATATAATTTTTCAATTTCCATCAGTTTGGTAATGTCTCCTATGTATGAGTGTAGAAAACATTCCTGGCTTCACAGATTCAATTCTGGTACAATTTTATGGCCATCACTTTGACAAACATCACTATTCAGCTTAATTGGAGTTTAAGTAGTAGTAAACTCCCCTCTGTGTTTTCTACTTACAGGTAAGCAGGCCACTGGAGGGCTTTGTTTCAAGGTATGTCTTTCATAATGTGCTAGTATGCTATGCACACTAGCACTTTATGTTATTACCTTGCAGGAGGATTTTCTTTTTTTGTTTTCCTAAAAGTTACTACCACTCTAATAATGACTGTATTTCTATACATAGAAGAATGTACAAAGACCACAATATCTGCTTTCAGTAAAAGTCTCACCATCACCACAGATAATGCCATGGTCTTCCTTCAGAGGGAGCTCAGGTACCTTAGTTCCCTAACTCCATTCATAATGAAGTGACAACAGCACAGCAGTGCCCTAGAAGGCAGATGCATAGCTGGAATGCACAATACATGACATTTTAGATCCTGGAAGGTGGATTACTACATTTACATTTCCCAATGTGAGTGCCGAAGCAATGCAGAATTTTCAGTTCACATGCAGGTATGTATTTACCATAAAGCACTCATGGGCCGAGGCCTAGGGACAGCACCAAGCCTCAAAATTTACAGACTGAGATGCATTTTTTCTTTTTTGCTTCCCTTTTTCTGGCTGTTCCTGGACATTTTGCTACATTTAAAAGCATGGGAGAGGTGAGTGTAAAGAGCTTGAGGAGTCAGAAGGCTCGTTGTAGCTTAGAAAACATGTACCTATCTCTCCTTTCTCTTACCAGGTTGTACAGTTGAAAAGTAGCTCTGCATTTAAAGCGGACCATATGATGTACATTTTATTAGTTGTTTTTACTAAAATATTCATAAAACATGACTTCTGTGATATTAGGCATGAGAGCTCCATCTTTGAAGGCAATATATATACACTGAATACAGAAGCAATACATGCTTTTTCCACCAGGGTGCAGTGCTGAGATTGCACAGTTGTGATTTATTCGGCCTTTCATTGAAGATAACCTGAGCTGACAGAAATGTATTTGCTGCCAATGCAAGACATGTATATTACTGACAATCTTTGGAACATGTCATTTGCCTGGCTGCTTCTATCTTCTATACTCTAAAGCTAGCCATACACCTTAAGATTTCTCTAGTTCAGCCTGCTGAACATTGAAGATGGAGGAATCTGTACTGCTGACCATTGTACTCAGACAGCTGATACCCGAGGCTTTCAATATACCCGAATAGCTGGATAGCGCTGATGGGGCTACCCACGATTCAAATTCCTGTGCTGAAATTGCTGGGATTCGAGCTGTGTTTGACTAGCTTACTGAACTGTAACAGGCTTGTGGAATAGCAGAACCAAAGTGAAGTCAGAGCTCTGATTCTGCATACTTATGGGTCAGAGTATTGAAGTGATTAGATCATAAATCATTTACTGGCAAAATATATTTTCAGAAGAAATCAGGATTGAGATAAACACTATATTGTCAAAATTGGGATGCCTGCCTTTACACGCACATTAACTTTAAGTCAAGTTTCTCCACCCCAAAATGGCTCATCCGTGTCTTTATGGGCCCTGCTTTGTGCACAGGTGCGCAGTCATGTTGGAACAGGAAGGGGCCATCCCCAAATTGTTCCCACAAAGTTGGGAGCATGAAATTGTCCAGAATGTCTTGGTATGCTGATGCTTTAAGAGTTTCCTTCACTGGAACTAAGGGGCCAAGCCTAACCCCTGATAAACAACCCCACACTATAATCTCCCCTCCATCAAATGATTTGGACCAGTGCACAACGCAAGGTCCATAAAGACATGGATGAGCGAGTTTGGGGTGGAGGAACTTGATTGGCCTGCACAGAGTCCTGACCTCAACCAGATAGAACACCTTTGGGATGAATTAGAGCAGAGACTGTGAGCCAGGACTTCTCATCCATATCAGTGCCTGACCTCACAAATGCGCTTCTGGAAGAATGGTCATTCATTCCTACAGACACACTCCTAAACCTTATGGACAGCCTTCCCAGAAGAGTCAAAGCTGTTAAAGATGCAAAGAGTGGGCCAACTCAATATTGAACCCAAGGGGCTCAGAATGGGATGCCATTAAAGTTTATGTGCGTGTAAAGGCAGACGTCCCAATACTTGTGACAATATAGTGTATATGTATTATATATACACACACATACATACATACTAGTAATATCGGTCCTCTGAAAATGCTAGCTGCCTTTCTCTCTTTCTCTGGCTTCATTATTTTTAGTTCCCAACCTGAATCAACCATGCAGCAAGTGAATTGTCAGGGTGGTTGAAGGGTAATTAGGCAGAGCACTGTTCTACCATGAAAAACCTTTATACTGTGTAGGAACAGCAACACAGAGGACCCAGCCAGACCACACTGGATAGTACAGCAATGGTCTGGGGACTTTTATTACACACAGGAAGGTATTGCTGACATATATCACTATGCCCCTGGGTGCTCTGCCTCTCTAAGCTATGGGTAGCAAAGCATTAACAAATTAAGTTATTTATTCATTAAAAAGAAATCATTATAAGAGAAGTATGGCCAAATCATTTTTTGGCTATACGTCTCTTTTGGATCACAGCTTACTGGGTAGAGCTGTGCCAAGTATGGAAAGGATTCTGACAATATGGATGGGATCCACCTGCCTGCCTGAGAGCTAGTTCCGCCTGTCACGGTGCAGCAGAGAGCGAGAGCTAGCCACATTCACCCCTCCCCATACTGGCACTTCAGTGAATGCTGGAGGAGTAGAGCGAAGAGCAATCCGAGAACAGACTAATCAGCTTTCGTTCCTAAAGCCAGCATGGGACAGCTACAGCGTCACCTGGTTGCTGCAGCATGGAGGGGAGTATGAATGTTTGTTTTTTGGTTATTCCCAAACTTCTTTTTTTACATGTATTTTTTAATGCAACTAGTGCAGTGCCTGAATTTGACTCAATATCAGCCTTGCAACCCCTGTGCAGCAGAACTTGGGCAACAAGAGAGGGGCAACACTAGGGGCCAATCAGATATGCTGCAGGTCATGTCTGCTGGCAGGGTGGGTAGAAGGAAGAGCTCACCAGTCTGCTGCTGCTCTTTCACTGTGCCAACACAAGCTTTGCAGGGGCGGTGACAAGGGGCTGACTGGCAACTTTTACCCCAGAGGGTAGTACAAACCAGAGGCCCATGGTGCAGTGACTTGGCCCCCCTCCCGCTCTCCCTCTTCCCGGACTCCTCCTGACCCCCATTCCAGGCTGAAGCTTCGCTCCAGATTCTCTCTACTCACCGGCTGAATCCGGGTTCCTGACTTGGCCAGCAGAGGGCGCTTGGGGGGAGCTGGGACAGCTCAGCTGGGGCTGGCCGGGCGAGGAGATTCTCCAGTAGGGCATGGAACTGGCCTCTGCTCAGAAACAGTTTACACAATCCATGCTGGGTGCTCTGTCCTTGTCTTCAACCCACACTCATTAGGTCAGCGGCAAGGACTTTTTACTTCTCTTTACCAGGAATCCTTTAGGAAGGTCTTTGGCAGAAGCAGTGCAGCCTTTTTTTAGGAGCATCAGAGCGGCCCAGGGGGCAATTTCCCCCCTGCCCCAGTTTTCCCCTCGTGGTGACCCAGCTGTACTGACTAAATCCTATCTCCTAGCACAGAGGGATCCCTCCTACACCTACAGCAGCTTAAAACATAGAAAAACATTCTAGAGTCTTTTTTTTTACTCTGTTTACAACTTCATGACTTCTCTACGTGGTAGTCTTCAGGAGCCTGGGGGGACTCTGCTGAACAGCCAACAGTAAGTATCCCTGTCACCCAGGCAGCAATATAGACACCCAAAGAATGATATTCATCCTCTACAGCAGTGTTTCTCAACCTTTTTTCAGTGGAGGCACCCTTTAAAATGATGGACAATCTCAAGGCACCCCATTCTAAAATGTAAAAAACCATTTTAATAGCTTTACACAATGCAGCAACATCCACACGTAGGACACCCAGCGTTAGATGTGATATATCCTTCCAAAGCAAATACACTTTTGCAAACTGGTACTGACTAGTATTCCAATGTTTCTCTTCTCCCTCAATTTCTCTCCAGTCAGCTAATATCACCCCAGTGCTGAGGAAGAAGGGCACAGAAGGGGTCAAATAAGGATGCTGTGGAGGCAACATCCTCCTTAAAGCGGTTGTATACCCATGAAAAAAAAAAAAACCCTGCAGGACAAAGGTATAATGAGCTAGTATGCATTGCATACTAGCTCATTATGAAAAACTTACCTTAGAACGATGCCCCAACACAGTCGTCTGGACAACGCTGAGGGTGCTGACATGCTCCCTCGGCGTCTCTTCCTGGTTCGGCTGCTCCAGCGCTGTGAGTGGCCGGAGCCGCGATGACGTCATGCGCGCAAGAGTTTCACTTTCCGGCAAGAGCTGGCAAGGAGCTTTGAAGGTCCGCCGGACCTCCAGAGCGCATGCGCCGCTGACGTCAGCAGCTGCATGCAGGTTGAAGATCTCCAAAACCGTGCAGGTTTAGGAGATATTAATTGTACCTACAGGTAAGCCTTATTATAGGCTTACCTGTAGGTAAAAGTCATATAGCGGAGTATACTACCGCTGTAACTGATGATGCCATTGGTTGTTAGGATGCCAGTGTCTAGAAAGTTGTAATGGTACAAAATGTAAACCTGTAGCTTTGTGTAACTAAAAGGCAGGCTTCATCCACCTGCTGGCTTGTATACAAGTTTTGATCTTTTTTTATGAATTTTGCCAAGGCACCCCTGAAGAAGCCTCAAGGAACCCTGGATGAAAAAGCTGGCTCTACAGTGACAATCGAAGACTCAGGACGTCACATCAAAGCAGATATAGATAAGCAAGTGGGGCAAGGTTATGCTCGCAGTTGAGCTTTAACTGCACTAAAATCAGGTCCTACACCCGAATTGACTGCCTGACAGTAAGACCCCGTTCAGACTGCGGCGACACGACTTGGTGGGGCGACCTGTGAAGTCGTTGTGCACAGCGTGCACCGCGACCTTGGTGCGACTTGCACGGACTTCATATAATTGAAGTCAATGCAAGTCGCCTCCAGGTCGCCCCAAAGTAGTACAGGACCCTTTTTCTAAGTTGGAGCGACTTGTGTCGCTCCTATTAGAACGGGTCCTGTACTATTCAATGGGGGGCGACCCACCGTGACTTGTCAGGCGACCAAGTCGCCTGACAAGTCGCGCTAGTGTGAATGGACCCTAAATCTCAATGGTTGGACAGAACTACAAATACTTTTACAAAAAGTAAAATATGCATTTCAGTTGTGTATTTATCCATCTGCCTGGATTTAGCGATTTAGTAATCCTCCTTTATGGGATGAGTAGCAGCCATGCTGTGTCTGCATCTGGATCAGATTTTCTGACATATTATAGAACATATAAAGACCACAGTGGTTTTTGCCTGGATTGGGCAATGATGCCATGTCTGTGGGGCAGACAGATGGCAGCCAACAAACCGCTCCTAAGAAAGGGGGGCATTGATCAGTAAAGCTGTTCAAATATAGACTTCCCGCCCTTCCCCCCCATTAGCTGTGGTCAGACCATGTCTTGCCAGCCAACCACTATACTGTTTTTATTGCATCTTTTCATGACAGCTTTATAACCAAATAAATCTCACTGTAAAGGTGAGCATTCTACACCTGTTTCAGGAATGGCCCCTCCTTCAGAATGCGCAAATACAAATACACTGAACAGGTTCATTTCTGTTGCTGCACGATAGCCGAGATTTAAAATATATTAGTAGAAACTTATTTTTAATACAAAATTGCAGTAAGTACTCATAGAAGAGACCTCCCTAAGGCTCAGTTCACGCTGGGGGGGCTTCTGAGTCGCCAACTCTGAAGCCGTCCTGTACAGCAAGACCAGTGCAACTTGCAAACAACTTTTTTAACAGAAGTCAACGCGAGCCGCTCCAAAGTCGCCCCTAAGTAGTGCAGGAACCTTTTTTTAAGTCGGAGCGACTCAAGTAGAACAGTTCCATTGCCCTGAAAGGAGTGAGACTTGTCAGGTAACTAAGTTGCCTGACAAGTCGCCCCAGTGTGAACCAAGCCTTATAGTCAACACACCTACAGCAAGGATTTGTTATACTCCTTTCCTATAAAGTTCACTGTGACAGCATTATGGTTTAAAGTATTTTAATCTTTAATAAACTTCATAATTACTGGAACAACGATTATAGTAAATGAGAAAATATTTTCCTGGTGATGGCCTTAAGTATGTGAAGCTATCTATATATAGTAATTAATTGACTTGAAAGCCTGAAAGGACAAGATTAATTATGTTCATTACACCTCTTATTTCTGACCTATATAAATATAATAAATGCCATTAGAATGAATAATACCTTTTCAGCAGGGTGATACAAACCCCATCATGAATATATAACATAGCACAGGTATTACAATGCTATGCCCCCACTAAATGCACAGACCGGGACCCAACCCACCCACATGATATTGCATGTGAAAAAGTAATTACATCCCATAGAAACGATTGACTTTTTCAACTTGGCTTTAACATAAACAGGCAAACATTAAATCTTTACCATCTTCATTCAAGTGAACAGGGCCACCCCGAAACTGTATGCAATACACATGGATGCAGTGTGGCAGCATGGCATTTAGGGGATTAAAACAGGCGTTTAGGAGGCAACATATTGCTTCCTCACTGCCTGTCACATGTCCCTGAAAAGCAATCCAAATGCGGATCACTTTTCAAAAGAGCAGCAGTCCTTGCTATTGGTGTAAATGAGCCCTGAGGCCCTAAGAGAGAAAAATGTGGATGCTTTAATGTATAGAAAGTTATTTAAAAAGGTCACCAACTTTTTTTTTTAATCAATCTTTACATTGTAAGGAAAATAATCTACAATTGCCGTAGAATTCAAACAACTGCTAGTTTGTCCATGACTGGCCGTCCCTGAAAAGTCAGCCTAAAAGTGGACTTTTTGATGCTAAAAGAAATGTCACTGTGGGATTTGCCAGAAAATTTTACAACAGTTGGTGTCAAAGTGCATGCCTCAATGAACAGAAAGTTTGCCCCAATTTACCCTGCATTGGAGGTGTTCCAGGGAAAAGCCTTTGCTGTTCAAAAAGAATATTAGAATGAGAATACAGATTAATAACAGTGAACATGGAAGCAGGGCTGCCATCAGGGGGGTACAGCCCATACAGATGTAGGGGGCCCAGGCGTCCCAACGGGCCCAGTCCCGAGGGATGCCCAGGCTCCAAGTTGACACCTCTCCTTTTTTCCTTTCCTCCCCTACACTGGCAACTAGTCCCTACTCTAGCTGGTGCCACCCGTTGCACCGGCTCCTGACTCCCAGCCTCCCCCTGGCCGCCGCTGTCAAAATTATTTGTTGCTAGGATCCCCTGGTGTCCTTGCATTCAATCAAATGCATTCACAAGCCCAGGCAGAGGAGTAGGATGTAACTTGGTGGACAGGCCCGGGGGGCCCCGGCCTAAAGCTGTGTGAAGGGCCCTAAAATTTCTGATGGCTGCCCTGCATGGAAGCAAAGATCAGGCTTTCTGGAACATTGTACTGTGGATTAATGGATCACAGATAGCGTTGTTTGGCCACAGTAAAGCCTAGAACACACCAATCGTTTTCTTTTTTCATTCAACCCAGCGGGCTGAGCCAAAAATAACTGACAGCTCAGGTCGGAGCCACTGTACTAACAATCTGAGATTAGTACAGCGATCTCCCCTGCTGTTTCATAGTGTTCTGACAGAGGGGCAGCCCCCTGACCAGAACACTTCGGGTCAACGCTCTCAGCCATTGGCTGAGAGTGCTGATCGGGAGCCAATCTGAGGGCTATGGATAGGCCTAGTCCAACCCCTGATTGTAATCCCATTATGGGGCAGATATTTGCTTCTGGCTGTGGATATCAAAGACTGGTGGGCAGTTTTGCAAAATTCCCACAAGAAGTAATAAATACACAAGTGAATAAATGACTTAAAAAATAATATTCTTTTTATGCAAGTATCTTCATGTGCTTTACCTTTATGAGCTGTTGGAATAAAGATCAAACATTTGCCCATTCCAAAAAAAATGGAAAAGTCAGCAATTTTCAGTGGGCATACATACCTTTTCACATGACTGTACATGCTTAAAGGAGAAGTACGGCCAAAGCTTTTTTTAGCCCTACTTCTCCTATGGATTACAGGAGTGCAGTTTGTCCTGCTCTCCTGTGACACATTTTCAGCCGACAGCGGGTTAAAGCCTGCTGTTGGCTGACGTCATTCAGCTGGTCAAGGTTGGGGAAAGATCCAAAAACTTTTCAGTCAGGATCCACCCACATGCCTGGATTAGCAGCTGGCTCAGTCTCTCACCTGCCCGCTGGGAGACTGAGCCAGCTGTTCCCACCCCTCCACAGCCCAATGCCCAGTGAGCACTGGAGGGGAGAGCAGAAAGCCAGTGACTGACAGTCACCACTCTCTGCTAGGGGTGGAGGGGAGAACTAAGTGATCGGCGGTGTTTGATAGCTCAGTTCTTAGTGTAGAGGCGGCGGGGGACAGGTGCAGCATCAGATTGATGCTGCACCCACCTAGGTGGGTATTATTATTATTTTTTGAAAACCCCATGTGTTTATTGAACATTTTGCAGCTGTAACAGTCTCCAGGCTGACGTTTCACAGGAAGACGTTTTAAAAGGATATGGAGTGTGTGTGAGAATTTCTGCCTATTCAGCCAAAAGAAATATTTTAAGGCCCAGTGCTGATGTTGGATGAGAAGACCTGGCGCACAATCGGCATTCTGAACTATCTCAAATGGTATTCAGCAGGAGCGAGTTCCTCCACACCAAACATACCAAATCATGTCTTCAGTCATGCTCTCCCCTTTACCGGAACTCTATTATTTGAAGGGTGCGCCTACATTTTTGGCTTTATAGTATAGCTGTGATCGTGAGATGTCCACAAACATCTGACTATTATGTAGATGTTGGTACATCAAAAGAGGATTATAGAAAGCGGATATAATCACAGTGATTAGTGCCACAGCCAGTTTAAGACATTTTCATTTTTGTACCACCCACCCTAGATGGTTTCAGGTTGTAATGCATGTAAGCCATCTCAATATTACCTAAACTTTTCAGTAGAAATGAAATGACCTTACTCTAGTAATGTTGGGGTGACTGATTAGAACAGAAATAGGATTCATATAAATGAAAGAATGGGCCAGATGACCTTTTACTCTTCTTCCATTTACTTCCTGAAGTTCCTGGGGTCCTTTGGATGCCTGTGTGATGTGGAAAACTCCTATTGGTGGAGGCAACGCTACCAGTGGTTGGATCCTCTCTGATAGGCTCCAGATACCGGAGAACGCCGGGGGTTCATGCCAAAACAAAAAAGATGTAACCTATTGCAGCTTACGTTTTCTGTTATTGGGCTTTTCTCTCTCTGTTTTTACCTGGTGATCTGGCCAGTAACACACCCCCCGTATAAGAGTGCCCCTAATCTGGATAAAGGACACCTTTAGACAGCAGCATTGTCAGTCTGGATGGAGGGGAGTGTACTAGCAGATTTAAATACACTAACAAACTAATGCTAAACTCCAGATAACACTTCATAATCACGGTTATTTAGTTACAGCAACCAGTTTTTTTTTCCCCTTTCTAATCGTAAGCACCCCTGCCAGTGTTAAATGGTTTGTCTCATCCCTGTAAACTGATAGATCTGGAAGAGAGCTTAAGATTTTGAAAAACAACAGACTTGGTGGCTGGATCACCAGATGAAAATAGACAGCCATCACATCTAAGAATTGGTAAGCTGCAATATAATAAAATGTTTGCCTTTGGGTTTAATACAGCTTTAAAATGTCATATTTTCCAGACGTTGTGCTTTAATGTTACAAGTGGACTTGCTGATGAATAGGGAACTGCAGGTGGTGGAACAAAGCATACATTTTAGCGAAGTCAATATTTGCATGAAAGGCTCGTTGCTTTTACAGGGCGTTTGCACACAATTTGATTTTCATCTTCAGTGACATACTGAGTGCAAATAACACAGAGACTGATTGTATGATTACAGTAAAGACAGGCCCTCTCACTCAGTTTTGGAAAAAGCCTCGGCATGGTCTACATCATTATCATCAGAAAAGGAGCGAACATTTGTATAATGCATGTAGAGGACACAAAACTTCACTTTACAGGAATCCTATTCAGGGAGACACACATAGGCTGCCATTGCTGACCTCTTCTGAAACCACTAGCTTCTTGTCGGCCATGTTGATCCTATAGCTTCAATCAACTTTACGACTAGGTTCATATCTATGTAGGTTGTGGTTGATGCGTTTTTCCAGCTCATTTAATGGTGTGTTTTTTTATGCCTTTTTGATGCGTTTTGCTTTGTTTTTGGCTAAGATTTTGAAAGTATGACATTCTGTTCACGTAGTGCAACTTTACACTCTCCGGCACTCAAGTAGCATCAAAGTTGTGCAGGAACTTTTATGTGTCCAAAGTTGCATTATGGGCTTGGGTTAAATGTTAGGGTTAAGGGCTAGGGTCGAGTGTTAGCGTTAAGGGCTAGGGTCGAGTGTTAGCGTTAAGGGTTAGGGTCGAGTGTTAGCGTTAAGGGCTAGGGTCGAGTGTTAGCGTTAAGGGCTAGGGTCGAGTGTTAGCGTTAAGGGCTAGGGTCGAGTGTTAGCGTTAAGGGCTAGGGTCGAGTGTTAGCATTAAGGGCTAGGGTTGAGTGTTAGCGTTAAGGGCTAGGGTTGAGTGTTAGCGTTAAGGGCTAGGGTTGAGTGTTAGCGTTAAGGGCTAGGGTTGAGTGTTAGCGTTAAGGGCTAGGGTCGAGTGTTAGCGTTAAGGGCTAGGGTCGAGTGTTAGCGTTAAGGGCTAGGGTCGAGTGTTAGCGTTAAGGGCTAGGGTTGAGTGTTAGCATTAAGGGCTAGGGTTGAGTGTTAGCATTAAGGGCTAGGGTCGAGTGTTCGCGTTAAGGGCTAGGGTTGAATGTTAGCATTAAGGGCTAGGGTCGAGTGTTCACGTTAAGGGCTAGGGTTAAAGCTGTGGTTCGTGGTATTTGTTAGGGTAAGCCCTAACAATTGCCACTAACCCTAACCCTTAACCCTATCATGCGACTTTGAAAACAAAGTGGCAGCAGAGTGGTGTAGTGGTTAGCAGCAAAAGTGTTGCTGGTTCGAATCCGGACCACGACACTACCAGCCTGGAGTTTACATGTTCACCCTGTGCCTGCGTGGGTTTCCTCCCACACCCCAAAGACATGCTGGTAGGTTAATTGGTTCATTTCTTAAAAAAATTGGTCTGTGTATGTATGTATGTATGAGTTAGGGACCTTAGATTGTAAGCTCCTTCAGGGCAGGGACTGATGTGAATGTACAATGTATATGTAAAGCGCTGGGTAAATTGACAGCGCTAGATAAGTACCTGAAATAAATAATATAAATAAAGGCTCCTGCACTACTTTGATGTGACTTTGATGCTACTTGAGTGCCAGAGATTATAAAGTTGCATGAAAGTCACACTCCATGAACAGAACTTTCACATGTTCCTATTAGCCTCCTCCAAAAAAAACGCAACATTTGCATTGTTGCGGGGCCTCTGAAGGAAAAACGCACTGTACTGTGAGGAAAAAAAAGTCCCTGACCCTTTCCATAAAAAAGGCAATGGCTCAAAGCACACAGATGTGAGCTAGAAACCATGGTAAATGGACTGTACAGGCATACCCTGCTTTACGTACCCTCACGGGTACGGACACATTTGCGTCTATGGGAAATCTTGGTCAGCTTGACATGGCACTGCTCCCAGTTTTTAACATTGGCCTCTATGGAAAATCTTGGTCAGCTTGACATGGCACTACTCCCGAACCATAAGCAACAAGGACACCAAACTTGGGGAGCACCGAGAGGGGACCTTGGACTACAATATATCTGATTTTGGGGATGGCCAGCTTGCCTAGGTAATCTACCATGTCGTAGTCCTGGGTCCACTAACATGCTCCCCATGTTTGGTGTCCCTGTCACTCTTGGTTTGGGAGCAGTGCCATGTCAAGCTGACTAGGTTTTCCCATAGATGCCAATGTTAAAAACCAGGAGCAGTGCCATGTCAAAATGACCAAGATTTCCAATAGAGCTAGTGTATTTACATGCATTGAGAAGTGATAAAAGGTATTGCTTCACTAGAAGTACATTTTCGTATAACATGCATGCTCTGGTCCCATTGTGTACTTAAAAGTAGAGTATGCCTGTAGTGGGTTTCAGGTGTGAACCAAGGGCAAATCTCTGATCCAGAAGACATACTGGGGGAGATGTACTAAAACTGGTGCAACTGTGCATTGTAACCAATCAACTTCTAACTTCAACTTGTTCAATGAAGCTTTGACAATAAAACCTGAAAGCCGATTGGTTGCTATGCAGAGTGGCACCAGATTCTATGTGCACCAGTTTTAGTACATCTCCCCCACTATATGTAGATCAGTCATTTTGACATTGCTGGCTGCAGAAGGCACTGAAGCTCTTGGATCAGCATGAGAGGCAGCCGGCAGATTCAGAAGTTAGCACTGGCAGCCTACATACATTGCTGAACAAGTCTTCCCATAAACTCAAGGTTAGCTGATTTCTCTGACAAATAAAATGGTTTGATAGCTTAGCATAAACACTGCAGGCTGGCCACTTCTCCGATATGTACGGGGGAGGCTGCCAGTGACATGAGCTACAAACAGAGGAGAAAAGCGGATAGGCAAGTATGCACTGTTAATTACAAATAGCAGGGTGCAGATGCAGAGATCAGCAGGACAAGAATAGGCAGAGTACATTTTCATAGACAAGGATCCCAGTGATGGCTCTTCAGAGCACAGATGTGTCAAATGATAATCCAGTACGCTGAACTGCATATATGAAGATGTACGTTGTATGTTTGATCCTGCTTAGCAAGCTATAAATAGGCGAGGCGGTGCTTTCACAGCATTAGGGTGCGCTGCTGATTCAGCTCTAATGAATGGCAGTATGCCTCCTCCATCACCTTATTACAGAGTGCACTGGAACATAACACAGTGAGCCTTTGGTAAACCAGACATCTGCAATGGAAATCAGGTGAATGGGCTGCTAAGATTAACCCCTTCATTGCCTGGCCAACTACAAGCACCATCATTAAAAGCACTGCAGAGCATTATCTGCAAGAAAAGCACACAGTCCATAGATACATTGCATAGACCAGGGAGCACTCCTTGTATAAGGAACTTGATGGGCGCTTACTTGCCCCCTTATTAGGTATAACATATTATCACTGACATCCATAAAAACCATCCTGAACATTCTGCAAGGAAATTATATAGACGGGATTGGAAGTCAGAACAGTTTCACCACAATTCCTGAATCTTGGATTAGATGAGTGGAGGACTATGCAGTTAGGACTTCAATCATATAGTCGAGTGCGAGCAAAAATCCTTTTTAGAATATTCCTTGCACATGATTGGGTATACTTTGCAAAGTGAAGTTTTAACTTGGATGAACCAGCTGAATTTTGTTCCATGCTTTAACGATGAACACCTAGATGTGGAATGAATATTACTTTGATATTTTTTGGCTATCCCCCAAGCTACAATGTTAGGCCGGCCATATACGGTTTGAATCTCGGCCCAGTTCAGCAGGACCCTGCCGAGATTGGAACCATTAGTGGGAAGGCTGAATGTACCAGGTTGGTCAATTGATCAACCTGGGTACAACCAGCCTGCCGGATTCGCTTGTATCGCAAGCAGCTGCTATGGCCGCTAGCGATAATCACTCTCATCTTCCGGCAGGGACAGCTTCCCCCCCCCCACCCCCGTCGAGAGAAGACAATCACTTGGCAGGAGGGATTCCACTGTACACAGCCCTCTGTGTTGATGGGGGAATCCTGTGAATTCCTTTCCACTTTCTATGGCCTGCCTTACTGGAGGGGTTTAGTGGACACTGTCGATACAGAGGGTAATCGTATCCTCCCGCTGGATCCCAATCTGTGGCTGTTGGACCTTGTTGAGGGTGTGGGGGCTACTAAACATGAAAGATTAATTGTGTTTTACTCTGCCTATTACGCACAGAGAGTAATTCTTTTGAAATATAAGTCCCCTGCTCCCCCTATAGTGTGTGGCTGAAAGACAGCTGTTAATGTGACCCTGCCTCTTTACAAGATAACATAAGCCAGTAGGAATTGTCCTCATTAATTTGACAACATTTGGAACTGTTGGGTTGATGCACAGGGTCAGAATGAATAAATTGGCCCTTGGCTGTAGGCCTCTTTACTGTCTACTTCTGTTACTTTTCTTTTTCCTTACCTCTTCACCCCCCCCCCCGTTCTTTTCTCTCCTTACTCCCCTATTTCCCCTGCCCTTCCTTACCTCCCTTGCCCTTTTATTTTTCTTTTGTCCTTCCTGCTGATGTTCGAGATTCTTATTATGTTCCTCTAAGTGTCGGTTGCTGTGGTAAATGAGTATCACTTCACATTAAGGGACTGATTTACTAAAACTGGAGAGTGCAAAATCTGGTGCGGCTCTGCGTAGAAACCAATCCGCTTCCAGGTTTGAATAAATAAATGAACAAGCTGAAGTTAGAAGCGGATTGGTTTCTATGCAGAGCTGCACCAGATTTTGCACTCTCTAGTTTTAGTAAATCAGCCCCTCTATGTCTTTGTACCTTTGGGAAACTGAGATACAGTTTGTTGTTCTATGTCTGAGACTATCTTCTTGTACTTTTATATTTGTTGTACAACCCACATTTTTTTAATTAATAAAAACAAATACAACATATACTGTATGTACAAATGATAACTATTAGTGAGAATGCAATAAGACTTTGAAGAATAGTAAAGCATAGCGGTTTATGGGAGCTGTAACGGCCAATACTTTTATAACTAGATTTTGTTCTAGGGCCAAACAATTATTTGACACTGGCAGGAAGCGGGCACAGCTTCACCTTGGAATCCCACTAAATTAGAAGGCTAAAGCAGGGCTCGACAAACCCCGGGCGCCAGGTCCCATTTGCGACTAGAATTAGCGACCTGGCGCCTGGGGTGCCCTGCAGGAGGTGTCCTGTCCCTTTTGCGCCCCCACCTCCTCCCCGAGTGCACGGACTTCCGCGCCGTCCGAAAATTGAGACCCCGGCTTTTAGGCCTTCTTCTGTGAGATGAGAGTGGCTGGGGAACTGGCGCCCTCTTCTGGTGGCCGGTAGTAATGACTGTTTCCACTGCCTGTTAATCCATTCCCATCTCCTTCCTAAGAGGAGATGAGAGGGAAGTTTTTGCAGGCTTCATCTCCCTGGCCATGCCACAGCCACAGCCAAAGGCCCCTTTCACACGGGCTGTCTGATCAGGTCCGCCTGTCAGTTTTTCAGGCAGACCTGATCGGACCACCCTTCATTCTCCTCTATGGAGCGGCATCTGATCCTGTCCACCAAAAACAGATGGATGGTGGTTCTATTTTCTATCCACCCCGTGGATCGGATCAGATGGCATCGGATGGAAAGAGACAGACAGTGTTTCCATCCAATTGCGCTATAGAGGAGAGTGGGGTTCTAGTTGTAGTTATGAGTAAATTTAATATCCGTTTTATTAAATAAAGCTTGGTTGTTAGTTTAAAAAAAAAAAAAAAAAACTGGCTCCTAACTTTTTTAGCTGGCTCCTAGATTTCAGGGAAATTTGTCAAGCCCTGGGCTAAAGGAATAAGATAGTTGTTGCCACTTTGGATAAGACAGAAGGGGAATTTGGTTTATAGTGAGTTTGGAGTGTTAAATGTCTTGCAATGTTGTTACATATGGTCATTTTTGGATAACACCTCTGGAAACATCACGGCATACACTCCAATCAATCCAATATACAGCAAGCCTAATGGAAAAATCTCCTTTATGAGTTCTGCCTGTCTGCTAATCATCTTTCCACGTCTTCCTGGATTCCCTGCATGCTCTGCAGCTTCTCCTCTGTCCTTTACTTACAATGTCTAAGGACTACAAATCCCATTGTTCTTTGTGGCCTGCAAGCAGTAATTCCTGTACTGACCCCGCCTCCTGAAACCCCGCCTCTCAGGCAGGCTCTGTGACATGTGTGACACCGCAGTGCCTACTTACAGGATATAGTGACTACGTCTTACAGAATCTGAGGGATTTATTGTGTGGGGACTTCAAGATAATTCAGATTACCAGGCGTAATCCAGAAATAACTGAAATAGAATGTGGAAATAAATATACAATTTTACATTTTTACCCTAGATACGCTCTAAACATACAACAATGCAATACATATAAAGCCAAAGTAATAATTTATTAAAAATAAACACAATGCAATCCCACTTTCTAAAACTGTAAAATATTACAGCAAACATAGCTATCCCCGAAATGTGTTGGCTTGTCTTCTAAGATTCTTATTATGAAAAATATTTTTTACCACTGCTGTGGTGCTACCCTCCTTTTCAAAATTTCTTGAAATAAAGCCAAAAGTTAAAGCACTGGTTTCCCCAACACTTCATATTTCTTATATGTGCCTACTGAACCATGTACTTGTATGAGAAAGTATCCTGTTCTCTTTGTATTGCTTCCTTCCTGTGAAATCCCTGATGTTTCTGTCAGTCCCTTGGCTTTCCTATTAAAAACTGACCACACTAAGCAGGAGAGCACATTGTGATCAGTTCTCTAGCTATGCTGGAAACTCAATGACCAGCTTGTCTTGACATGCCCCTGCTACACAGCCATTCACTGGCAAGGTCAGTGTTCTGCTACTTCTCCTCCCCCCAGCGTATGCAGCTGAGAGCAGAGGGAATGTGATCACTTATAAAAAGGAAAAACATGTATTTATGTTTTTTGTTTTAGTGATTAAGGTTTGTAATTCTGTGCTATTGATCTGATGGATGTATGGCTGCTGCCCCCACTAGGACTAACCACCTGAGTGGGGTCTATGAGATGGGTATTAACAAAAAGGAAGTGGGTGTTGGCTCTACTCTATGTTACCTCCAGGTATTGACTTCTATATCAAATCTGCTTGGATGTTTTATACAGTAATAGGAACTATTACTACCAATCTACCTACCACCTAGGTAATACCAATTGATAAAATATTTAGAGGGATAAAAGTGTAGCACTACTCTGTATGTGCACTTGAAACCAAAATAGTCACCAAATCCTATACACAATTAATATATAAAAAATGCAATGTCTGTATCCACAACAGAAACGTGCTATATGTGCAAAAAATCTATGTGCAAAATCTGCTCCTAATGTGCAAAATGCATGATAAACATAAATGTGCAAATTTTTAGCAATTCAGTTACCATAAACGTTCACAATCTGTGCAAAACCTTAATGATGCAAATCTGCCAAAAAGTGCAAGTGCTGAAATTGCATGTACATTAGAGCTGCACGATTCTGGCCAAAATGAGAATCACGATTTTTTAGCTTGGAATAAAGATCACGATTCTCTCACGATTCTCTGTGTAACAAAAAAAATTGGGATAACTTTACTGTTATGTTTTTTTTTTTTTTTATTCATTAAAGTCTATTAATTGCGTTTGAAAGACTGCTGCGCAAATACAGTGTGACATAAAATATTACAACAATCGCCATTTTATTCTGTAGGGTCTCTGCTAAAAAAATATATAAAATGTTTGGGGGTTCTAAGTACTTTTCTAGCAAAAAAAAATGATTTTAACTTGCAGGCAACAAGTGTCAGAAAAAGGTCTAGTCTTTAAGAGGTTAAACTTCCTTTCTCCCTGGCAGAGGAAAGGAAAAGATACAATGTAATCATTTTGTTTATAGTTACTGGGAGACTAATGTTGATAGGGGTTTGTTTGCAGGAGGCTTTTTTTTTTTCCCACAGCTGTTCTCTCTGCAGCTATGCAAAGAATCGAGCATATGTCAGGTTCAGATCGTCAGGAGGGGTGAATCGAGATCGCGATTTTCATACGATTAATCGTGCAGCTCTAATGTACATTGGTCATATGTAAAGCTCAGCATATGATACGATGTTAGATGAAAAAATAAATGTGAAATCTTAGAAGTTCATAAAAGTGTATAGTGTCCTTTAATTTCACTCTCCCCATGGCCTTGCTGCCCCTTGTAGTGCCATCAGTGAAACGACATACAATGGTGCTGTTAATATCAGGTTAGTACCACGAACTGCAGTGAACCCCAATGTCTTCACTTATTTCCCCCACCTGGTATCACACTCACCAGATATCTTTGCCCTTTCAACAAAAGGTAGCCCGCTTTGTAGAAATGCCTGGCTTGTATATTGCCTTTACAATCTGTAAGTAAAAAGTTGGGGTAACGTGACAACCTGGGTGCCGTTCCCCCAAAATGTTTTTTCCTCAAAATTGGTTTGTTTTTAAGTATTAGCAAGTCAGGAGAACTATATAGGAGTACACATAGACCCAAACCGTGACTACAATATTTATATCCAATATGGCTGTGGGTCACGTGTACCATGTTGCCAGAATACTGCACACAATTTAAGCCGGATGGAACAGCAATATGCTCCCGGTGATGTCAGAGTGACGAAACACGTAGGACGGATCCAAGCATCATTACGCAACTTACGGTTTGTGCCTGCGGAGCACATAGCGTCCCATATTACCTGGATTTATTTACAACATGAGTGATTGAGCGTTTTATATGTAAGTGCACTACTAATTTTTAATAAAATTGTATATTCCAATTTTACACTATGGGGGCTGTTTCTTTCATGTCCCATTGACCATATGCGGGAGCACATCACTATACCTTTGAAAACGTGGGTGAACATAAGGAGATCGTAAAGGCGATATACAAGCCAGGCATTTCTACAAAGCACGCTACCCATGTTGAAAGGGGAAAGATATCTGGTGAGTGTGATACCAGGTAGGGGACACGAGTGAAGACGGTGGGGTTCACTGCATGCCGTGGTTCTAACCGGAGTATAACAAGCACCCTTGTATGTCGTTTCAACGATGGCACTACAAGGAGCAGCAAGGCCACGGGGAGAGTGAAATTAAATAACACTACACACTTTTGTATGAACCTATAAGATTTCACATTTATTTATTCATCTAACACCGCATCGTATGCTGAGCTTTACATATGTCCATTGTACATGCAATTTCAGCACTTGCACTTTTTGGCGGATTTGCACCATTAAGGTTTTGCACAGATTGTGAGCTTTTTTGTTAATTGAATTGCTAAAAATTTGCACATTGTTTATCATGCATTTTGCACAATAGTAGCAGATTTTGCACATAGATTTTTTGAACGTATAGCAAGTTTCTTTTGTGGATACAGACATTGAATTTCATTATATATTCATTTTGTATATAATGTGGTATATATGTGCACATATAGAGTAGTGCCACACTTTTATCAATTGGTATTACCTAGGTGGTAGTTAGATTGGTAGGAATAGTTCTACTACTGTATAAAACATTGAAGCAGATTTGATATAGAAGTTATTTGATATAGAAGTCAATTCCTGGAGGTAACACAGAGCAGCGCAACATCTACTACCTTTTTGTATATATCCATCTTATGTTTTTTTTTTTAGATCTAGACAAAATGGTTTTGCCTTTCATTTCTATATTTAACTGAATGGGTTGTTTTACAAGGTGATCGTTTACAATCACTTTAAAAAAGAGGTTTGGCTGGAGTTTCACTTGAGCACAGGGTCACGTTGCACGTTAAAGCATACCTGTAATAGAAGAGGCAATATACTTACCTTTCCAGCAGACTGTTGTTGGTAGGCTGTCTCTTCCATTTTTTCCTGGCTGCTGCAGGTATTTCACATTTCTGGGTGTGTGGAGCTCCTGCTCCCCCTCCGAACACAGTGGATACTCCCAATGGCCCATGTCAACGTATCAAACTGGCTGCCGAATAGTAAACTGCAGGAATGCTTTCACATACAAAGTGACCCTGTGCTGACAGGGCCACTTTAATGTTTAAAGCGCAACTCCACTTTTGCTGAGAAAAAAACTTTCCCCTCGGGGTGATCTCTGTACATTGCAGGGATTTTAACAAACTTGGTTGCCGATTCCTTTTTTGTGCCTCTGTGCTGAGTGGGTCAAATGGGAATGGTTTCATAATTATCTATCAGCTGTGGCAGCTGCAGGGCTCTAACGAGGAAAGCTGCTGGGACTGCATCCCTTTAGACATGTTCCTATTGGGAGTATCTCACCAAAAATCAAATTTTTGCTGCAGGGGATGCCAGAAATCTGACTTGTATCTGAGGCAGACTTCTGGGAAAATTGGTGAGCCAATCACACAAGCAGGAAATGATGTTTCTGGGGGAGGGGGGGGGGGGGTACACATTCTGTGTACAGAACAGCTCCAGGTAGCCGTATTGCATTGCCTTTTCCGAAAATTACAATGGCTGCAGATTGAAAAGGAAAGGTAATTTTTAATAGCATTCAATTACAATATGATTTGTGTTGCAATTGTAAACGCTATACGTATTGTTTTTTCTTTATTTGCTATTCCCCCCCCCCCAGTGAAGTGGAGTTACCCTTTGTTGCTTCTTTAAGTGCTATTCAAGTCAAAATTTGTTTTTCCTAAATCAGATAAAAAGAACAAATGATTTAAATTTTTTTTACTTCCTCCCCAGAGCTTCCATTGTCAATGGTCCCCCTGGCTGTACCGCTATATTCCCCATCTGTGATCCCTGTACCAACCCTGGACCAAAGGAGTCCCTACAACATGTGCATTCCAGCTCAGAACTACAAATTTGTGCACCATACACAACTCAGAGTGCCATACACAACGCTAGCATGAGAGGGGGACAGAGCAAAAGCCATGCCTTTCCTCCTGGTGCACAGCAGTGATTACCAGAGGCTCTTTGTCCCTCTCATGGTGGATGTGTTTGCGGCACTCTGAACAGCTACGAGAAGAGTTCTATCACACAGCAGGTGCGCATACGTTGGAGGCTCACACAGGGCTCCATAGGTCCCAGCAGCACAGAGAGATAGGGAAAATAGCCGTGCGCCCGGAGGAGAACTAAAAAAACTCTGAGGAGGAAAAGAAAAATCAAATGCATGAGGGTTATGTTATTTTTATCTGATTTAGGAAAAATAAATTCACTTTAATCCCATGTGCAATCACAATGACATATAAAAGCCCGTTTTCCACATTTTGTCATGTTACAACCAAAACGTAAATGTATTTTACTGGGATTTTATCTGATAGACCAACACAAAAAGGCACATAATTGTAAAGTGGAAGGAAAATGATAGACAAATGGAGATAAATGGAAGGAAAATGATTGATAAATGATGATGAATGGTTTAATTTTTTTTTTACAAATAAATATCTAAAAAGTGTGGTGTACATTTGCATTCAGCCTTCTTTACTCTCATACCCCTAACTAAAATCTAGTGGAACAAAATTGCCTTCAGATTTCACCTAATTAGTAAATAAGAGTCCACCTGTGTGTAATTTAATCTCGGTATAAATACAGCTGTTCTGTGAAGCCCTCAGAGGTTTGTTAGAGAACCTTAGTGAGCAAACAGCATCATGAAGGCCAAGGAAAACATCAGACAGGTCAGTGATAAACTTGTGGAGAAGTTTAAAGCAGAGTTAGATTATAAAAAAATATCCCAAGCTTTGAACATCTCACAGAGCACTGTTCAATCCATCATCCAAAAATGGAGAGTATGGCACAACTGCAAACCTACCAAGACATGGCCGTCCACCTAAACTGACAGGCCGGGCAAAGAGGGCATTAATCAGAGAAGCAGCCAAGAGGCCCATGGTAATTCTGGAGGAGCTCCACAGATCCACAGGTGGGAGAATCTGTCCACAGGACAACTATTAGGCTGGGTTCACACTTCTGCGAATTGGATGCAGGATTCTCTGCATCCAATTCGCATGACAGGAGAGTTTGCCCAGCTCTCAATGGAGCCAGTTCACACATCTCCATGGCAGCTGTGGAGCACAGGGATCCTGTGAGTCTCTGGCTCCGTTTCAGGTCCAAATTCAGGAAAAATTTGGGCCTGATAGTTCCCAAAAATGGAGAACACCCCTGCTGTGAGCCACATCGGATTCAAGTGTGAACCCAGCCTTAGTCGTCCACGAATCTGGCCTTTATGGAAGAGTGGCAAGAAGAAAGCCATTGTTGAAAGAAAGCCATAAGAAGTACCATTTGCAGTTTGTGAGAAGCCATGTGGGGGACACAGCAAACATGTGGAAGAAGGTGCTCTGTCAGATGAGAACAAAATTGAACTTTTTGGCCTAAAAGCAAAATGCTATGTGTGGCAGAAAACTAACACTGCACATCACCCTGAACACACCATCCCCACTGTGAAACATGGTGGTGGCAGCATCATGTGGGGATGCTTTTTTTCAGCAGGAAATGGAAATTTGATCAGAGTTGATGGGAAGATGGATGGAGCCAAATACTGTACAAGGCAATTTTAGAAGAAAACCTGTTAAAGAGTCTGCAAAAGACTGAGGCGGAGGTCCACCCTCCAGCAGGATAACGACCCTAAACATACAGCCAATATTACAATGGAATGGTTTAGATCAAAGCATATATATGTATTAGAATGGCCCAGTCAAAGTCCAGATCTAAATCCAACTGAGAATCTGTGGCAAGACTTGAAAATTGCTGCTCCCAGACGCTCTCCATCCAATCTGACAGAGCTTGAGCTATTTTCCAAAAAAAAATGGGAAAAAAAATTACTCTCTAGATGTGCAAAGCTGGTAGAGACATCCCCAAAAAGACTTGCAGCTGTAATTGCAGTGAAAAGTGGTTCTACAAAGTATTGATTCAGGGGGGCTGAATACAAATGCACACCACACTTCCCACATATTTGTAAAAATTTTAAAAAACATTTTCCTTCCACTTCACAATTATATGCCACTTTGTTGGTCCATCACATAAAATCCCATTAAATACATTTACGTTTTTGGTTGTAACATGACAAAATGTGGAAAATTCAAGGTGTATGAATACTTTTAGGCACTGTACCAACCTCCACGCCTAACAGAACCACAGTACTCGCAGCTGCTGAAAGTTCACAAGCAACACCACCTGTCAAACTTGGCCAGTCAAGTCAACGGGGCTGTGCCACAATCGCAAGCTAAACACTTGGCCCGCATTTCTGGTGCATTACCCCCATTGTAAAGTGGTGGTTGAACACACACATTCAGGAGGTGGCAGGATCGTCTTCTGAACGCCTCACAGGGGCTTCTTAGCCAAACTCTAAGAAGCAATCCTCTACGGATCACTTTTCAGAGCATGAGCTGGTGTGAGCCTAGTCTAACAAGTGAATATGCAATACAACTATGAAGAATAGTAAAGAATATCAGGGGGAAAGTGAAAAAAAAAAAAAAAATTATATTATAATATATATATATATATATATATATATATATATATATATATATATATATAGGAACTGTAAAAGCCAGTGCCTACAAACAGGGTTTTTGACTTTTTTATAGTGCCAGACAAGTAGTTGGGTCCAGCTGGAAGATGGCACAGCTCCACGGTAAAAGCCCAATAACTTCATCCTGCATTACTCTTAGTATGCTGATAAAACCTCCGGGCTCAAATGCAAACCTGAAATCCAATCACACATGACATGGCATAGGTCATGGAACACTTTGTAATGATCCACCTCACAAATCGCTTCATAAATATTTATATAGAGGAGCTCACTAAGTGGATTTCATTACTGTCCTTCTCCATGCCTGTCTCTGCCCTACTTTCATGCAGCAAGCAGAGGATGGAACTAATCTATTTTTGAAGAAATTAAATATTGGCCCAACTCCCTAAATTCCATCTGATGACTATCAACATTTCAATTGTATGCTGTACAAAGTCAGCCGGTGGCCTGATAGGGAGTGTATGACATGGAATTATCTACATGTGAATACCATCTCTGACCAAAAATAATCTGTGAATGAGAAACGCACGAAGAACTCCACCTTAGAAAGACGTCACACAATATTTGGACCATGCGGCATTAAACTGCAGGTAATATGGATAAGCTATACTTCTAAAACAGTGGTCTCCAAGCTGCGGCCCTTTGCTTGCCTTTATCCAGCCTTTGGGGCATACCTCCCACTGACACCAACAGTTGGGCACTGTTCCTCCCACTGACACCAACAGTGGGGCACTGTTCCTCCCACTGACACCAACAGTGGGGCACTGTTCCTCCCACTGACACCAACAGTGGTGACACTGTTCCTCCCACTGACACCAACAGTGGGGCACTATTCCTCCCACTGACACCATCAGTGGGGAATTTTTCCTTCCACTGACAACAACAAGTCACTATTCCTCTCACTAAAACAAACAGTGGGGCACTATTCCTCCCACTGACACCAACAGTGGGGCACTATTCCTCCCACTGACACCAACAGTGGGGCACTATTCCTCTCACTGACACCAACAGTGGGGCACTATTCCTCTCACTAAAACTAACAGTGGGGCACTATTCCTCCCACTGACACCAACAGTGGGGCACTATTCCTCTCACTGACACCAACAGTGGGGCACTATTCCTCTCACTAAAACTAACAGTGGGGCACTATTCCTCCCACTGACACCAACAGTGGGGCACTATTCCTCCCACTGACAGCAACAATGAGGCACTATTCCTCTCACTAAAACAAACAGTGGGGCACTATTCCTCCCACTGACACCAACAGTGGGGCACTATTTCTCCCACTGACACCAACAGTGGGACACTATTCTTCCCACTGACTCCAACAGTGGGGCACTATTCCTACCACTGACACCAACTATGGGGTACTATTTCTCCCACTGACAGCAACAGTGGGACACTATTCTTCCCACTGACACCAACAGTGGGACACTATTCTTCCCACTGACACCAACAGTGGGGCACTATTCTTCCCACTGACACTAACAGTGGGGCACTTTTCTTCCCACTGACACCAACAGTGGGGCACTATTCCTTCTACTGACACAAAGTATTTTGCATTATTCCTCCCACTGACACCAACGGTGGGGCACTATTCCTCTCATTGACACCAACTATGGTGAATTATTCCTCTCATTGACACCAACAGTGGGGCACTATTCCTTCCACTGACACCAACTATGGTGCATTATTCCTCCCATTAACACCAATGATGGGGGACTATTCCTCCTGTGGACACCAATGATGGGGGACTATTCCTCCTGCGGACACCAATGATGGGGGACTATTCCTCCTGCGGACACCAATGATGGGGGACTATTCCTCCCACTGACACCAATGATGGGGGACTATTCCTCCCACTGACACCAATGATGAGGGACTATTCCTCCCACTGACACCAATGATGAGGGACTATTCCTCCCACTGACACCAATAATGGGGGACTATTCCTCCCACTGACACCAATGATGGGGTACTATTCCTCTCACTGACACCAATGATGAGGCATCATTACGGAGGCCAAGACATTTTCTACTCCTGATGGCCAAGGTTAGACCCTTCTAAAGTCTGAAGGATAATAAACTGGCCCTTAGTTTAGAAAGTTTAGAAGCCCCTGTCCTAGAACGAGCACAACTAGCAATAGCTGGCCTTGGTAGAGATTAATATATCCTATTTGATAGTTTGCCTGAGGCAACTGTCAGCATGCATGCTTTGCCTAAATCTCCAATCTGCTAATACATTCAATGGCTAACAATGGTTGGGATTGTGTCAGGATCTAAAGACAAGTGAGCTTTGTACAGGGACACCAGAGAGCTGATCCGACACCTTCAGGATCTTTGTCTCTTAGGATTATGGGGCTCAGCTTCTGCTTCAGAATAGGAGTGGCACCAGAGTGAATACAGTCTGTAAATCTACATATATTACTATCTATACTTGTTTCCTAAAGTAGTGTTTCTCAACTCCGGTCCTTAGGGCACACTAACAGGCCAGATTTTAAGTATTACCTTGGGGAGATGGAGACTAGAATACTGCAATCACTGAGCAGCAAATTATATCACCTGTGATATATTTCAATTTTCTTGCAAACCTGGCCTGTTAGTGTGCCCTGAGGACCAGAGTTGAGAAACACTGTCCTAAAGTGATTGTAAAGTCTTGTTTCTTTTTTTTATTTTTAAACAACAAGCATACTTTCCTCCTCTGTGCAGTGGATTTGCACAGAGCAGCCCGGATCCTCCTCTTCTCGGATACCTCTTCTTGCTGTTCCTGGTCCCTCCCTCCTGCCGAGTGCCCCCACAGCAAGCAGCTTGCTATGGGGGCACCCGAGCTGAGCTGCAGCTCCATGTGTCCATTCAGACACAGAGCTGCCGATAGGTCCCACCCCCTCTCTCCGGATTGGCTAACTGTCTTTGGTTGAAAGCAGCAGAAGCCAATGGCGCCAATCAGGAGGGAGAGTCCCAAATATATACACATTATATCATTATATATATATGTATATACACACACACACACACACAGTATCTCACAAAAGTGATTACATCCCTCGCATTTTTGTAATTATTTTATTATATTTTTTCATGTGACAACACTTAAGAAATTACACTTTTCTACATCCCGTTATATGTATAAAAGACACCCGCCCACAGAATCTCTTTCATGCATTTAAACCAACTATCATGGGCAAGACCAAATAGCTGTCAAAGGATGTCAGGGACAAGAGTGTAGACTTGCACAAGGCTGGAATGGGCTACAAGACCATCAGCAAGAAGTTTGGTGAGAAGGAGACAACTGATGGAACGATTATTCTCAAATGGAATACAAAATACCCTTTAATTGCCCGTGGTCTGGAGCTCCATGAAAGATTTTGCCTCATGGGGTAAGGATGAACATGAGAAAAGTTAGGGATAAGCCCAGAACCATAGGGGAGGAGGGAGCTTGTGAATGATCTTAAGGCAGTTAGGACCACAGTCCCCAAACAAACCATTGGTAAAACAATACACCACCATAATCCGAAATCTTGCAGCGCCCGCAATGTCGCCCTCCTCAAGAAGGCACATGTACCAGCCTTTTTGAAGTTTGGTAATGAACATCTAAATGATTCAGAGAAGGATTGGGAGAAAGTGCTGTGGTCAGATGAGACCAAAAATTTGCTCTTTGGCATTAAATCAACTCGTCGTGTTTTGAGGAAGAAAAATGCTGACTTTGACCCTAAGAACACCATACTTACAGTCAAGCACGGAGGTGGACACATTATGATTTGGGGCGGTTTCTCTGCTAAAGGTACAGGCCGACTTTGCCACATTGAGGGGCCAATGGACGGGGCCATGTTTAGTAAAATCTTTGATGAGAACCTTCTTCCCTCAGTCAGAACACTGAAGATGGGCCTTCCAGCAGGACCAAAACATACCAAGGCAACAAAGGAGTGGCTCAAGAAGAAGCACATTAGGATCATAGAGTGGCCTAGCCAGTCTCCAGAACTTCATCTTATAGAAAATGTATGAAGGGATCTTCTGAAACTTTGAGTTGCCAAGCGACAGCAAAGAAACCTTAAAGATTTAGAGGAGATCTGTAAAAAAGAGTGGACTAAAATCCCTCCTGAGATGTGTGCAAACCTGGTAACCATCTACAAGAAAAGTCTAAACTCTGTGCTTGCCAGCAAGTGTTTCTCCACTGAGTACTAAGCAGTGGCGGCTGGTGCTCAAAATTTTTGGGGGGGCGCAAAAACAAAAATGTAATAGGTATTGCTTCGCGGCAAAAAACAAGGTAAAAAAATTGCATGACTTTGAGGTCATGGTACAGGCATGGCACATGTGATGGTATAGGCATGGCACAGATGGTACAGGCATGGCACAGGTGATGGAATAGGCATGGCACAGATGGTATAGGCATGGAACAGGTGGTAGAATAGGCATGGCACAGGTGATGGTATAGGCATGGCACAGGTGATGGTATAGGCATGGAACAGGTGATGGTATAGGCATGGCACAGGTGATGGTATAGGCATGGCGCAGGTGATGGTACAGGCATGGCACAGGTGATGGAATAGGCATGGCACAGATGGTATAGGCATGGCACAGGTGATGGAATAGGCATGGCACAGATGGTACAGGCATTGCACAGGTGATGGTACAGGCATGGCACAGGTGATGAAATAGGCATTGCACAGGTGATGGTACAGGCATTGCACAGGTGATGGTACAGGCATGGCACAGGTGATGGTACAGGCATGGCACAGATGGTATAGGCATGGCACAGGTGATGGAATAGGCATGGCACAGATGGTACAGGCATGGCACAGGTGATGGTACAGGCATGGCACAGGTGATGGTACAGGCAGGGCACAGATGGTACAGGCATGGCACAGGTGATGGAATAGGCATGGCACAGATGGTATAGGCATGGCACAGGTGATGGAATAGGCATGGCACAGATGGTACAGGCATGGCACAGGTGGTGGAATAGGCATGGCACAGATGGTACAGGCATGGCGCAGGTGGTGGAATAGGCATGGCACAGGCATGGCGCAGGTGGTGGAATAGGCATGGCACAGATGGTATAGGCATGGCACAGGTGATGGAATAGGCATGGCACAGATGGTACAGGCATGGCACAGGTGGTGGAATAGGCATGGCACAGATGGTACAGGCATGGCGCAGGTGATGGAATAGGCATGGAACAGATGGTACAGGCATGGCACAGGTGATGGAATAGGCATGGCACAGGTGATGGTAAGGTCATGGCACAGGTGGTGGAATAGGCATGGCACAGATGGTACAGGCATGGCGCAGGTGATGGAATAGGCATGGAACAGATGGTACAGGCATGGCACAGGTGATGGAATAGGCATGGCACAGGTGATGGTAAGGTCATGGCACAGGTGGTGGAATTGGCATGGCACAGATGGTACAGGCATGGCGCAGGTGATGGAATAGGCATGGCACAGGTGATGGAATAGGCATGGCACAGGTGATGGTAAGGTCATGGCACAGGTGGTGGAATAGGCATGGCACAGGTGATGGAATAGGCATGGCACAGGTGATGGTAAGGTCATGGCACAGGTGGTGGAATAGGCATGGCACAGATGGTACAGGCATGGCGCAGGTGATGGAATAGGCATGGCACAGGTGATGGTAAGGTCATGGCACAGGTGGTGGAATAGGCATGGCGCAGGTGGTGGAATAGGCATGGCACAGATGGTACAGGCATGGCACAGGTGATGGTAAGGTCATGGCACAGGTGGTGGAATAGGCATGGCACAGATGGTACAGGCATGGGGCAGGTGATGGAATAGGCATGGCACAGGTGATGGTAAGGCCATGGCACAGGTGGTGGAATAGGCATGGCGCAGGTGGTGGAATAGGCATGGCACAGATGGTACAGGCATGGCACAGGTGATGGTAAGGTCATGGCACAGGTGGTGGAATAGGCATGGCACAGATGGTACAGGCATGGCGCAGGTGGTGGAATAGGCATGGCACAGGTGATGGAATAGGCATGGCACAGGCATGGCGCAGGTGGTGGAATAGGCATGGCACAGATGGTACAGGCATGGCGCAGGTGGTGGAATAGGCATGGCACAGGCATGGCGCAGGTGGTGGAATAGGCATGGCACAGGCATGGCGCTGGTGGTGGAATGGGCATGGCGCAGGTGGTGGAATAGGCATGGCACAGATGGTACAGGCATGGCACAGGTGGTGAAATAGGCATGGCACAGATGGTACAGGCATGGCACAGGTGATGGTAAGGTCATGGCACAGGTGGTGGTAAGGTCATGGCACAGGTGGTGGAATAGGCATGGCGCAGGTGGTGGAATAGGCATGGCACAGATGGTACAGGCATGGCACAGGTGATGGTAAGGTCATGGCACAGGTGGTGGAATAGGCATGGCACAGATGGTACAGGCATGGGGCAGGTGATGGAATAGGCATGGCACAGGTGATGGTAAGGCCATGGCACAGGTGGTGGAATAGGCATGGCGCAGGTGGTGGAATAGGCATGGCACAGATGGTACAGGCATGGCACAGGTGATGGTAAGGTCATGGCACAGGTGGTGGAATAGGCATGGCACAGATGGTACAGGCATGGCGCAGGTGGTGGAATAGGCATGGCACAGGTGATGGAATAGGCATGGCACAGGCATGGCGCAGGTGGTGGAATAGGCATGGCACAGATGGTACAGGCATGGCACAGGTGATGGTAAGGTCATGGCACAGGTGATGGTAAGGTCATGGCACAGGTGGTGGAATAGGCATGGCACAGATGGTACAGGCATGGCGCAGGTGGTGGAATAGGCATGGCACAGGCATGGCGCAGGTGGTGGAATAGGCATGGCACAGGCATGGCGCTGGTGGTGGAATGGGCATGGCGCAGGTGGTGGAATAGGCATGGCACAGATGGTACAGGCATGGCACAGGTGGTGAAATAGGCATGGCACAGATGGTACAGGCATGGCACAGGTGATGGTAAGGTCATGGCACAGGTGGTGGTAAGGTCATGGCACAGGTGGTGGAATAGGCATGGCACAGATGGTACAGGCATGGCGCAGGTGGTGGAATAGGCATGGCACAGGCATGGCGCAGGTGGTGGAATAGGCATGGCACAGGCATGGCGCAGGTGGTGGAATAGGCATGGCACAGGCATGGCGCAGGTGGTGGAATAGGCATGGCACAGATGGTACAGGCATGGCACAGGTGATGGTAAGGTCATGGCACAGGTGATGGTAAGGTCATGGCACAGGTGGTGGAATAGGCATGGCACAGATGGTACAGGCATGGCGCAGGTGGTGGAATAGGCACGGCACAGGCATGGCGCAGGTGGTGGAATAGGCATGGCACAGGCATGGCGCTGGTGGTGGAATGGGCATGGCACAGGCATGGCGCAGGTGGTGGAATAGGCATGGCACAGATGGTACAGGCATGGCACAGGTGGTGGAATAGGCATGGCACAGATGGTACAGGCATGGCACAGGTGATGGTAAGGTCATGGCACAGGTGGTGGTAAGGTCATGGCACAGGTGGTGGTAAGGTCATGGCACAGGTGGTGGAATAGGCATGGCACAGATGGTACAGGCATGGCGCAGGTGGTGGAATAGGCATGGCACAGGCATGGCGCAGGTGGTGGAATAGGCATGGCACAGGCATGGCGCTGGTGGTGGAATGGGCATGGCACAGGCATGGCGCAGGTGGTGGAATAGGCATGGCACAGATGGTACAGGCATGGCACAGGTGGTGGAATAGGCATGGCACAGATGGTACAGGCATGGCACAGGTGATGGTAAGGTCATGGCACAGGTGGTGGTAAGGTCATGGCACAGGTGGTGGTAAGGTCATGGCACAGGTGGTGGAATAGGCATGGCACAGGTGGTGGAATAGGCATGGCACAGATGGTACAGGCATGGCGCAGGTGGTGGAATAGGCATGGCACAGGCATGGCGCAGGTGGTGGAATAGGCATGGCACAGGCATGGCGCTGGTGGTGGAATGGGCATGGCACAGGCATGGCGCAGGTGGTGGAATAGGCATGGCACAGATGGTACAGGCATGGCACAGGTGGTGGAATAGGCATGGCACAGATGGTACAGGCATGGCACAGGTGATGGTAAGGTCATGGCACAGGTGGTGGTAAGGTCATGGCACAGGTGGTGGTAAGGTCATGGCACAGGTGGTGGAATAGGCATGGCACAGATGGTACAGGCATGGCGCAGGTGGTGGAATAGGCATGGCACAGGCATGGCGCAGGTGGTGGAATAGGCATGGCACAGGCATGGCGCTGGTGGTGGAATGGGCATGGCACAGGCATGGCGCAGGTGGTGGAATAGGCATGGCACAGATGGTACAGGCATGGCACAGGTGGTGGAATAGGCATGGCACAGATGGTACAGGCATGGCACAGGTGATGGTAAGGTCATGGCACAGGTGGTGGTAAGGTCATGGCACAGGTGGTGGTAAGGTCATGGCACAGGTGGTGGAATAGGCATGGCACAGATGGTACAGGCATGGCGCAGGTGGTGGAATAGGCATGGCACAGGCATGGCGCAGGTGGTGGAATAGGCATGGCACAGGCATGGCGCAGGTGGTGGAATAGGCATGGCACAGGCATGGCGCTGGTGGTGGAATGGGCATGGCACAGGCATGGCGCAGGTGGTGGAATAGGCATGGCACAGATGGTACAGGCATGGCACAGGTGGTGGAATAGGCATGGCACAGATGGTACAGGCATGGCACAGGTGATGGTAAGGTCATGGCACAGGTGGTGGTAAGGTCATGGCACAGGTGGTGGTAAGGTCATGGCACAGGTGGTGGTAAGGTCATGGCACAGGTGGTGGAATAGGCATGGCACAGATGGCACAGGCATGGCGCAGGTGGTGGAATAGGCATGGCACAGGCATGGCGCAGGTGGTGGAATAGGCATGGCACAGGCATGGCGCAGGTGGTGGAATAGGCACTTACCTGGCGACGGCTCGGCTCCCGGCGGCGGCGGCTTCTCCCCTCCTCGCGACTCTGATGTCCGTCCTCTTCTGCTCGGCTCCTGGCGGCGGCTTCTCCCCTCCTCGCGACTCCTCTTCTTCGCGGGCTGCGGCGGGAAAGTGACCGGGCGGTGACGGTGAGTGACTGATGCACGCACCGGCACCGCCCCCAACGAGGTCACCATGGATGTCCTGAATCATGATTGGTCCAGGCTGGAGTCTGGACCAATCATGATCCAAGACATCACAAAAGGGGGTGGTGTAGCGCATTTTTCTGCGCTACAGTTACGCCCCAGAAGGCCGCCAATTGGCGCCTCTGCTGGTGGAAAACCCCACCCCCCATCGGCACCAATGCGGCGGACGCCGAAAGAGGGGTGGTGGAGCGCAGAGCTCTGCGCTACAGTTACGCCCCAGAAGGCCGTCTATCGGCGCCTCTGCGGGTGGAAAACCCCACCCCCATAGGCACCAATGAGACGGGCGCCCCTTGTGGGCAAAAATTTTTTTTTTTTTTTTTTTAAATCTTTTTTTTTTCTTTTTCTTTTTTTTGGGGGGGGGGGGGGGGGGCGGCGCCCCTGCGCCCCCTATGGGCCGGCCGCCACTGGTACTAAGTCATGTTTAGCTTGGGGATCAAATACTTATTTTATTCACTGAACTGCAACTCAATTTATAACATTTGTATCATGTGTTTTTTCTGGATTTTTGGTTGATATTCTGTCTCTATCATTTAAAATCCACTTACGGTATGATAGAAATTATACCCTTTTTGAAAGTGGGCAAACTTACAAAAACACCTAAATAATTATTTTCCCCACTGTATAGCAAGAACATTATCCACTTTTAGTAAAAGCTGCACAGCTTGTTTTTATCTACAAGTGCTCCTTACCTGCATAGGAAATATTTTTTGGTAAAGGTGAATTAACCCATTAGAGCCCATTCAGACTATTCGGCGCGACTTGCAGCAGAGACTTCACATAATGGAAGTCTATGCAAGTCGCTCCGAGGTCGCCCCGAAGTAGTACAGGACCCTTTTTCTAAGTCGGAGCAACTTGTGTCGCTCCTATTAGAACGGGTCCTGTACTACTCAATGGACCGCGACTTGTCAGGCTGACAAGTCACGCTAATGTGAATGGGCTCTTAAGGGTACATGCACACCATATGCGCTCACTATGGGGACACTATTCCTCCCTCTGAAACACATAATTCAGGGGTGTCAAACTGGCGGCCCTCAAGCTGTTGCAGGACTACAAGTCCCATCATGCCCCTGTCTGTGGGAGTATTGCTTGTAACTGTTAGCTTACAATGGCTCATGGGACTTGTAGTTCTGCAACAGCTGGAGGGCCGCCAGTTTGACACCTGTGCAAGAGTCTACCAAATACCAAACATGCATTGTTTACTCCCATTGACGCCAGGACAATTTCTACTCCCAATGGCCCCAGTCTGGCCCCCCTAAAGTCTGAAGGACAGAAAACTGGTCCTTTTTGTTTTTTTCAGAACATTTGGAGACTCCTGCACTACACCATATTGTAACACACAGCAGTGCATAAAGAGTTATGAAATGTCATTTCTATAAAGTAAAGAGGAAAAAAAAAGATAAATAGTGTGATACGTTCTAACAATGAATCGCACGGTTTCCTACACAGTGCACACCAGTTGTCACACAGTAATATGTGCTGCTGGTGTAAACCGGCCTTTATTATTCACTATTAGATAAAATGTCAAAATCAGTAGAGAATATGGCCACTTATGTTATTGTGTAGCAGAGTTTCCTGTGTATAAAGGGCGGCGAGACCCCCCTCTTCCCTGCCTTTCAGTCTTTCAATCATCATACAAAAACAGACATTTACACCAGCGGCTTGGCTTGAAGTCGGCAATCCATCTCCAAACACGGTGGGGGACATATTCCCTTACTTATTACATTACATCACACATTGCTTTTATTTCTCCTCTCCACCCAAACTTGTCATTTATTCTTCATCTCCTTCATAGTTTTGTTGGGGGAAGAGCCTCGGTGAGCAGTCTGAAGATTTTATGTCTGCGACTTCGGTTCTCCAACATGTTTTCAGTAACAGAATCTGCTCTGGAAAATGAAGCCACTGCTCATGTGCTCAGACCAGATGTATTATCCAAGCCCTGCCGTCACATGGGTGTGACACCGAGCTGACACTTCTCTCACACACCCCTCTTACATAATATGGGTATAGAATAGATGGGGATTTTCAGCATATAGCTGCCTACTGTTATGGATTTCACTGGACTGACGTGTAACTGACTCGCATATATGACGAATAGAGAAAACGCATTTGAGTCTCTTAGAAGGTGTGTGCGTTCTACACTGCGCACGGCAGAGTACACTGTATACAACCACAGAAGATATAGGATTCATGCTGGCTAATCAGACTCCTGTGATCAGAGTTCTTTGAAATCTCTTCCCTTGCATCATATAATATTTCATACTTGATTCCTCAGTCTAATATCCAGGGCAATTGCAGGTTGTAAGGCTTCATTCACATCTATGCAAGTTGCTTTTGAGCATTTCTCCAGTGCATTTTTTATGCCTTTTTTTTTTTTAGGCAAATAAGTTGTTTGGCAGCTTTAAAAACTGCAAAATGCGGTCAAAACGCACTACGCGCTTTTCTGCAGCTTCTCCATTAAAGTCTATTGAACCAAAAAAAAGCAAAGGCACCAAAATGCATTCCATAGAAACCCATGTTAAAAATAATGTCCTGCGTTTCTGTAAAAAGCATGAAAAAAAAAATGCATGAGGGTGAATGGAGTCTTAAGATCTGTCCTTGGAAATGTCTGCCACTAAGACCCGGTTACATAGTTACATAGTTTGTGAGGTTGAAAAAAGACATCAGTCCATCCAGTTCAACCTATGATGTGTGTGTGTTTGCTGTTAACCGCACATTGTATACCCCTGTATGTTGGTTGTAGTCTCTAAGGTGTCCATCTAATAGTTTTTGGAAACCATCAATGCTCCCTGCTTTGTGGAAGAGAATTCCACATCCTTACTGCTCTTACAGTGAAGAACCCCTTACATATTTTAAGGTTAAACCGCCTTTCCTCTAGTTTTAGTGAGTGGCCACGTGTCTTATTGTATCTCCTTTCTCTGAATAGTTTGTTCCATATGCTAGGGTCGCCAGTACAGTATTTGTACATTGATATCATATCCCCCCTGAATCATCTCTTCTCCAGAGAGAATAGGTTCAGTGCTTGTAGTCTTTCCTCATAGCTGATGCCTTCCATTCCCCTAATCATTTTTGTTGCCCTTCTCTGGACTCTCTCTAGTTCCAGCACATCCTTCCTGAGGACCGGTGCCCAGAACTGGACAGCATACTCCAGATGTGGCCGGTTCACACTACTCCGACTTGTGTGACCTCAAGTCGCCCCAAGTCGCTTGTAATTACACATTCAATGTAAATGAATGAGAGCCGTCTTAATATGCACTACTGAAGTCGCTCCGACTTCAGAAAAGGTTCCTGTACTACTTCAAGGCGACCTCTGTCCGACTTGTCACATAGACTTCAATGGGAGTCGCCTCTAAGTCGGATCCTTATCTATTTTCAAGCGACTGATCAGACTTTCCAAGAAAAAGATTACCCAGGCATTCCCCACAGACAAAGTCGCCTATCATTTAAGTCACATCAAAGTAGTGCACAAGTCGCGCTAAAGTCAAGCTAAAAAGTCACTCCTTCATTGGGCGACTTTCTGGTCGCCGTAGTGTGAACCGGCTCTAAAAGATGTCCTGGTTTTAACCGTATCTAAAATGTGCCTATTGCTGAATAAATAAATGAAAAAAGTAGATTACATTTTCTAATTTATTTATTTACTTTTATTTACTCTTTTCCCCTCTTTTTCCATTTATTTATCCAGTGCTGGGCACATTTTTGATATCTATAGGATTATGGGTTTATCCAAAGCTGCTATATCGGAGGGTTAATAGGCAGATCAACATTTTTATATTAAAGCCCAAGTTTAGTCAAAATTTTAAAAAAAAGAAAAAAAAATCTGATTAATCGTGTCCCTTGTTCATATTTTTTTTTTTTTTTTTTTTGCGGCTAAACTTTAGGTCTCATGAAATCCTCATGAAAAAAATCTGAAACAAGTGAAAAAATGTATATAAGAAATGTAAAAATGTGTATGTGTGGTCATATTGCACAAATCCCACATGAAAACAATGACGAAGTGCAAACATGAAAAATGCTTATATACTATAATAGTGTTTAAACCAGGCATGTCCAACCTGCGGCCCGAGGGCTGCATGCGGCCCAGAACCTCAGGCAATGCGGCCCACTGCCCCCTGACAATTTTTTTATTTTTTTGCTGGGGAGGAAGGAAGTCAAGTCGGGGGCATGGCCACAGAGGCAGCCTTAGAGGGGATCATCCACTAGTTGTGTTAAATTAGTGCTGGGGGGGGGGTGGGCGCGACAGCACGGGAATGGCGCAGCGGCATTTTATTACTTATATACCTTAACTATAGTATATATTTTATATGCGGCCCGAGATAATTTCTCTACACTCAATGTGGCCCAAAGAAGCCAAAAGGTTGAACACCCATGGTGTTAAACCTTATAAATTACTAGACACACTCTCTAATAATAAAAACAGTGCTACAGAAAAGTGCTCTCCGTGCAGAAATGTGCAAAAAAAAAGTGCAATGTTCAAATGAGCCCATAAAACAATCTAATAAGTAAAAACTCATAGAAAATGGTAAAGTGATATGGTGTAAAAAATATATTCTCCAAGGTGCAGCACCAGTCTCTTGGTGATAAAAAGAAGGAGGTGAATCCACTTGTGCTACCCCCTCAGCTCCACACTCACCAGAAGACTGAACCCCTGCAGGGGTCAGATGCACCATCAAATTGTATAATACGCGATCCTGTATCTCCTCCTCTGTCTCACTGGGTCTGTTCAATGGGAATTCTCCTCACAGGGTATATGGACAATAGAGGCTAAACTCCATATTAGCACCACAAACCAAAAACGCTATTTAATTCATTTTTAATATTCAACGCAAACTACCCCATCCATCCATGTCTCCATGTTTTATTTTGTTGAGAAATCATTTTTGAAAAACACACCCTAGCATTTCTGGGCATGGCCATAGAGTAAGAGCAGACGATTCATGTAGCATTTACTTCCTGGAATTTATCTGCCCTTAGCTCAGGCATACAGACAGGCTGTGCTTAGCTGTGAAAAACCCCTCCTGAATATTCCTGGGATGTATGACATACTTTGCCTAGGCATGAAAACCAGGAAGAAGTGTAAAAAAAGTTAACACCCGTAAATACAATATACTATCCTATTGATTTACTAACTCTAGCAGCATAAGGATTAAAAATAGTGAAAGTTGATTGAGAGAGTGAAGTTCCAAGGTTTTTATTAAAGGTTTTCACCAGTGGCTAACTCTAAAGAAATCTTCTATTTTCACCATTTTAGACCCAGTACTTGCAACCATTTCTTTTAATTGTAATAATATTTATGTAGCACCCTACAGGTAGGTGCTAGGTAAATGTATAGTGGGCTTTGTCTGCCTAATAGCATGGCCATGATTTATTTTTGGTAGGGTGTCATGGTTTCCAGGTGTGTCTGCTGAAGGGGGAGTCTCCCCACTGGCTCTGTGAGAGGCTTCTCATAGGGCAGTGGAGGAAACTCAATCAGGGATACATTCAGGCTTGTAACTACCCCAGAAGGCAGATTCTGTCGCAAAGGATTCTGGGAGTGGGTATAAGTTTGAGGGAGAGCATGACTCTTTGGCGGGAGCAGGGTCCCAGGAGGGAGAGAACGGCTGTCTCTCCTCCTGTCAGAGGAAGCGGATGTCTCGGGTGCTGCCTGAGAATCCAGAGAATGATGAGTTGAGCTGAGGGGATCCGGTGTGCCGAGGACCAGCGGAGAGCAAGAGGGGTCCAGTCCCAGGAAAGCCTAAACAGGTCGTGAGTACTGAGGATTGCCCCTGGGGGTCTGCCTAGAGTCAGTGGGGACCTCTCCGGAGAAGGTTCTAGGATCCAAGAGTCGGCTAGCTGTAAAGGGGGTACCTAGGTTGAGGACCCTGAAGTGATAGAGGGGGTACCTAGGTTGAGGACCCTGAAGTGATAGAGGGGGTACCTAGGTTGAGGACCCTGAAGCAGTAAAGGGGGGCGCCTGCAGTTTGGGCCCTGAAGAGTTAGTGCACTGTGTGAGTGTATCAGTTGAGAGTTGCAGCCATACAGGAATACACAGCAAGCTACCTCAAGCCAGGGCAAGGCTGGAGAGAGTAGTCAGTGACTTTGCAGTGCAAGCAGTGTCAGATGTTCAATGTTCTACAGTCCTGGATCCGCTAGACTTAAGTCGGAGTTCCAGCACAGCTTTCAGAGATACCATGTGTTCAAAGCGTCAGTAAGCGTTGGCTAGCATCAAGACAACGCTAACGGTCATTTTTACTTATTCCCTTCTCCCATCCCCTAAAAAACTATAATAAAACAACCAAACAAAGATGCCGGAGTTGTCACTGTGTCAGTTCTCACACCCAGGGCCGCAGCTCACATGGGCTGGAGAGGTAACCGGTAACAATGGCAGACCCACATCAGGCCACGGGCCTGGAAACCTTGCTACATTTATAACAAATTTCACTGAAAAAAAAAAAATAGAGTGGTAAATAAATATGTTACATAAATGTGACACGAGCCTATAAACGCATCAAATATTTATTGCTATAAAAAAGAGAAGATAAAATGGGCGGGTAAGGGACTGTGGTGCATCTATCAGGAGTCAAAAGATGTAAACCTATAATGCCAATACACTACTGTGAAAAGATTATTGTAAAACGGTATTAAGATATGCATTTGATGAATGTATTTAGCATAATAATTTGTTTTAAGGGTTAGTTTACCTTTTCCAAAAAAAAAAATCTGCCTATGCAGACATGAGGTGTTTGTAGATAAAACCAATCTGTGCAGCTTTGACTGAAGTTGAATAATGTCCTTGCTATAGGTGTAGGCCGTTTACATACCTCATTATGAAGCCTGACTAAAAAAACTCCCAAGTGAGGCCCAGCTATGACTGTTCACCATCACAGGAGTGAGCTCCTAAATTCTGAGCTCACAGGGAAGAGAAAGCACATGTGAGAGGGATTGAATCAGGAAAAACGCTGATTGCTGTGATGAAGGAGGTGAGAAGTAATAGCCGGGCCTCACTTAGCAACGTCCTGGGAGTTTTCAGGTCAGGCTTTATGAAGTATGTAAATTGCCTACACCTAAAGCAAGGGCATTATTTGGGTCCTTTCACACGGGCGTTCCGTATGTCCGTATATCACCCCATCCGTTTGCGGGTGATATACGGACATAATGCATGTCAATGGGATTGCGGATGTCAGCGGATGACCATCCGCTGACATCCGATTTTCTTCCTTTCAGTTCTGTTCCGTTTTTTGGAACGGAACAGAACCCTATTTTTCTTCCGTTTAAAAAAACGGAACGGATGCAAAATCGGATGTCAGCGGTGTCATCTGCTGACATCTGCAATCCCTATAGACATACATTATGCCTGTATATCATCCGCAAACGGATGGAATGATATGCGGACATACGGACCGGATGACACAAGTGTCATCCGTGTCCATAAAAAAAAAAAAAAGTGCCGGAGCAGATCAAAATACGGTCCACCCCGTGTGAAAGGACCCTTTATCTTTAGCCAGAGCTGCACAGTTTGTTTTTATCTACAGAAGCCTTTTTTACCTGCATAGGCAGTTTTATTTGTGGTAAACTAACCCTTAAAAAAGAAACAAAAACTGACATTCCTTCATTTTATATTTTTCTTCACATTTAGATGATAGTCAAGCTGAGTGACAGGGAATGGTACAAACTATAAGGTCCATAAAGACATGGATGAGTGAGTTTGGGGTGAAGGAAGTTCACTGGCCTGCACAGAGTCCTGACCTTAACCAAATAGAACACCTTTGGAATGAATAAGAAAGGAGTCTGTGAGCCAGGCCTTCTTGTCCAACATCAGTGCCTGACTTCACAAATGCACTTCTAGAATAATGGTCAAACATTCCCATAGACACACTCCTAAACCTTGTGGACAGCTTGAGTTGAAGCTGTTATATATACAAAGGGTGGGCCAAATCAATATTGAACTGGGACTGGGATGCTATTAAAGTTCATGTGTGTATAAAGGCAGGTGTCCCAATACTTTTGGGAATATAGTCTGTCTTATTCAGGCTGTATGGACACCTGCGCTCCTGTGAATTAGACCTAAAGTGATGATCCATCATGCAGAGTGAGGAATGTACACAGCACGGGCTATGGAAGAAGACTTCACATATAAGGAGCCCTCTGAAATCTGACCTAAACAGGGAAATTGAACGTCTTTGTGACTATAAACAGCTAGAAATGTTTCCTGGATAGCATAATGGCTCAGTGATCAATTTAATTTGTTTCCTCAAATTGCTTTTTAAAAAGAAGTTAAAAAATCGCACTGACTACTCTTATTTTCTGGCAGAAAACATAAAACGTATGTATAGCTGGATGGACAAATGAATTCAGAGCTGCTCAGTCAGCAGTCAATTATCAGGACTCGGGAACAGGCCTCTGCCAAAATAATGAAAGCCCAAAAATCGTAGGCGTCCGCTAACATTTTCAGGCACATTGGTTATCTGGCTCCAGGAATATGTGCAGTCCTCTTATTGTGTCCACTGAAGGTAGCTAGGAAATGTGTGTGAATGGGCTGACATTATTAGAAGCACATAGGTTCCCAAGGTGACATCTAATGTCCTACTACTGTACAGGAACAATGTATAGAGCTTTACAATAAAAAGTCACACTGGTGAAATATGACATTCATAGCGTAGCAATGTCAGTTTGTACCATCATCTACCAGAATATAGGGCTCCAGTCTGGATTTTATAAATATCTACTAATGAGATGTATGTAGAAGCTGATCGGATTAAACTATTTATTTTCAATTGTTTAGACTCAGATTATCTTGGCGAGTGTTTGCTCTGATATTCGTGGCACCTTGAAAGCCTGGTACAGCCTTCCCCTCTGATAAGAGCTCAGAACTGGAACTGCTTCTGACAGATCCACTTACAAGCAGTATGCCTGCCACATGCAGCAGTAGTAAATCTCATTTATTTAAAGTGGTTGTAAACCCTTACATATACCCAGTGAAGTGACTGGCATCGGGTGATACATACAGATCAAGCAAAACCTCCTACATAAGTTGTACCTGTTTATCTGCAGTCTTCTCTACCTCGGCTTAAAGTACAGAATTGTAAAGCTTGTTTGAGAGTTCAAAAAAAAAAAAGGGGGGGGGGCAAAGATTTGACGTTACACTCTACAGAGCTAAGTGAGGAGAGCTGATTGGAGGAAAGGGACACACCCCCTTCACACAGGGACAGAGGTAAGGCTGTCAATCAGCTGGAGGTCCCTCCCCTGTCACCATTTCTCTCTTGGTTTCAGGGAAACTTGTCAGAAGTGACCCTGATAGCAGAGGAACAAAACAGCAGACAGAAATGACACTTAGAGCTCTTCGTTAAGACAAGTACACACTATAGAGGGATATGCTTTTTTCATATTTAATGTCAGTGGTTTACAACCACATTATATTGAATGTCATGGTCACCAATGTGCACAAAGAATCTAACTGGTAAAGTCTAGGCACTAGGCTCCATGCAAAACCCATTTTCAGATTCATTGTGCCTGCTAAAGCAAGCCATACATAGATAGAAATTTGTCCGGTTCTCAGGGACAGGCTGAACTTCAATCCATGCATGGGCAGGCTGGCTTTACAGAAGTTGATCTACTGATTAAATTCTGTACAACTGCCCTGTTGGAAAATGTCAATCGGTTACAGGGTATAGCTGGCAGTACTGATCAATGTATTATGACAACAGGGAAGTCTCCCCACAGTCAGAATACAATATCTCAGTGGGGAGGATTCCCCCAATCCACCCTAAATATTTTGGATGGGGAAACAGTCAACCCGCTGGTTAAACAAAAAATTTAAAAGGTGTTTTTTTTTTGTTCCAGAGTCATACTTCCCTAGCTGGATGCTGCATCTATCCCCCGCTGGTACTAAAACTGAGAACAAAGGGATTAAACACCACCGATCACTCAGTTCTCAGGCCTCCCTGAGCAGAAAGCTTGTGACTGTGACTTTGCCCCCGCCCCCCCCCCCTCACTTACAGGAGCGCAGGGCAGGGAGTGGCTAGCTCAGGCTCTTAGCAGCTTGCTGAGAGGCTGAGTCGGATGTTGGTCTAGGTATGTGGGCGGATCCTAATGGTCACGATTTTTCCCGAGCCTTAACCCGCTCTGTGATGTCTGCCGACAACGGACACGGTAGTACAGAACAAACTGCACTTCTGTGATCCACAGGAGGAGTACAGTCAAACAAGCTTTAACCACTTGCCGACTGCCACGCGACTATTTACTGCGGCAGTCAGCCTCTCCTGGGCAAAGTGACGTAGGGGTACGTCGCTCGCCCACGAGCCTGTAGGGGGCGAGCGTGCGCCGCTGGCGGCGTGCTCCTGCCCCCGCCCGTTCCCTGCCTAGCCCGCGCGTGTGACCGGCGACTCCGATGTCCGCCAGCCACTCGCAATCTCAGGAGAGGGAGAAAGACAGACGGCTGATGTAAACACAGCCGTCTGTCATTCTCCCTGAAGTAATGACAGAGGTTATGCGATCCTGCTATGTAAGATCGTATGTCTCTGTGATTAGTTCACTAGCCACGCCCCCTAACAGTTAGAATTACGCCCCTAGGGACACACTTAACCCCTTGATCACCAATAAAGTTAACCCCTTCCCTGCCAGTGTCATTTTTACAGTAACAGTGCATATGTATAGCACTGATTACTGTAGTAATGTCACTGGTACCCCCAAAAGTGTCAAAAATGTCAGTCAGGGGTCCGATCTGTTACCTGCAATGTCGCAGTCCCGCAAAAAAAAAAAAAAAAATTGCAGCTCGCCGGCATTACTAGTTTAAAAAAAAAAAACAATAAAAAATTACATAAATCTTTCCCGTAGTTAGTAAACGCAATAACATTTGCGTAAACCAATCAAAATACGCTTAATGCAATTTTTTTTAACCAAACATATATAGCAGAAAACAAATTGGCCTAAAATGTTAAAAAATTTAGATTTTTACATTTTTTTTAAATTTCATATAAAAAATGTGAAAAATATTGTTAATTTTTCAAAATTGCTCTTTTTTTTTGTTTATAGGGCAAAAAAATAAAAATCGCACAGGTGATCAAATACCACCAAAAGAAAGCTCTGTTTGTGGAAAAAAAAAGGACATCAATTTCATTTGGGTACAGCGTCGCACGACCGCGCAATTGTCCGTTTAAAGTCACGCAGTGCCGAAACGCAAAATAAGGCCTTTGAGCAGCCAAATCCTCCGGGTGGTTAATCATATATGGGCTGCCTACAGGTTCTGGGTGCTAGATCCAGATTGAGCTGGTAGCAGCAGAGCCATCTGCCTGACATCAGTACACCATGATCCTGCTCCAGAAGCTATAACAAAATTCAGCCTCCATTAAACTAGTATTAAAACTTGTATCAAGGTGTTACTGTTACAAAAAAAAAAAAAAACAAGTTAATTTAACAGAATAAACGATGCCTTCCCACAAAGTCCAGAAACACATTCTGTGTCTACAGCCACATCCTCCGTCTTCCAGCCCGCTGCTTCCCCCAATCTTGTGTTGGAAAAGTGCGCACTCACAATGTTATTTGTTACAATTTTGCATGTGCCAGCATTCTTCATGCCAACATGCATGCATACACCTTCATTCATAAAATGTGTCCATCATTGGGACACTACTTGCACTGACATGCCCAGGCAGCCGATGAAATGCCTCTACTTTTTCCATTGTGGGAAGTGATGAATAGCAGCCCCCCAGATAGTGCCGCTATTATCTTCTCTTGCAGGAGCAGAGAATCGTTTTCTGGTTGTTGTCCTCTCGAGCTGCCTGTGCACATCCAGGCAGGCAGCATCCACATGCTGCCCTGTAGTCTGATCCTGGGAGAGAACACAAATGGGTGGCTCCACGGGGCCCTGCAAGGGAAAGGGTCCACCCTGTAACAGAAAGGCAGGACCAGGAAAAAAGGACACTTTTCTATGTTAAGACACTAAATCCTTTGCAAGAAAAAGCAAGGCTTCAATATCACATACATGAAGCATTTATGAGAACTGCATCTCTCTGCGGCCTCTTGCACACTGCTGTCTAAAAATGCGCAGTTTTCAGGCATATAGCATTTTTTTTCTGATCTAAAATGCAGCCCATGGTTTTGCCTGCGCACACAGGCGCATAAACTTGCGCTGTGCATTGATCAGTAAAAAAAGAGAAATGGAAAAATCTGCGTTGTGGGTCAGTATTTTTGCGCCCATACGCACAAATACACCTGAAATTACATCTAGAAATGCTGATGTTCAGACATCAGTACCGTGTGCAAGAGGTCTTACACATTTTACCCACTTCCTGACCGTAGGACAACAATAGACATCCTTAGGTTGAAGTGATTATACCGGGAAGATGCAGCTACGGGCATCATCATCCTGGTATCTTTTTTTTTAGCCAGCGATTCACTTTTTTGTAAAAGCCATCCTAGTGGCTGATTAGCTGCTGGATTGATTTTACAGGCAAACACTGCCACTTTTTTCTGGAAAGAAGAGATCAATGCTTTTTTTTTTTTTTTTTTTTTTTTTATCTAATGCTTTCCAGGGTAGAGGAGAGATCTGGGGTCTTATAGGCCCCAAATATCTCCAGAATGAGGACCTGTCATGCGTTATTTCTTTCACAAGGAAGGTTTACATTTGTTGTTATAGTAATAAAAGTGATCACAAAACAAAAAAAAAATTTAAAAACGACCCCATCTCCTCATGCTCACGTGAAGAAGCAAACATATACAAAGGTCACATCTGTATATGTAAACTGTGTTCGCACCACGCGTGCGGTATCACCGTGAATGTTAAAGCGAGAGCAATAATTCTAGCACCAAACCTCTGTAACTCCAAACAGGTAACCTGTAAGAGCTGGTTCACATAGGCGCGACCCGACTTGCCGGGGCGACCTGTGAAGTCGCGGTGCACAGCTTGCACCGCGACCTCGGAGCGGCATGCACGGACTTCATATCATTGAAGTCAATGCAGGTCGCTCCAGGTCGCCCCAAAGTAGCTCAGGACCCTTTTTCTAAGTCGGAGCGACTTGTGTCGCTCCTATTAGAACGGGTCCTGTAGTAATCTATGGCAGGCGACCTGTCAGGCGACCAGGTCGCCTGACAAGTCGCCCCAGTGTGAACCGGCTCTAAACATTTTTAAAGGGTCGCCTATGGAAATATTTAAATACTGTAGTTTGGCGCCATTCCACTAGCGTGCACAATTTTAAAACGTAATGTGTTAGGTATCTATTTGCTCAGCATAACAACATTTTTCATACTTTACCAAACTTTGGGTTATATATTGTGTTTTTTGCATTAAAATTCATTAAAGTATATTTTCCCCCACAAAATTGCATTTGAAAAAAAAAAACTGCACAAATACCATGTAACATAAAAAAAAAAATCGCAACACCCACCATTTTATTCTTTAAGGCCCACCATTTTATTCTTTAAGGCCTCTCCTTTTAATATATATATATATATATATATATATATATATATATATATCATGTTTGGGAGTTCTGAATAATTTTCTAGCAAAAATGAAGACTTTTACATGTAAGAAAGAAATGCCAGAACTGGCCCAGTAGAGAGGTAGTTAAAGCTGAACAACTATCACAGAGTCAAGCCTTCCTCTGCTGAAGCTCAACTCCCAAATAGAGCAGATTAACCGAACAGGAAGGCATCAGAGGAGGATCGGGGTCATCTCATTGAAGTTAAGGCCCTGTGTATAGCCCACCCTGGGGGCTCAAAGGAATAAATGTAAAAACAAGCACTGGTACTGGCGGACAGAACACAATGCCTGTACTTCACCAGTACTTTGTTTACACACTTTGGGTGGGCAAGACAGGTTCACTTCAAGTAAATGATTTAAGTATTAAGCACATGCATGCTAGGTAATGCAGAAGTGTAACACGTATGGGCATTTATGACCTCTGTAGGATCACAGGACTGTCCTTACCAATACTTTATTCTGGTTTTCTCTCCATGAAGGTCAGAGCCATAATTGTTCAGGCATCATACAGGCTCAGCATTTGCTTTGCTGGACTGAGATGGCAGCTTACATAACGCACAATCCTAAAACGTGGCGCCTGTGCAGTTCTAGGCTGTTTGCCTGACTTCACCCCCGGCCACTACAGTCACTCACCTTGTGATCTGCTAGAAAGTTCCTAGAGGTCCGCCTTAATGGCTGCATGGGTTACAATGAGCCTCATCTCTCACTGTCTCCTTTAACCAGTAAGTTTTTAAAGCTAGACTGAAAAACTACAAACATGAAAAGGTAGAATATGTGTCAATACAGACAGTTCTTATTTCAGTAACATCAACAGAGGAGAACACATTCCTCTGTGCTATTTATTCTCCCCCATAACTTACCGGACCGCATTCTAAAAAAGTTCATCAGCTAAGATCAGTCTGTTTTATCTACAGTCTCCAATCAAGTTGCAGCTTTGCGATACCATTTACAGATACATTTACATCTGATTAGATGTTCAGAATGAGGAATACCAGTTATAAAATATTAAATACTCCCATCTTACCGCAAACTTGGATTTTAATGGATACACTGCTGACCTCCTGGCTGTCTGTCATGCAGGTATTACTAATCAGAATCAGGTCTGGTCAGTATTACATATGAAAGCCCATCTTCATGGAAAAGGCAGCCCAAAGGCCTAGAGCAGTGGTCTCCAAACTGCGGCCCATGGGCCCAGTGTGGCCCTTTGCTTGCGTTTATCTGGCCTTATGGGCATTATTTCATACACTGACACCAACAATGGGGCACAATTCCTTGCAATGACACCAATGATGGGGCCCAATGACACCATTGATGGTGCACAACTCCTCTCAATGATACCAACAATGGGGCAATATTCCTTATTCCTTGCAAGGACACCAACGATAGGGCTCAATGACACCAACGATGAGGCCCAATGACACCAACAATGGGGCCCAATTCCTCTCAATGATACCAACAATGGGGCAATATTCCTCGCAATGACACCAACGATGGGGCTCAATGACACCAATGATGGTGCACAACTCCTCTCAATGATCCCAACGATGGGGCCATATTCCTCGCAATGACACCAACGATGGGGCTCAATGACACCAATGATGGTAAACAACTCCTCTCAATGATCCCAACGATGGGGCCATATTCCTCGCAATGACACCAACGATGGGGCTCAATGACACCAATGAAGGTGCACAACTGCTCTCAATGATACCAACAATGGGGCAATATTCCTCACAATGACAACAACGATGGGGCTCAATGACACCAATGATGGTTCACAACTCCTCTCAATGATACCAACAATGGGGCAATATTCCTCACAATTACACCAACAATTGGGCCTACTGACACTAGTGATGGTGCACAATTCCTCTCAATGATCCCAACAATGGTACAAAATTCCTCCCAATGACACCGATTGGGCACAATTCCTTGCAATGACACCAACAATAGGGCCCAATGACACCAATGTTGGGGAACAATTCCTTTCAATGATACCAACTATGGGGCCCAATTTCTTTCTTAGATACCAAAAATGGGGCACAATTCCTACTAATGACACTAACTACTATGGGGTGCAATGATTTTAATGATAGGACACAATTCATACCAATGAAAAAATGGGGCATTGTTTACTCCAACTGATGCTGGGACATTTTCAACTCACAATGACCACAGTCCACCCCCCAGCCTGAAGGACAGCAAACTGGCCCTTTGTTTAGAAAGTTTGGACACCCCTGGTCTAGAGGACAGGAAAAGTCGTTTTACCTTCCCAAGCTCTTGCTCCTGCAGGGGTTGGTGCTCCCCAGCATCCTCACGTCCAATACAGGACTATGACCCCTGCATCAGGACCCTGCATTAATGATGTCAGAGGATCTGCAACAGCCAGGGCATAGGTGAGAAGAGGCTGCTGGGACTGATCTTGTAGCGCAGAGGATCAGGTAAGTAAAATGTATTTTCTTGTCCCTTTACATCCAACGAGCATTTAACCCTTGCAGTCCAGGGCCAGCCTTACTACAAGGGAGCATTCTTACTTTCAGGGATCAGGATGGAAGGAAGTAGCACTATTAGGAAGTCAAGACACCAGGGGGATTTTTTCTCCCCTTTATGATAGGTTTGCTATAATTCTTTTTCACTGAATAACTGGAATAAATATGGAATTTAAGCTTTTCATCGGAGGTCAGCTTTAAAAACAAAGGATGACTCTCCTTCAGTATCAGAGTTGTTTTACAAACAGAGGCAGACACAACAAGAGGAGCACTGCATGCCTAGTAGCCAGGGACACTGATACCAGGAGTAATTACTGCCAGCTTATTTCATTAAGCAGTATCAGACATGCAATTATTGTAGTGATGTAATTAAACAACTCATCATATTGCTGTTGAAAGCACAAGTTCTACGGCTGAGCTGTTCTGGGCAATCTTCTTAGCCAAAGAATGATTGACTGGAATATTAAACTTGTGTTTAGAAGATATTCAATTCAATTTATGAGCTTGGCTTAACAACCAATTCTGAGCGGAAAGCCTGCTTTTATTTGTACAAACCTGCGGCTTTTTATTTATTTCTGATGATGCAAGTACCTTCAAAATAACCCTTGTATCCGGGGACATAGACCTCCAAAGACCCTGCAGAACATTAGGAATCTCCCACCCTCCAGGAAATGGTTGGTCAGTACCCCATTGTCCATACAAAACAGATCCTTAAGGCCCGTACACACGTGCAAATTGTCGGCCGAAAATATTCGGCCGACGACCGATCGGCCGATTTTCGGCTTGTTAGTATGATGCTTCCGACAGCCGACAGCGCACTTTCGGCCAAACAGAATCTGTCGTGCAAGCATTAAAATTTGTGTATGCCGACACCAGAACGGCCGATTGTTTGCCAGTCAGAACAGATTTCGGCCGACAGACAGCAAAGACTGGGCATGCTCAGAAAAGAAAAAACACAGGGAAAGTTAACCATCACATGACATCACTTCTGCAGTCGGCGGACAAAATTCGTGTTGCAGTCTTTTGCACTTTTCAGCGGACAGGACAGCCCGGGGACAAAAGACGGCCGATCGGTCGGCCGACGATCGGTACGTGTGTACGGGGCTTTAGCAATGACCAATGACTTACTGCCACACAGAACTATCCACTCACCCATAGATTTACCATTCCTTGAGGACAGTTCTGGCAAAATCTTAGATAGCTCCTTGAAAGTTCGGTCACCAACTGCATCACAAAATGTTGATGTTACCCAAGGCCACCTATCACATTCTAGCTTCCCATTTCGTAGAGTAAATTTACAATCAGGGGCATACTGCTTTGTGGCCACTAGATGGAGCTACTGATCTTAGGAAATACTTGTTTCCTAGGATCATTAACTCCAGCAGGTGGCCATAAAGTAATATTTTCTTGATGAAATCTATTCTGTATGAATGAATAACATTTGACTTGGGGGAAAATGGCATACCAACATTCAATTTTGCCCCCATTCACAATCTTAACTCAAAGAAGTGTACGTTATTTAATGGAACAAATGCCTATGCTATATATATATATATATATATATATATATATATATATATATATATACACACACACACACACACACACATTATATATACATATACACACACACATACATACATATATATACACACACATATATATATATATATACACACACACACACACACACACACATATATATATATATATACACATACACACACATACATACACACTCACTGGCCATTCGGTACAACTGTTCAATTGCTTGGTAACACAAATTGCAAATAAGCCAATCACATGGCAGCAATTCAATGCATTTAGGCATCTAGACGTGGTGAAGATGACTTGCTAAAGTTCAAACTGAGCATTGGAATGGGGAAGAAAGGGGATTTAAGTGACTTTGAACGTGGCATGGTTGTTGGTGCCAGACAGGCTGGTCTGAGTATTTCAAAAACTGCTGATCTACTGGGATTTTCATGCACAACCATCTCTAGGGTTTACTGAGAAAGGTCCCAAAAAGAGAAAATAACCAGTGAGCGGCAGGGCAGTTCTTTGGACAAAAATGTTGTCAGTGGTCAGAGGAGAATGGGCAGTCTGGTTGGAGATGATAGAAAGGCAACAGTAACTCAAATAACCACTCATTACAATCAAGTTATGCGAATAGCATCTCTGAACGCACAACACATAGAACCTTGAATATTCCTCGCAATGATACCAACAATGGGGCAATATTTCTCACAATGATGGGCTACAGCAGCAGAAGACCACACCGGGTGCCATTCCTGTCAGCTAAGAACAGGACACTGAGGCTACAATTCACACAGGCTCACCAAAATACCCATCACCGAGCTCCTGAACAGACTGAGGTGCAACGTTGGACCGAAAGCATAATGTTCCAGAGGTGTTCTATTGGATTTAGGTCAGACGAGCATGGGGGGCCATTCAATGTTATCAGTTCCTTCATCCTCCAGGAACTGGCTGCATACTCTGGCCACATGATGTTGGGCATTGTCGTGCACCAGGAGGAAATCAGGACCCACTGCACCAGCGTAGGATCTAAAAATGGGTCCAAGGATTTCAACCCAATACCTAATGGCAGTCAGGGTGCCATTGCCTAGCCTGTAGAGGTCTGTGTGTCCCTCCATGGATATGCCTCCCCAGACCATCACTGACCCACCACCAAACCTGTCATGCCAAATGATGATACAGGCAGCATACCATTCTCTACGGCTTCTCCAGACCCTTTTACGTCTGTCACATGTACTCAGGGTGAACCCGCTCTCATCTGTGAAAAGCACAGGGTGCCAGTGGTGGACCTGCCAATTCTGGTGTTTAATGGGAAATGCCAATCCAGCTCCACGGTGTGGGGCAGTGAGCACAGGTCCACTAGAGGACGTCGGGCCCTCAGGCCACCCTCATGAAGTCTGTTTCTGATTGTTTGGTCAGAGACATTCACACCAGTGGCCTTCTGGAGGTCATTTTATAGGGCTCTGGCAGTGCTCATCCTGTTCCTCCTTGTTCAGAGGAGCAGATACTGGTCCTGCTGATGGGTTAAGGACCTTCTACAGCTATGTTCAGCTCTCCTAGAGTAACTGCCTGTCTCCTGGAATCTCCTCCATGCTCTTGAGACTGTGCTGGGAGACACAGCAAACCTTCTGGCAATGGCACATATTGATGTACCATCCTGGAGGAGTTGGACTGCCTGTGCAAGCTCTATAGGGTCCAGGTATCGCTTCATGCTACCAGTAGTGACACTGACCCTAGCCAAATGCTAAACTAGTGAAAAACTGACAGAAAAGAGGAGCAGGGAAGAAAAAATTAAGTGGCCTCCACTTGTAAAACCATCCCTGTTTTGGAAGTCGCCTCATTGTTGCCCATCTAGTGCACCTGGTTTTAATTTAACACCAAAGCTACTTAACTGAATCAATATCCCAGGAGTTTAATTGAAGTGATGCTAGACTCTGATTAAAAGGTGTTTCTTTAATTTTTTTGAGCAGTATATATATATATTTTCCTAGGTGCTTCACACACTGCGTGTCTAATGTGTCTCACCTTCCAGTAGACGCTACCAGCTTCTCCCACCAGCTTCTCTGGTCTCCAAGGGATTCCACTGGAAGGACCACTGCTCCCAGAAATCAGTAGCTGTACACCGTTCAGCACGTCCCTCGCCCTCTCCCCACATGTGACAGCTTGGTCCTGGAGACTGACTACTTATGTGCCAAAGACAATATTGTGGAAGTGCAGGGAAAATGTTAAGTGCTCCTACATACCTGAAAATACCAGGATGCAGTGGGGATGGGACAGGAACTGGGCAACTCTGAGCGCAAGCACGTGTCCAGGAACGCATTTCTGTATGCATGTTTACCCTTGGATCAGCGCATACCCATATACAGTTCTATCCTGTAATTCATTTGTATAGACAACTGTACGCAAAACACCTGTGGCTCCCAGGCACCCAAATACAGCTGTATTTAATGCCATATGCCCATATGCATGAACACTAACAGGTAAAGCCTGAACAAGAACCCTCATGGCAGGAACACCTGGTATTATTTTAAAGAAAGCTGCAGATTTCAGAATACTAGGAATTATAGAGAATGGTGCAGGGAGGTATTCAGCAGAGCTACGACAATCATATGTGAGAATGTGCCGTAGGGGTGTAGGATTATACCTAAAAGTTAATAGTTACAAAAATATATGTGGCCTCAATGAGACTGAAGTGATCTCTGCAATATATAAAGGAAACAGCAGAGGGCGCCAACTAAGTGTAGTATACTACTACACTTAGTTGGCACCCTCTGAAGTTTCCTTTAGAAACCTTTCAGCACACTAAAAACTACTTTAACATTTTAAAGCTTATATAAGTCTTCAGTCCTCGTTCACACATGATAATCCCCGACAAGAGGACTACCATCATTTTTTTAGGGCCCATTTATATCTGTGCCATTCCTTGCTGTGTGTCTTAAACATAAAAGGGCTTCTTTCTGGCCCCATAGACTTCAATGGAAGCACAGGAAACAGCAGACGCGGTGTGAACCTAGCCTAATGATTATATTGATAATTACCGGTTGGCACAGACAAAATTTGGTTTGTCTTCTTTAGTAGAACAAGTAATTCTGTTAGCAGCATCTTCCAGGATCGGAAACGGAGAGAAATGCTAGCGGGTTATCCTAAGAAATGTAAACTGCGGTACCATTAGGAACTCTAAAAGCATTTTTGTTTAGATTGGAGTCCTTCTTTAAATATTTATAATAGAAATGTGTAGAAAGGACCGTGTGCAGGATGTGATCAGGAAGGCAGCCAGAAATATAAGCCAGCCAAAGATCACAAACAAAATTTAATTGAGGGGATGACAAGGAAGGATTTTCATAACAATGAAGTAATCTTCTCTGCTCAGGTGCAGCACATGTAAATCTTCCTCGCAGACATTTGTGATTGGGATTTGTTACAGTCTGCTTTCATTTCATTACTGAAGCCAGCACAGATTTAGTGCAATTCAGACCTGGGGAAAGGGCTGTAGTTATACACTCCGCCATTCTTTTCACTGATGGATTTCAAAGGAATGACACAAATTACCCCAACTCCGGAAAAATGTGCAAGCGGGGCGCACGCTTCTGATAAACTCTGGGGGGGGGGGGGGGATTTACAGATACAAGGATAGACAGGGTAGAATAAGGACTATGTGCAGAGTGAGACTCATTGATCCAGGTGAAGAGGGGGAGGGGGCCATACTAGCCAGGGGATTGATTGGGGGGTCATATTGGCCAGGGGATGAGGGGGGTCATACTGGCCAGGGGATGGGGGGAGGGTCATACTAGCCAGGGGATGGGGAGGGGGGGGTCATACTAGCCAGGGGATTTCATACTAGCCAGGGGATGGGGGGGAGTCATACTAGCCGGGGGATGGGGGGGGTCATACTAGCCAGGGAATTGATTGGGGGGGTCATATTGGTCAGGGGATGGGGGGAGGGTCATACTAGCCAGGGGATGGGGGGGAGGTCATACTAGCCAGGGGATGGAGAGGGGGGGGGGTCATACTAGCCAGGGGATTTCATACTAGCCAGGGGATGGGGGGAGTCATACTAGCCGGGGGATGGGGGGGGTCATACTAGCCAGGGGATTGATTGGGGGGGTCATATTGGTCAGGGGATGGGGGGAGGGTCATACTAGCCAGGGGATGGGGGGGGGTCATACTAGCCGGGGGGGGTCATACTAGCCGGGGGATGGGAGGTCATACTAGCCGGGGGATGGGGGGGGGTCATACTAGCCGGGGGGGGGGTCATACTAGCCAGGGGATGGGGGGGGGGTCATACTGGCCAGGGGATGGGGGGAGGGTCATACTAGCCAGGGGATGGGGGGGGGTCATACTAGCCGGGGGATGGGAGGTCATACTAGCCGGGGGATGGGGGGGGTCATACTAGCCGGGGGGGGGGGGGGTCATACTAGCCAGGGGATGGGGGGGGGGGTCATACTGGCCAGGAGAGGGGGAATAAAGTGAAACTAAGCAAACTAGGACTCAAAGAGGACCTTCACCCATTAAAAGCGTAACTACGGTCAAAATGTAAAATCATACACTGGGTTTCCACATTGTGTTTCAATTATTTTGAGCCTACTCCTATTAATCTGAATGATCTTAAAGTCTGTAAACTTTGTAAAGACCACCACACACTTAGGCTGCAGGGTGTTTTGAACCGTGGACAGAATCGCCATGATTCTGCCTACGATTTTAAAAATGCTCTGCTAAAATGACAAATCGCACAAAATGAATTTCAGATGCCATTCATTTTAATGGCACTTCAAAACACCTGGCACCTCAGCATCTCCATAAAGCTGGTCAGCAGAGGGAAGCATGAAGTGCTCTAGAATTTCCTGGTAGAGGGCTCAGCTGACTTTGGATCTAATAAAACACAGTGGACCAACACCAGCAGATGACATGGCTCCTCAAATCATCACTGACTGTGAAAAATGTTGCATTTCATTTGGAAATAAAGGGCCCGGAGTCTGGAGGAAGAGTGGAGAGGCACAGAATTCAAGTTGCATGAGGTCCAGTGTGACGTTTCCACAGTCTGTGATGATTTGGGGAGCCATGTCATCTGCTGGTGTTGGTCCACTGTGTTTTATCAAGTCCAAAGTCAGCACAGCCCTCTACCAGGAAATTCTAGAGCACTTCATGCATCCCTCTGCTGACCAGCTTTATGGAGATGCTGATTTCATTTTCCAGCAAGACTTGGCACCTGCCCACACTGCCATAACTACCAATACCCAGTTTAATGATCATGGTATCACTGTGCTTGATTGGCCAGCAAACTTGCCTAACCTAAACCCCATAGAGAATATGTGGGGTATTGTCAAGAGGAATATGAGAGACACCAGACCCAACAATGCAGATGAGCTGAAGGCTGCTATCAAAGAAACCTGGGCTTCCATAACACCTCAGCAGTGCCACAGGCTGATCGCCTCCATGCCACGCTGCATTGATGCAGTAATTCATGCAAAAGGAGCCCTCACCAAGTATTGAGTGCAAACTATTCCGTACATGGTTGTACTTTTCAGTAAGCCAACATTTCTGTAATTAAAAAAAAAAAAAAAATTATATATATATCGCACCAGTTTTTTGTGTACTACTCAGATAAAGGTGTCCATAAATAAATAAAAATCACATTTTCTTTCAGGATGCATCTGTGGAAATTCACAGTACATACACTTATTCTATAATTTTGTCCACACCGTAATAGAAAATGACCTTTTGCATCGCCAGGGATGTCAGCGTTTCATAGAAAATAATGGCAGCGTATGAAGGGTTTACAGGAAGACAAACAAGGAAGGTTATCAAAGCACAGTGTGTATCACACGGACCACATGCTGGGCCAACCATGCTGCAGCAGGAGGGAAACGAAACAGGCAGGAATACATCAGCACAAGTCCAAAGCTCCCACGCAATACGACGGCATACAGAAGAAATGATGACTGACAGATTGTGCTGCAAAATTATATCCAAAAAGCTTCAAACATGCTTGTATATGGAAATGGAACATCTAAATAAATGTTGGTACGAGTATGTGTACCAAAAATATCCGTAAGTAATCACTTCTGATCTTTTCACTGGAATGATCAAAAACTAGAGCAATCATTTTTCCACTGATCATTCCGATCTTCTGCACAGCGTCAGATATGCTCTTCATAAAAGGAAAAGGTGCGGTGCCAGCTTTAGAATAGGAATGGGCAATTCAATGGGCCAAATTATATTTGCTGCATAATCAAATGTAACCAGAAGAAGAGTGTGCTATATGTCTACATCCACATAAGGTTTACAATACAAGCAAAGACAAGGGTAGCCGTGGATTGTTTGTAGATTTTCAGAAAAATCAACAACACTGGCATAAAATCATGAAATGTATTGCAACTGCGATTAAAATAGCAAAAGCAGAAAATACTGCAAATCATCAAAATATGTCTCTTTTTGGTTGAAAATGATTCAAGAAACTCCACGCGTTTTCAAACATTCTTTAGAAGTACATGTGAAAGGAATCGAAATGCTGCAACCCCCATTGCTTGTTCCTAAAGTGATTGTAAAGGAAACATGTTTATTTAAAAAAACATCAAAAAACATGTCATACTTAGGCCCCATTCACACTGGGGCGACGCTACTTTGCCGGGCGACCTCACAGGTCGCGGCGCGCTGCTCGCACCGCGACCTCGGAGCGGCCGGCACGGACTTCATAACATTGAAGTCTATGCAGGTCGCTCCGGGTCGCCCCAAAGAAGCTCCGGACCCTTTTTCTAAGTCGGAGCGACTTGTGTCGCTCCTATTAGAACGGGTCCATAGCTTCTGTATGGAAGGCGACCTACGGCGACCTGTCAGGCGACCAAGTCGCCTGACAGGTCGCCCCAGTGTGAACGGGGGCTTACACATGCTCTGTGCAGTGGTTTTGCACAAAGCAGCCCTGATCCTCATCTTTTCCGCGGCCCCTGCGGCGCTCTGGGCCCCTCCATTTTTCCCAAGTGCCCTCATAGCAAGCTGCTTGCTGTGGGGGCACTTGTTGCTCCCAAGCCGACTCTCCGCGACCAGAAGACACAGAAAGCATAGGTCAGCCCCGCTCCCACCTTTTTGGAGCGGCCTCCGGGAATGTTGGAGACTATACCATTTGATGAACAAAAGTTTACCCCGCTCCTCTGGCCATCGGGAGTAGAAAGTGTCCTGGCTTCAAGTGAGTACACAACCATCATTGGTATCAGTGGGAAGAATAGTGCCCCATCATTGGAAATAGTGGGAGGAATAGTGCCCCTTTATTGGTGTCAGTGGGGGGAATAGTGCCCCATAGTTGGTATCAGGAGGGGGAGGATAGTGCCCCATGGTAGGTATCGGGGGGGGGGGGATAGTGCCCCATGGTTGGTATCGGGGGGTATAGGACCCTATTGTTGGTATCAGTGGGGGGAATAGTGCCCCATTGTTGGTATCAGTGGGGGGAATAGTGCCCCATTGTTGGTATCAGTGGGGGGGAATAGTGCCCCATTGTTGGTATCAGTGGGGGGAATAGTGCCCCATTGTTGGTATCAGTGGGGGGAATAGTGCCCCATTGTTGGTATCAGTGGGGGGGAATAGTGCCCCATTGTTGGTATCAGTGGGGGGAAATAGTGCCCCATTGTTGGTATCAGTGGGGGGGAATAGTGCCCCATTGTTGGTACCGATGGAGGGAAAAGTGCCCCATCGTTGAGATCAGTGGGAGGAATCATACCCCATTGTTGGTACTAGTGGGGGAATAGTGCCCCATCGGTGGTATCAGTGGGGGGGGGGAATAGTGCCCTATCATTGGTATCAGTGGGGGGGGGGGGATAGTGCCCCATCATTGGTATTAGTGGGGGGGGGAATAGTGCCCCATCATTGGTATCAGTGGGGGGGGGGGGGAACAGTGTTCCATCATTGGTATCAGTGGGGGAGAAGAGTGCCACATCATTGGTATAAGTGGGGTGGGGGGGAATAGTGCCCAATAATTGGTATCTGTGGGGGGAATAGTGCCCCATCATTGGTATCAGTGGAGGAAATAATGCCACATCATTGGTATAAGTGGGAGGGGGGGGGTAGTGCCCCATCATTGGTATCAGTGGGGGGAATAGTGCCCCATCATTGGTATCAGTGGGGGGAATAGTGCCCCATCATTGGTATCAGTGGGGGGGGGATAGTGCCCCATCATTGGTATCAGTGGGGGGGGGATAGTGCCCCATCATTGGTATCAGTGGGGGGGGGGGGGATAGTGCCCCATCATTGGTATCAGTGGGGGGAATAGTGCCTCATTGTTGGTGTCAGCGACAGGAATTATCCCCCATGCCAGATAAAGGCATGCAAAGGGCCACAGTCTGGAGACCACTGCCCTATGGGATAGGGGTCTTCTTTTGGATGATGATTTCAGTGTTATACTGTATGTTTAAAAACACGCTTTGGTGGTTGCACCATTTCCATTCCATTCACATGTACTCCTGAAGTGATGAATGAATGAATGATGAATGTTTGAAACTTATCAAGCTTGCATGTTTCTTGAATTATTTTTATCCAATATAAACCAAAAATAGTAATATTTTATGCTTTGCAGTATTTTCTGCTGGGGCCATTTTAATCACTGTTGTAATAACATTTCTTGATTTTACACCAGAATGGTTGATTTTTCTGTATGTCTACACACAATCCATGGTCACCCTTGTGTTTGCTTGTATTATATTTGGTGTATGTCTGTTGCAATCCTTTAGTGTTCACACAATATTGCAATAAAATGAGACAATAATTGCCTATTTAAAATACTTTTTACACACACTAAGGCTTGCCGTAAATGTCTTGTATTTTGTGTGATTCCTGCTGAATTGGCCCAAGTTCAAGCAGTTTAGTGGCCCTGTCTCAACAAAACTCTACTCTCTACTAAAAAATAGACAGAGCAGAGCAGAAGACGGTCGGCCAAGAAGCCTATGGTGACAAAATATTGCTCTAGGTTGGTCTACACTCAGCACTGTCCCTAAGAAACTCAGGTGCTAGCCCAGCTCATCATTGTAGAAGAAGTACAAAATTACATGGATGACCGAACTTTGGTAAAAGCCAATTTCTTTATTGAGACGATAACGGTTATATTGACTACAGAGGTGCAGCAAGAGAAGTTAGACTACTAATGCATTTTATGCTGTATAGCACTTAATCAAAGCACTGCTACAGCATGAAATGCATTAGCAGTTCCACTTCTGCTGCACATTGTTACAATATAGATGTTGGCTTGTACTGGAGTGCGGTCACCCATCTAATTTCATACCTATTCAAGCAGTCACTGGTGTTATGGTTGTTGGCTGGCAATGCAAATTCCTCTACCAGCACTGTATACTGTAGATAGAGGAATCAATTGATTTTCTTTCCTTAAGAATCTAGCCAGATATGGCAAGCTTTGGATAAATGTACAGGACAGGTCAATGTGTGAGACAGATAAACTGATATTTTTCTGGCCACACACATGTTGTCCTCATCTTTGACACTGTAATAAAAAGGTGTAGGAGCGTCACTCTACATAAAGGCAGACTATAAAAAATAAAGATAAACTCCTCAGCACCTCACAGGCTACAGAGTTCTGTGTAATTGCTTGCTCCCGATATATTGTTGAATGGTTGCAAGTTTCTCTACATGCCTGTGTGTCAGAGGTGACCTTGTACAGAGAAAGTGGCAGTCATCAGACCCAATGCTTTCATACTTCTGCCTCTGTGAAAATGTTACAGATAAGAAAATGTCAGATCATAATGGAGATGACGATTATATAACCTGGAACTGTCACTCACAGCAACCAATCAGGATGCTGACTTGCCGGTATAGGCAGCAGCTTCATTGCACTTTTTCAGTAGAGTAAAACCAAAGCAGAAAAAACTATACCAAGTTAAGTGAATAGTCTCTAACATCAAGAAAACGAAGCATAAAAACAATTCTACAATATGCCTAAGACTGATAACACATTTGCCACTAGTGAGAATCACCATTGACAGGATTCTAAAAAGGCCACCTGTGTGTCCCTTTGGAATAGCTTCCTCTACAGTCACACACAGTGAGACATCACTTTGTTACTGGCCCATATGCTGCGGAATCTCAATCACTAGCAAAGGAAGCAACATCTTGCTGCCTCAGCTGATTCTATAGGGACAAAACAGGCAGCCTATTAGCAGTCCTGCCACTGTCAATTTTGACAATTGGTCAGCAGCCACCCTTTTCAGCAGTCAGCAGCAGAGAGGAGAACAGAACTCCTCCGCCAGATCGCTTCTCGGCCTTTTGGCTAAGATCAAGTGCAGTATCTGTTCTTATCAGTTGGTATGGGCCTTAGCTAGTACCAGTATGACCGAAACCCGGAGCGCTCTGAGTATTGAGGTATGGGGAGTAGGTCATCTGGGAAAGCATGTGGGGCCCGCCGCCTTCTGATTTGAATGGGTTGAACTGTCCTAACCAGTTTGAAGGGAGCAGGAAAGCCGGTCTGGAGGGTGAGCCCGGTGGAACTGCTCCTGGATGTAATGGGCTGAGGAACAGGATGGCGAGGGGAGGGCTTTCTCTCCTGGGTTTTGATCTGGCTTTGTGGCGAGCCTGTCCCCAGTTGTAGGTAAGCTCTCTCTAAGCTGTCCAGGTTCTGATGTCTGCTGGTGGGGATAGGCTACACTCGGTCTGGCCGGGGGCTGAGATTGAAAAAGCCCGTAGTGTAAGTGCCCCTGGGGTGGCAGCCCAGGGGTGCCTTAATTTCTCACTGGTGAGGGGCAGCTCGCTGTGAGTTCTTTTGGCACCTTGGTCACTGCACTATGCACACCTTTTTCGCACCTGCCTCTTGGGACAGGCCTTTTGGCTTGCACCAGAGGAATTTTTTATTCCGGCTGGAAGGCCTGCCTTGGTTCCTCACATGGCACCATTGCACTTTCCCCACTTCCCCTTCCCCACTTCTATGTTTTGTTTGTCTTTTTCTTTGGAGTCCGTCACCTGCACTGTCACCTTTGTTTTCTTTATTTGCACAGACTGGAGGGTGTGGGTCCTCGGGCCCAGCCTTAAGTCTTGGGAGGGGGTGGATATGGCCTTTTGGCTTAGTTCGCCCTCTCCCATGGGGTCTCCCTTCGGGGGAGCCCTACTTAGTACTCGGTGGGGGCTGTTTCGGCAGTCCCCCTGAAGAACGGGGTCGGTCTGGTTTCGGCCAGACAGACCATGAGTACCTTATGCCCCTGTCAGGAGTCTTGCGCCCCGGGGGATTGAGGTTTCGGGTCCTACCTCTTCGGAGGGAAGACCATACGTTGTCGCACACCCTGTGCTTTTTTGTGTTCTCACTTTGTGTGTGTGCACTTTTTTATGCACCGGGTGGAGTCTTTTGAGTGTGTTGCACACGCTACGGGCTTTAAAAAAAAAAAAAAAAATTGGTCAGCAGCCACAATGACAGCGGATGTGACCAATATGTAATTTAACTGGCCCTACACGTGGCAATCTCCAGGCAATATAAACCATTTTCCACCAGCCTTAAGCTGGCCATTCATGGACCAACATTTGTCTGGTTCAACAGGAACTGGCTGAGTTTCTATCTATGCATGGGCAGGCTGATTGTAAACCAGTCGATTGATTTGTGTACAATCAGCCTGTTGGAGAATTTTCTCTCGATTAGTGCGGATCAGTGTATTCTGAAAGTCTTCCTGCTAACAGAACACAACAGCTCAGTGGGGGGAATTCCCCCATCCTAAAACTGTTGGAGGAATTCCTCCATCCTTATCTGTGTCTCTCTAAATGAGCCAGCTGAAATTTGATCAGTGGGTAGCCCCGTTTGAACAACTCCTTCCAACATCACTAGGAGCCGTCCAAATTTGATCAGTTGTTGGCCCCATCGGCACATCTCTTCCCAACATCATTAGGATCTGTCCAAATTAGATCAGTGGTTGGCCCCGTCGACACAACTCTTTCCAACATCATTAGGATCTGTCCAGATTCGATCAGTGGGTGGCCCGTTGGCACAACTCTTTCCAACATCATTAGGATCTGTCCAGATTCGATCAGTGGGTGGCCCGTTGGCACAACTCTTTCCAACATCATTAGGATCTGTCCAGATTCGATCAGTGGGTAGCCCCGTTTGAACAACTCCTTCCAACATCACTAGGAGCCGTCCAAATTTGATCAGTTGTTGGCCCCATCGGCACATCTCTTCCCAACATCATTAGGATCTGTCCAAATTAGATCAGTGGTTGGCCCCGTCAGCACATCTCTTCCCAGCATCATTAGGATCTGTCCAGATTCGATCAGTGGGTGGCCCTGTCGGCACATCTCTTCCCAACCTTCATTAGGATCTGTCCAGATTCGATCAGTGGGTGGCCCTGTCGGCACATCTCTTCCCAACCTTCATTAGGATCTGTCCAGATTCGATCAGTGGGTGGCCCCGTCAGCACATCTCTTCCCAGCATCATTAGGATCTGTCCAGATTCGATTAGTTGGTGGCCCCGTCGGCACAACTCTTTCCAACATCATTAGGATCTGTCCAGATTCGATCAGTGGGTGGCCCCGTCGGAACAACTCTTCCCAACATCATTAGGATCTGTCCAAATTAGATCAGTGGGTGGCCCCATCGGCACAACTCTTCCCAACATCATTAGGATCTGTCTAGATTCGATCAGTGGGTGGCCCCATCGGCACATCTCTTCCCAACATCATTAGGATCTGTCCAAATTAGATCAGTGGGTGGCCCCGTCGGCACATCTCTTCCCAGCATCATTAGGATCTGTACAGATTAGATCAGTGGGTGGCCCCATCGGCACAACTCTTCCCAACATAATTAGGATCTGTACAGATTAGATCAGTGGGTGGCCCTATCGGCACATCTCTTCCCACCATCATTAGGATCTGTCCAGATTAGATTAGTGGGTGGCCCCGTCAGCACATCTCTTCCCACCTTCATTAGGATCTGTCCAGATTAGATGAGTGGGTGGCCCCGTCGGCACATCTCTTCCCACCTTCATTAGGATCTGTTTAGATCAGTGGGTGGACCTATTGGCACAACTCTGCCCGACGTAGAAAATTGTCTGCCCAAGGGCACCAGCATTCAGTCAGATGCAGGCACAGTTTACACACAGTAGCCACAGCGAGAGATTCATCCATTCAGGCTATTTGGTGTGGAGGGAGGATTTTGTTTGATTTCATTAATTCAGGTGGCAGGGTGAACAAAAAAAGAAAAAAAAAAAAACTTATTGTATTGTATGGCCAGCTTTATTGTTCCTATCCTTTCCTGTAATTCACACTCTTTTTATCTCTATTACTTTACTATTCCGGTCTTTCTGCTCCATGTCTGGGTACTCGCCTACTACTGTCTGCCCTCTGTGACACAACAGTCCTTGCCTGTCTCCCTATTGACGCCTTTGCTCGGGGGAGGAAAAGGCAGCTAAAGACATATTTTGCTTGTGCATTCATGAGCATTTGCCATTATTTTCCAGAATATTAATCTATTCTGCCCATTAGAATGCATTAACATTCAAACAAGGCATGTTAATGACGGTTCTGTGTTTTTTTTTTCAACCCAAACGCTTCTCTTCTGAACATGCAAGTGCTGGATTTTGTTGTTTCTGCCTCTAATTGCCTGTAAATGCTTATGTACATGGGCAAAGAATAACAGAGGGGCTTTTAGAGGCCGAAAAAAAAAAAAACATCAAATGCCTATTTTTGACATGCTGTGTTCATGAGGCCTTAATAAGAATATGATTTAAGGAACACTGCCCTCTTCTCCATGTAGGGCATGGTAGCACTGTCTTTGTAAAGGGTTCCCCCCACTAGCTATGCTCACTTTACAAGCATTCCTTAGCAGGTCCTAAAACCCAAGATGTCAGCTGGTTTTGGATGAGCTGCCCAAGTCATGTGACAGTACTCCGGCCTAACGGTTGGTTGCTATACCTCAGTGTACTTAACAGATCAATGGAGTGGCGCTAAATCTAAAAAGCGATTGCCAAGTAAAGCAAAAAGTACTGCTATATAAATCCAATACCATATATAATGATAAGATAATACAACATATAAAGAAGTGCAATCAGAAAAACTGAGTATCAAACAAAATATTCACAATAAATGGTGTTGCCAAAGTCCAGTGCAAAATGTGAATAAGCTCAATAATAAAGTTCTTGGTGCTAAGATAATGCTTCAAAATCCAGGTGAGATTTAAACAACTATGTACTCCAGGGCTCAATCCAATGGAAAAAATAAACTCTACCACTATGTGCAATGGCAGCTCACCTTAACTTAAAAGGTAACACACATCAACTGCAACACTGATCTCCATGGGGTGTATGTCTTTCAATATCTGATGGCACTTAATAACCTCACACATTGAATAAGACTGATAATCCTCATGGTGTAGTATTAACAACGAATTTATTAAAAACAAAATATATATTTACAGTTAAAATAACTACTGCGTATCCAGCAGCTGAGACCGTGGGGTCACACTCAGGCAGAACACTATGGAATCTGAACTTTCGGTCTCTGCCATGACCGGAAGTGACGTCACCCGTCTCCTCCCGACACGTTGCGTCATTGACACGTGACTTTCTTTGTACTCACAAAAGAGGGTACATGTTCCTCCTTACCCGATTATTCTTACTGCTCTAACAGAGGGAGCAGTAGTGGGAAAGCATTGGTTAGGTGAGTATCATTGGCATGGGGTGGGGGTGGTCTTTACAAAAGCACTGTTCCTTGGCCCTGAATATGCAGGATGACTGTTTCTAAGCAGAACAGGGGTCCATAGAAACATAGAATGTGTCGGCAGATAAGAACCATTTGGCCCATCTAGTCTGCCCAATATATCTGAATCCTATGAATAGTCCCTGGCCCTATCTTATATGAAGGATAGCCTTATGCCTATCCCATGCATGCTTAAACTCCTTCACTGTATTTGCAGCTACCACTTCTGCAGGAAGGTTATTCCATGCATCCACTACTCTCTCAGTAAAGTAATACTTCCTCATATTACTTTTAAATCTTTGCCCCTCTAATTTAAAACGGTGTCCTCTTGTGGTAGTTTTTCTTCTTTTAAATATGCTCTCCTCCTTTACCGAGTTGATTCCCTTTATGTATTTAAAAGTTTCTATCATATCCCCTCTGTCTCTTCTTTCTTCCAAGCTATACATGTTAAGGTCCTTTAACCTTTCCTGGTAAGTTTTTTCCTGCAATCCATGTACTCGTTTAGTAGCTCTTCTCTGAACTCTCTCTAGAGTATCTATATCCTTCTGGAGATATGGCCTCCAGTACTGCGCACAATACTCCAAGTGAGGTCTCACCAGTGTTCTGTACAGCGGCATAAGCACTTCTCTCTTTCTACTGCTTATACCTCTCCCTATACATCCAAGCATTCTGCTGGCATTTCGTGCTGCTCTATTACATTGTCTTCCCACCTTTAATGTCCAGCAGTGGGAATCATCTTAGTGCAGGAATAATGACCACTGCTCTAATTATGTCACACATGCAGTATTATTTGGCAGAAGATTCTCCCATCAATCACAATAGCAGATAAAAAAAATCACTAGTGTGACAATTGCAACAGAAAAATATTTAGGCACAGACTTTTATTACACAATTTTATCCAGAACAATTGTGGGCATTAAATGTCTGCTGCTGGAATGTAAATGATTTTGGCAGGGAATGCTGGAAGACATCCCATTTTTGCTAATAAAAGCAAATATGCAAATTCTCTAAGCAGAATGAGTTACAGCCATATGTTTTCCTGAAAATACGTAGGAACATCCAGTGAAAATAAACACCATTAAAAATAAGCTATCCTTTCCATTCAAAATAGACAGGACAATTTGTCCAACTATTACGAAAGAAAATACTGTATTATAATGGGTGTCATTAGGGCACATAACTAACAACTAAAAACAACCACTGCATTTCCCTGGTGTCCTTGTGTTCTGGTTTCCATCTACTCATCAACAGAGCTCTCTAAATATTACGGGTACTGAGCTACAATGAATCAGCCAGGTCGGCTCTGGTAAATTCCATTACTCCCTATGGGAGTTTCCTGTTTCTTTCAGAAATCCTTTAGGTTGTCGTAACCGTGGTTATCAACTGAAAACTGACAAACGGACTATTCAATACCTTGATATCACTGTAATAGTCAGTTTTAGCAATCCCCGTCCTTATTGCCTTCTGATACTGCTTCCCTAACAAATAGGAGCATTTTCTTCAGAGAATGTGATTATAGTCAAATTGAGAATTTTCCAATCTCAAAAGAAAATGTTGATTTATTCCGTAACCAGCTCAGCGCAACCTTATTGGCTAATATACATCATGTGCCATTGACATCTAGCAAATACTCATTAGTGCTTCAGGGTCCAAGCACACTGGGCTTAAAAAAATGCTTTTGGCAGAATAAAATGCTCATATGGAGCCTTTTTGTTTTTTTTCTTTTTACAGGTGTTTAGGAGTATTTAGCATTTTTTTCTGCCAGAAAATACCTCTTATCTCTATTTGGTACCAGATAACCATTAAAATAGTTGCAAGACCAATTCTTCCCATGTACTATTTCAATGCTTGAATAAGTTTTCTATCGTTTTCTCTTTGTTATTTGCTTTTCTTTTTAGGATCTGTGGTCACCCATTTATATTTTATTAGATTGACAATAGTGACTATGGTTCTATGGAGCCATGTAATATCTAACGTGCCGTACCAGAGTCCTCTCGATTTACCTGATTTGTTTTTTATCTCTTTGTCAAACCTTGTGACTTTCATAAAAAAAAAAATAAAATAAACAAATATATATACATACACACACACACCTATATATTCCCACGCTTGTGGTGTATATAAATACAAAAATGATGGTGCTAATATGGGTTGCTGCTCTAAAAGTGATGTGCCTTTAAATATTAAAATAAATAAATAAAGAGCGCTACCCTAAAGCAAAAATTCCCTTTGCTAGACTCGTGATGAGTGTGAAAAACAGATAATTGCTAACAAACAACAGTGAAAAAATAATACATATATATCAAATCCAGTACATCATAATTCATGTGAAAGTCCATAATCTTTAACAGGGTTCGTACACATTTTTACCAATAAAATTCCATGACTTTTCCATAACTTCAAGTAAATATTCATGACCTAATGTTTCATGAAATGTCTATGTAACTATTGTAATTTAACCAATATTATCAACTATATTGGAATATACTGGAGAAAGAAAAAGATCTGATGGGCGCGCTCCTGCTTGGTGCCTTTCTCTCTTTTCTGCATATTCGAATATACAGTACAGTGATTGTGAAACAAATTTCCATGACTTTTCCAAAACTTTGTGGGTTAAATTATTTTCCAAAACTTTTCCAGGACTGGAAATTGCCATTTTATAATTCTTTAAATTCATTTTTCATGACTGTACGAACCCTGCTTTTAATCTTCCTAATTGTGAAGGAATTCCATCATGATAAAAGTGTCAAAGTCCTGTAATATCAAATAGGGCGCAAATCGTGCTTATTTGAATTTCCTGGGTGTGCTGGTCTTTGTAGTCCTCCTTTAACTTTATTCCTTAGTTATTGGTCAGTGGGATGCTCGTATATATGTATAAATCAATAGCAGAGAAAGATCCACATAGCATCATTTCGTTTATTATGAAAACCAAAATAGATTTAAAACATATTCACTCACATTGTATAAGGATAAAACAAGCATGAAAAACGGATGCGCTTCGCCCCTCCCACAGGGCATTATCAAAGCCCTGTACCTATAATAACTCCCTGGGTCGAGGGGCAAAACACGTCAGTCACTGCGAGTAAGGACGTCATTTCTGGCCGGTGAGAAGCAAGACGATGTGGACTTCCTGTTCCGGTTTTTATTTTTGTTTTATCCCTATACAATGTGAGTGGATATGTTTTAAATCTATTTTGGTTTGAATAATAAATGGGATTATGCTGGGTGGATCTTTCTCTGCCATTTATTTATACAAATGTATGAGCATCCCACTGCCCAATAACTAAGGAGCGAAGTTAGAGGAGTTGTAAAGTCAGAAAGGTTTTTTATCTTAATGCATTCTGCGCTTTAAGATAAAAAGCCTTCTGTGTGCAGCAGCCCCACTCAGCCCCTCTCATACTTACCTGAGCTCCCTCTAGATCCAGCAATGTGGTAGGAGTGTCTTGGCTGCTTGGAACTCCTCTCCTCATTGCCTGAGACAGCATTGCGGCAACATTGACTCCTGCTGCTGTCAATCAAAGTCAGTCAGCCTATGAGGAGAGAAATGAGGTGGGGTGGGGTCAGGCCACGGCTCCATGTCTGAATGGACACAAGGCTCGGGTGGCCCAATAGCAAGCTGCTTGCTGCGGGGGCATTCAAAAGGAGGGAGGGGCCAGGAGCTCCAAAGAGGGACCAGAGAAGAGGAGGATCTGGGCTGCTCTGTGCAAAACCAACTGCACAGAGCGGGTAAGTATAGCAGGTTTGTTATTTTTATAGAAAAAAAAAATAATCAGACTTTAGTATCACTTTAAAGGAGGAGGACTACAAAGTCAGCACACTCAGGAAATTCAGATAAGCACATATGACTCCTGTCATTGGGAGTCCATAGCAGCTGGTGAGTGAGTGGCCACATGGGAGGGAAGCACAATTTGCACCGCATTGGAGTTTACAGCACTTTGGCACTTTTGAACCTTACTTCACAATTAAGAAGATTTAAAGCGTAGTTCCGGCCTCAAATACCTTTTTAAACTAAAAATACCCCTATAATACTAATCCATCACCCTTTACAGAACCGCTATTCTCATACTTACAAGGTGTACAGTATTAGATTTTAGTCAAAATCTTACTTTTAAAAACGCTGTCTGAGCGCGGCCATCTTAGATGTGGGCATCTGAAGCCGCAGTGTAATCTGCTGGGTCCTTCTTCCTGATTCCAGGGAGTGTTCTGGGAGTTCTTCCTGATTCCAGCCTCCTGGGAGTGATGACAAACAGCTCCCAGGATGCAATGCAAAGGCGGAAGTGATGTCGGTGGCCATGGCCACAGAGGGGGGAGAAGGAGGAAGTACAATAAAAAATGCCCTGAAAATAAGGTAAGGGACCCCTGAAAAAAATTGAAAATGCCCAATTGTTGATCAGCATAGCGAGCACTCCAGGAATCAGTAAAGATGCAAAATAGGTCGGAACTCCGCTTTAAGATTATGGACTTTTATGTGAATTATGATGTACTGGATTTAATGTATTTATATTTTATTCACTGTTTGTTAGCAATTATCTTTTTCGCACATTCATCACAAGTATAGCAAAGGGAGTTTTTGCTTTAGGGTAGCGTCTTTATATATTTCTTTCACTTGTGACTTTCATGGCAAGGTTTTTATGGGGGTGGAACTCAGTAAACGCTATGTACAGTATATATTATGGATTATCTGTTGTCTATATCTTTAGGTGAACTAAGATGTAAATGAAATTTGGGAAATCCACAATCCCTTTTCCTTTCTGTATTTTTGGGTCTAGAAGATGTATGTTTTTGTACCTTTTCTGTTTATGCTAAATCTTAATATATATATATATATATATATACAGAGATGTATAGTAACGAAGTAGAACTACTTAAGTACTGTACTTAAGTACCGAAATGCGGTATCTGTACTTTCCTAGAGTAGAATTTTTTTCTCCTACTTCTACTTTTACTTCACTACATTTTTTCGATGATTTCGATACTTCTACTCAAGTATTTTTTTTTTTGTGCTGCATAGTTACTCGTTACTTTTAAAAAAATTACCACTGCCAGAACAGTAGATGGCAGGTTGCATAAAGCTCAAAAAAATGTGTATAATGTCATTTGTAAATCAGCGCATACGAAAATAAAGGCTGTGTATAATAAAAGCTGCTATACCAAATCTTTCCAATAAAAAGAAAATATGAAACAAACAAATAAATGGTGCTACAGCGCTTAAAGTGCATCAAGAAACTACTAACAAACACAGGTTAATCATTTGAATAAATCATTTGAAATAATAAAAACAATATGATGTTCATACTTTTGACTTCTTTCTTTAATAACTACATAACACAGTACTTGTACTTCTACTTTCAGTACTTGAGTAGAAATTTTTTTTCAAAACTACTGGTACTTTTTACTTTTAGTACTGAAGTAGCAAATTTTTTGAAAAAACTACTTGCAATACTTAAGTAAAAAAAATGTTGAATACTTTAGTACTTCTACTTAAGTAACTTTTTCTGCGAGCACTTCCACTTCTACTCAAGTAATTTTTTGATCGAGCACTTGTACTTTTACTCAAGTAGAAATTTCGAGTACTTTATACAAGTCTGTATATATATATATATATATATATATATATATATATATATATATATATATATATATATATCTTATATATAAAAGAAAACTCCGCTCAAACGTAAACCAGAAGGTTTTGAGCTTAAAATATGAGCTTAAAATATGCCTCTAAATATCCTAATGTGCATGGACACTTCAGATAACATTGAGCTGCTTTTACAGGCAAAACCCAAAACTGTAGATGCAGGGTTTTTGTTTATTTATGTCCATTGTGCATGGACCCTCAAGCAATATAAAATAGTGTAATCCAGACATGCACAAATGAATAAAGCAGAACCAACAAAACACAGAAATGAAACAGCTATCAGTTGACATGTTTGAGCCCCTTTACCTAATGGACCCAACATTCATTGACTTCATTTGCACTAAACTAACTACTAATACAAGTCTACATGGCTTCATCCACTGTCTTTAAATGCAGGATGTATCCCTTGTCTTGATTAGCGATGAAAAGGATGACTATTATTATTGGTCACCACATGGTGCCATGTATCATCTCACTCCTATTTAAACTAACAATTCTGGACAATTTTATTCCCCTCCAGTTTTTATAAATCTATGCCTGGGAGTTGTTGGGAGTGGAGAATTTAACTACCGGTATGTCCCTCAACATTGTTTTTTATACTACAACTAAAGCTGGCCATAAAACAGAAAAAATTGAGTCTGATTCCTGCAGAATAGTCTGAAATTCATGGGTGATTCTGTCAAAAAAGACTATGACTAAAACTAAATAGAAACTTGATGTCAAAATGAACCACTTCCATACCGGGCCTATTTTGGCATTCCTCTCCTACATGTAAAAATCATCTTTTTTGCTAGAAAATTACTCAGAACCCTCAAACATTATATATGTTTTTTAAGAGACCCTAGGGAATAAAATGGCGGTCATTGCAACTTTTTATGCCACACCAGATTTATGCAGCAATATTTCAAACATGTTTTTCTTTTTTTGGGGAAAAAAAATGTTTTAGGAGTAAAAAACAAAACACTAAAAACTTAGGCCAATTTTTTGTATAATGTGAAAGATGATGTTCCGCCCATGTCACGCTTTAAAATTGCGCACACTTGTGGAATGGCGCCAAACTTCAGTACCTAAAACATTCCATAGGCGACGCTTTAAACATTTTTACAGGTTATCAGTTGAGAGTTACGGGGGGGGTTGAGCTAGAATTGTTGCTCTCACTCTAACGTTCGTGGCGATACCTCACATGTGTGGTTTGAGCGTCGCTTACATATATGGGCGAAACTAATGTATGCATTCGCTTCTGCGGGAATCTAGCACGCGGGGACCGAGGCGCTTTGAATTTTCTTTTTTTAGTTGATTTTATTTTTTCCACTTTCCTTTTACATTTTTTTTTGATCACTTTTATTCTTATTACAAGGAATGTTAACATCCCTTGTAATAATAATGCATGACAGGTCCTCTTTATGGAGAGATGTGGCGTCTATAAGTCTCTCCTCTAGGCTGGAAAGACTGAAATAAAAAAAAAAAAAAAAAAAACGATCTCAGCCTTTCCAGCCCACATCATGGCAGTATCTACAACTGCCATGTCCATCGTGAAGTCATAACATCATGCCCATGCCTCCGAGAGTCAGAGAGACTACCGGGGACCATCTGGTCTTCGGTATTCTCTATGGTGAACTTCCGCCAACAGTGGATTCCTTCTCTGGCTCGCTGATCGCACTGGAGGGCGGCAGGAGTAGGGGGGGACGTCCCCTCCTGCCACCTGTAAGAACAATCAAGTGGCTGTACTGTACTGTAGTGGCTTTAGTGAAGGGAATCGCCAGCTGCAAAAAAAAGATATCTGAATGATGCCTGCAGCTGCACCCATCATTCAGATATCCCCACTCAAAGTCCAGGACGTCCTAGGGAGGGAAGTGGTTAACACTGCTGCACCGCAAGTACTGCATGCACTACTTTTGAAAACTCACTGCAACTGGATTGCATGGTACTTCTGTATCAGACAATCTTGTGTGGGCAAATGCATTGCATTCACAACCTGCATTTGGGGTGTCATTAATTAATATTGATACCCGCTGCAGATTGCAGATCACAACAGCAGTGCGCTATGAACGCAGTGTGGGAAATGCATATAGAACATCAGTTTCCTACACCATGTTCTGATGTGAATTGGCCCTGATTTATTACTCTCATTCAGAACATGGGGCTGAATGGAAGAAATGTATCGCCAGCTGAAAAACAAAATTGGGGTCTTATAAGTGTTTTGTAAAGCAGAGCATAGATGGATTGAAATTGTGCCCATTAGGCAGGGAGAGGCTGAATTTCGATATGTGTGTGGCCCTCCCTGTTTAACAGAAGTTGATTCTTAAGCCCCGTACACACGTACCGATGGTCGGCTTACAAATGTTCCTCTTTTCTCCCCGGGATGTCGGTGTCTGCTGAAAAGTGCAAAGACAGCACAAGGACAGCACAAGAATTTTGTCCGCCGACTGCAGAAGTGATGTCATGTAATGGTTAACTTTCCCTGTGTTTTCTATTTTCTGAGCATGCCCAGTCTTGCAAATCTGCGGTCTGTCGGCCGAATTGTGTACTGACAGGCGAACAATCGTCCGTTCTGGTGTCGGCATACAAATATTTTCATGTTTGCACGAAAGACTTTTGTCCGCGGATTGTGCGCAGACATCTGTCGGAGGCACCATACTAACACGCGTACAATCGGCAGATCCTTCGTCCACCGACGTTTGTATGCCGACGATCGGTACGTGTGTACGGGCCTTAAGATCAACTTCTGTTGAGCAGACAGGCTGGAAAACTTGTTGATCAGCGGATGCAGCTGCTGATCAGTGTATTCTGAGCCACTGTCCAGAAACAAATGTCTCATTGGGGGGAATTCCTTGATCCACCTCGCTTGTGTGGATGGAGGGATCTGTTCTTTTTTTTGCTTGGTTTGGACTACTGGCTCAATGAAAAACTCAAGCCGGCCACAGACGGACTGATCTTCTTTACTGCAACCACGCGTTGCAGGAAGCTAAATCACTTAATTCCCCATCAGCCCTTGTGGCAGGGGGAGCCGTCCCCGACAGGAGAACACAGTGATTACTGTTACGGCTATAAAATAGCTGCTAGCAATAATCACATGTAAAATCTGACAGGCTGGTTGTATCGATTAACTTGAGTACATTGAGCCTGTATTTACAGGACATTAAGCATTTATGGGCGGTGTAATAATCTATGCCCAACTTAAGTCTTAACCCTCTAACTTCTTCATGCCCCCGCTATAGCCGAAAGACAGCTACAGCATGGACCTAAATTGCAAGGAGGGCGTCCTTTTACGTCCTCCCGTGCATGAGCTGCCTGCGGGGCGTGTGCGGCTCGCTCTGTGATCAGCGAGTCCATGAGACTCAGCCAATCACAGATCCGAGTAAGGGGCCTGTCCCAGCCCCTTACCATGTGATCCGCTGTCAGCCAATGACAGTTGAACACTTGATGTAAACAGCAGCCGGCGATCAGCTTTTTCTTCTCACGCTATCAGCTATCATCAAGAAAAAAAAAAAAAAAATGATCACCAGCTGCTGTCAAAGCATCATCGGTCCAGAAGAGGAAGAGCAACTGTGCCCACCAGTTCCACCCACCAGTGCCCACCAGCATCACCTACCAAAACAGGTCAGTGCCACCTATCAGTGCCCCCTACCAGTGCCCTTCAGTGCCGACCATCAGTGCTACCTATCAGTGCAGCCTATCAGTGCTACCTATCAGTGCAGCCTATCAGTGCAGCCTATCAGTGCCCATCAGTGCAGCCCATCAGTGCAGCCTATCAGTGCCCATCAGTGCAGCCTATCAGTGCCCATCAGTGCAGCCTATCAGTGCCCATCAGTGCAGCCTATCAGTGCCCATCAGTGCTGCCTCATAAGTGCACATCAATGAAGGAGAAAAATTACCTGTTTGCAAAATTTTATAACAGAGTATAAAAACGGTTTTGTTTTTTCCCCCAAAATTTTCAGTCTTTTTTTTGTTTGTTCAGCGAAAAATAAAAACTCCAGTAGTGAT